>NC_138771.1:431836636-432188504 GCF_965119305.1 Pelophylax lessonae
CGAAGGGAATCGCCTCGAAAGCTGAGACCATCAATCCCAAACAGCGCATGCACGTCCGGATGGACGAGCACGGAACGTCCCTGAGGGACCTGACCTCTTCCTGAAGAGTCCTGAGTTTGTCGTCCGGTAGGAAGACCTTTGCCTGGACCGAGTCCAGAATCATACCCAGGTAGGGTAGACGAACCGACGGGCACAGTGTCGATTTCGGAAAGTTTATCGTCCAACCAAACTCCTGCAGAGTCTGCTTCGTGACGGACAGGTCCTTCACCAGACCCTGGCAGGTCGCAGACCGAACCAGAATGTCGTCCAGATACCCCAGGACAGAGATGCCCTGGGCTCTCAACAAAGCCAGAACCGGTGCAAGCACCTTGGTGAACACCCATGGAGCCGAAGCGAGACCAAAAGGTAGCGCCACGAATTGGTAATGATCCTCCGCAATTGCGAATCGAAGGTACCTCTGGTGACCCTCGAAAATGGGGATGTGAAGGTACGCATCCTTCAAGTCGATGGAGGCCATGAATTCCCCCGGAACCAGGGCAGCCACCACCGACCACAGGGATTCCATGCGGAACTTGCGAACCCACACAAAGCGGTTCAGAGCCTTTAGGTCCAGAATTGGACGCACCTTGCCCTCCTTCCTGGGCACGGTGAACAGATTGGAATAGAACTCCCGAAATCTGTCCCGATGAGGCACCGGAACCACCACTCCCTGAGCCCGCTGGTCCCGCACCGCCAGGTGCAGATCCCGCAAACGCTCCGGAGACAGTTGAAGATTTGAGGGAAAAAAATCTGCTCTCCGGCCGAGAGAGAAACTCGATCTTGTAGCCAGATCGAACGATTTCCTGAACCCACCTGACCCGAACACGGGCCAGCCAGGGTTGAAGAAAACCGAGCAAGCGTCCCCCCACCCCAGAACTGGGTGAGGGCGCCCCTTCAGGCCGCATTGTTATGGGCAGCGGATCCAGACTGGCCAGACTTCTGCTTACCTGTCCACGGCTTCTTTTGAGAGCCTTGACCTTTGAAGGGCTTGCCCTTATAATGCGACCGAAAGGCACGAAAGGACCCCTGAGAGGGTCGAAAAGAAGCATGCTTCTTACCAGGAGCAACCTTAGCCTTGTGGGATTGGGGCAAGAGCGTGCTCTTACCACCCGTGATCCCTTTTATCAGTGTATCCAAGGATTCGCCAAAAAGGCGAGATCCGGTATAGGGTAGATTAGCCAAGGTTTTTCGCGAAGATTGATCCACAGACCAACACTTCAGCCAAACCAGGCGGCGTGACAACACCGCCACGCTGTGCACACGTGCAGCCAACGGGACTATATCCAAGTCCGCATCACACAAATACATGACTCCCTGATGGATTTGATCCACCATAGCCAGCGTCGCCGGAGGGGCAGAGTCAGCCATCAGGACGCGCCGAAGTACCTGCGTCCAATTCGCGACCGCCTGAGCTGCCATAAGTGAAGCAAAAATAGCTTTCAGCATAGAACCGGTAACCGAATAAGTATGACGGGCAAGAGACTCCAGCCTCCTGTCCGTGGCATCCCGAAACACCGGAGTATCCTCAGCAGGAATCACAGTGGACTTATTCAAAACCGCCACCGCGTGATCCACCGGAGGTGGCACACACCAACGTTCATCAGTAGCGGGCGTGAAAGGATAACGCAGCTTGAACCTACTAGGCACAGCAAAAGGCTTCCGTATATTGCGCCATTGTTCACTAACAGCGCGCTGAAAATCTTCAGTGCAAGGAAAAACCTGCGATGATTTGCGTCTCCGCTGCGTCCCATAAGAGGCTGGGACAGCAGGAGGACATGGCTCATCCTGCAAACGCAGTGTTTGTTTGATAGAAGCAACCAATTCATCCATGAGTGAAAGCTCTTCAGACGAGCCAGAGGGGGAATTATCAACCCCTTCAACCTCAGCCTCCACAAGATCCAGGGAGGAACGGGACCCCGATAAGGAGACCCCAGCCATAGCGGCCCCATCACCATCACCCTCTGAATCAGAGGAAATTGAAACTCTGGGCCGTTTTGTGGATTGAGCAGCCACAAGCATTTGCACCTGAGCAGCAAGGTTAGCCACAACAGCAGCCAAATCACCCCCTGGGGGGGAAACAGCAGCCCCTTGGCCTCCCACCAAAGTGAGAGGAAATTTGCTTTCCTGAGAATCCATGCCCCCAAAAGTTTGCAGAAGAACAAAGGGTAACTGCCCCTTTAAAAGCGCGGCGAGCGCAGCCCACCGCACACACACACCAGCACAAAGCCGACCCCCACAGGGAAAAGCACAAACTCAGGCAAGGATTACAGGAACAGAGAGGATAAAAACCTGGAGAGACCACTGCTGCTGCTGCCTCGATCGGTGCGCCCAGGGAAAAGGAAGTGATGCAATACAGGCCGCTCTATTAAAGCCTATGGAAGGCTACAAAAAAATGGCCGCCTGCAGTGTTAGCATGAGGCCGGAGCGATCGCCGCCAAAATGGCGGCGCTTGGCGCCGAAAACGCCGCTCCCCACATACAGTGAAAACACCAGTACACGTGCAGTATATTAAAACAATAGCGGACCGCAGCAGCGGCCGCCTCATGTATGCATAAACACGATCCAATCATGCCCCGCAGCATACAGCCTGTCACACAGTAAAAAAGCAGCACACAGTCTGACACAGAAACAGTGCAGCATAGCCCCCCTCCTTGCTGCCCACAGAATGCAGCCAAGACAGATAGGGAGTCCAATAGTGTGAACAGAGGCAGGGTTACACAGTCCCAGACTGACACCCCCCAAACAGACAGGTCCCCACACAGATACACTTACCTCCTAAATGGTGTGGGGAACCCGCACAAGCGATCAAGCCACTGCACATGGGACAGGGAGAGTCGCAGCCAGGACGCAGCAGAACTGCAGTGCGAAACCGCATGGCATCCAGTGAGATAGCCACCTCACCATAGCATCCCTGCAGCGAACAGGGATGGGTCGTTCACATATGCCAGGAAAAATACCTGACTGAACGCTCGATGGCAGGCTGAGAAGCCACTGGCCCACAACCTGCGACCAGGGGGGCCAGCCCGAGACCCAGCCCGCGCGATCCTCTTCATCAGAAGACCTAACTAATGCTGACAAAAGTAACAGCTAAGCAAAGAGAGAGAAAAAAACTCAAATAAAATCAAAAAAGAAAATAAAGGCTGAGACAAAATGCCCCAGCATAGAGACATCCAGCTACTCCTGACAAGCTAGACAATGAAACTGAGGTATGGATACAGGAAGTAGGAGGGTATTGACTGAGGGGACCACCCCCTGGGGGTGGGATATGTTAAAAGCTTTAATATTGACATATTCTGTTGCCTAGCTACTCCTACGGAGCAAAGGTCAATTACCCCCATTGTGACGAATATGAAGAGGCGGCGACTGTCGGAGGACGTAAGAGAAATATAGTGTTCATCCTCTGATTAACAGATCAGGTACAAGTGTATATGGTCAATTAACAATACTGGCTGAGCACTATCTTCTTCCACCACAAGATGTCAAGACTATCAAGGTGCAATGATAGCAACATCGCCTGCTTCCAGGCGTCCCAACGATTGACCACCATGGAAACCCGAAGGATATACTAGTATAATGCAGAGAGCAAATAGTATTTAGGTATTCCATGAGGGCGAACCTGGTTTTGTGTAAAATATATAAAAAAGTATCAAAAGGGTCGAGACTGCATCCACATCATAAATTGAGGAAAAATAATCAAACGTAAATATATACAGAATTATATATAAAAAATTATATATAAAGACCCACCACCAGTGCTGTAATATAAACAAAGATAAAAAATATAAAGATACAAATATAAATAAATGCCAGCGCATTGATCACCAACATCAATCTGGCGTAGGCATGGCCCCTCTTACCAGTTAATTACTGGGGTATAAGATAAATGGGCCGTACATGGGACCCTGAAGGAGATCTTAATAACTTGGCCTGAATAACTGCCAAAATAAAGGATGGCAGTGATTTGGAAAAAGAATAATTTTTCCTATATGTTATACAAAACGATGAAGTATATTACAATGCCAAGAATAGACTGAACCGAAAGGTACATCCCTGTCCACCCAACTTTTCCCCAGAATGGATCATGTGTATGGTGCTATACGAGAAGGATGAAGTTATCACGGATGCAGGAAATTAAATGCATCAATAATAATAATAGTAGTTCCTTCATACAGTGGGCCGGGATTAATACCCCGCATCACCCAGATCCATATAACTGAGGGCCATAAAATGCCTGAACAGGTAGAGGGGCAGGTAAAATAACATGCCACCAAAGAAGAACATCCCCATAGTATTGGCCCCTATTTGACGAAGTTGCCAGAGACCGTTCTCCCGAGGAGCATAGTCCCGGCACTCATATTGATTAGAGCAAGTTAGATCTTGGGGACAGTGGCACCTCACAGTTAGGTCCACTAGTGATCGCAGAACAGATCTCAAGCAGAGCAATACTGGAAAGGAACTTACGTTATTACTAAGGGGACAGAAAAGGTTAGAGACTGAATTCAACGTTTAATCCAACCAGAGCAAGGGAACCCATCTTATATATCCATAATTTTTCTTTCTGTAGTAACACTGTATCAAAATCGCTAAGCGTCTGGCAGGCAGCTTTAGGGCATAGAAAGCAGTCCGTCAGGGTTGGCATTATGGTATTCCAAGAAATGTAGGGGGATAGTTTTGTTATTAACCTTATTTTTGATGTCGGCCAGATGTTCAAGGATTCAAATTTTTAGTTGGCGCTTTGTCTTGCCTATATAAGATTTATTGATTATTAATATGTCAGGCTGCCAGGGTAGATTAATTTGCTGTTTATAGTTCTGTTTGTTTCATTAATGCCTCACAGGTTTTGTTTTGTCTGCAGTACTGCTAATGCGTGGCCTGATATACAGGTGTTACTGGGCAAAGTTGGGTCTTTCCTATTAACTCAGCGATGCCTGGCTCTGCAGGTTGGATATTGCTTAATGCTCTAATACCTGGGTTTGCTGTTTTTAACCTTTGCAGACCAGTGGCCTAGTGGCAGGGCTTTTGGTCTGAGGTATATTTAAACCTTCCTTGTGCTGCTTATGATATAGTAATTCTTCAGTATTAATGGCTTCTATGCAATTAATGCCTACTCCTGGCTGCTAAATGTTGATGTCTGCTATATGTTAAGGGCTGCTATGTATTTAATGATTGTTATGCATTAACCAGTTATGTCTAAATGCTAGAGTGAAGTTCAGTGCTCTGCTTAAGTTTACAGTTCCTTAAGTAATTTGTCTATTTGTCTATTTTTCTGAGGGGTTAATCCTAGCTCACAATAACGTATAGGTCCATTTGCTGCTTCAATGTCTGCAGGTGGATGTGTGGACGGCCACTGGGAGTGTATTCATGCTAATGTCCTAGCCAGTACTTACAGACATTTATTATGACCAGAACCCTGCAGCTCATATCCTTAAGGTATGAGCTTACCCAGAGACCAGCCATGACCATTAGGGTGAGGGTCAGATAGGTATACTATCCTAAAAAAAAAAAAAAGTGTGCGGGCAGTATGCATGGTAAAAATCTCCAGCCCTTAATACTAGCAATACTCAAGGAAAAGAGGCAACTTGTTCCTCTCTGGCTCTGAAGAAAACTGCTATACCTTCAAGGTGCTGCTAGGAGGGGCAGACTAAAGGCAATCACAAAAAGGACCATCCTGGGCGGTACCGGGAGTGTGGTTAGCTGACGTGGCAGCCAAGATGCTATGCCAAGTTGCATATCAGGCAGCAGTAAACAAAAAGGCAGATGTTTTGGCACTGTTCAAACTGACTAGGTGGATCCCTAGTCGCTAACACTCGGGTACTAAGCTAATTAGACAGCTAAGTTTGTTTAGACTCGGATACAAGAGCAGCAGGTCAAGGAGCTTTCATCAGATTGACCAGACGTGTCTTCATGCTAGCAGTAGCAGGGGATGTCAGATCCTTTCTGTATAGACCACATTTACTTCAGAGGCAGTTGGCCAAGGAATCTTCATTAGACTAGCCAGAAGTGCCAGTCTAACAACAGATGATGTACCGTATATACTCGAGTATAAGCCGACCCGAGTATAAGCCGAGGCCCCTAATTTTACCACAAAAAAATGGGAAAAATTACTCGAGTATAAGCCTAAGGTGAGAATGCAGGGCTGCGGGCATGGTACAGGAGAATGCAGGGCGGTGGGCATGATGCAGGAGAATGCAGTGCTGCGGGCATTGTACAGGACAATGCAGGACTGCGGGCATGGTACAGGACAATGCAGGGCTGCTGGCATGGTACAGGACAATGCAGGGCTGCGGGCATGGTAGAGGAGAATGCAGGGCTGTGGGCATGGTACAGGAGAATGCAGGGCTGCAGGTATGGTACAGGAGAATGCAGGGCTGCAGGCATGGTACAGGAGAATGCAGGGCGGCAGGCATGGTACAGGACAATGCAGGGCTGCGGGCATGGTACAGGACAATGCAGGGCTGCGGGCATGGTACAGGACAATGCAGGGCTGTGGGCATGGTATAGGACAATGCAGGGCTGCAGGCATGGTACAGGACAATGCTGTGGGCATGTTACAGGACAATGCTGTGGGAATGGTACAGGATAATGCAGTGCTGTGGGCATAGTACAAGAGAATGCGGGGCTGCGGGCATACTACAGGAGATGCAGTGCTGCGGGCATGGTACAGGTGTGCCATGCCTCGAGTATTAGCCGAGGGGTACGTTTTCAGCACATAAAAATGTGCTGAAAAACTTGGCTTATACTCGAGTATATATGGTAATATCCTTGGCAGAGGCATGGGAACAGCAATATGGATTTGGAAATTAGGTTTATTCTACCATTAGGTAGTGTTGTGTGGCCTGCGTGAGAGTTCACTTCAGTAGCCAAGGCTATATGTTTCTCAGCAGAAGAGTTGAAGGCAAACTGGACCAGTAATAATTCTCTGTTGTGTGTGATCCCTGAGTTAAATTAAAGTGACTAGCAATGCAATATTCTGTGTGGTTAGTCAAGCCCTATGGCTTAACATACTGACTGCATATGCCTCTTTCTAAAGTGAATCAACTGCTATTCAAGATGGAATCAGTTATGTCTAGATTTGGGACTAATCCTTTAGGCTAGTCACCTAGGCCCAGAACAAAGAGTTGGTGACAGGGCATGAGAAGAGCTATAGGAAAGATTGAAAGTTCCATAATCGTCTTTCTTTGGTCGCCTAAATCCAAGTCTGGTCCTCGATAGGAGCAGCAAAATTCCTTTCAATCAAATTTGCCCAGTAGGTGTTATTGCAGGAATTATCGCAAATTTGGGCAGAAGAGGCTCAGGTTCGGTGGGGTCTGTGCAGTAAGGCAGTCGGTGAAACTTTCTTTCCACTCAACCAACTCCTCTAATTCCTACTATGGTTCTTTAAAGCTTTAAGCAAATGTTACCAAATCTTGTTCCAACACTGAGCCATTGATCAAGTGTTCTTTGTCAAAAAGCAGATTTAGGCAGAAAATGGAATGAAGAATCAAAATCCAAAACTTTATATGGAGTTATTGAGAACAATCACTCAAACCATCAGATAAAGCAGCTGTAGTTTTCTCTAGATCTAGCTGATGTTTACATACGCTTTTCAGTACACCCATGCTTCTAAAAGTTTTACTTCAGGTCCTTTCAACAATCTTTGGCCTTTCCACATACTCAAGACATTTTTCCAGAACATTGCTTCCAGTAGTGGCCATCTTGCGGAAGCAAGGGCAGCATGTTCCATAGCTGGACAACAGCCTGTGGGTGGCTCAACATCTTCCAGGGCCTGGCAAATTCTGATTCAGACTCAGATCAAATTTGGAGGGATCACCAGCTTGGGAAGGCCAACTCATCTCATTATAATAATGACATTTTTGGCACTCAGGAGAATACTGTAGAGTTGCCCTCACAAAAGGTGACAGTATTAGGTTCTCACTTGGGGCAAGTTGGGGCTAGCTCTATACCATCTGTTCCCATGGTCTCAAATGATCGAGAAATAGTCTACAGTAATCCATGCAGTTGGTTGGACTCACTGGAAGATTGAGAACATTATAATCTGACCTTCTAAGGTAATGGAAGATTTGTTTCTTACTCCAGAAAAGATGACCCCACATTTGAGACAAGTTCTGTTGGTGGTGGCTAAAGATAGTTAATCTTTTCAGCTTTCATCAGCTTGCTGGCATACTAGTCATCACAACCTATTTACTTTCTTGGTATTCACCTCAGTGACCTTCTAGCTCACAGTCAATGACATATGCCAATGGAGAACAAAGCAGGTAACATCAGGGGTGCAGTGATTCACAAGCGTTGAAGTCGTTTGGGCAACACAGCCTAGGAGGCCTCAGTTATGCTCCAAACAGACGGTATAGGTAATCTCCTATCTTCATGGCAAGAAATAATTCAATATTAAACTTTTGTCAAAGGTATCTCCCTCATTAAGGTTTGCCAACAGTAGAACCTGTTTCATACCATTGTTCTTTGTGTTCTGGCCTCCCAGAGCTTCCTGTCAGACACTGTAAGATACAAAGTCTTGGATGTCAAGAGTGTGTCCCTAGACCAACAAGCAGTTCAATGAATCTCAACCTGACAGTAAACTCTATGGTCATAAATGGAAGTTATTCCTGCAAGAAGGAGCTTCCTAGAAGTTGAAGCAGTGGATCTAACATCAAGTTGGGTCGACAGGTTAGCCTATATAGCCACCAGACGCAGTGGTCTCCAGGGCAATAATGTCCTGGTGGCCTTGGAGGCCGCCGTGTCCTCAAGTACAGTCTTTGGTGCAAGAACCTCCTTACACGGTGGGGCCAAGTGTCTCCAAATTCAGCCAAGTTAGATCTAGCAGCTGGGAGACCAGGTATGGAAGGCTCATCTAGGGGTCTCACTTTTTAATATTTGAAACCCTATGGAAACCAGGGCACCTGCTACAAACTTCAGGTATATGAAAACATAGGAAACCTCGCAGAAGTTAAGGATGGAATTCTCTGCTCCCTACTGTAAAGATTAAGATGTCTGCAAGTATTTCCTAAGGCTATCACGCCAGGGAGAAGGTTTTTGGATATCCAAGCATTAAGGGGTAAACTACCTTATTGCTACCATTATCAAACAAAATAGCTCTAGTTTCATCTTCTACAGCACCATACAAAGGTCTGCATCCTTGCATCTGGAACAGGACATCGGCCTTCCAGCATGTCCAAACTGTAATGTCTAAGTCACCACAAGCTTGGGTAGCGGACTCGATGTGGATGAAATACATGGAAGTGGTCCTTCTCTAGGTCAGACAGTGGCCTCTTCAGGCCGGCGGTATCAGAAGAAGACTTTCACTGTCCACTAGGACGATGGCATCATCTTGGGTCAAAGTAGCCTAGGGGGCTTATAGGGCATAGATTAATCCATCAATCTAGTGCAGAGCTCACTTTATCAGATAGGTGGCATGCTCATGGGCAGAATTTATAGGTCCAGAATTATTTTTACAGGATACCAACTAGGTTCATATACTAAAAAACATTTTTAGCCTATTACAAAGTTACATAGTTACATAGTTACATAGTAGGTGAGGTTGAATAAAGACAATAGTCCATCCAGTTCAACCTGTGTAGGTGTGTGTGGCTGTAATCATCTCACATACCCCTGAATGTTCTGATCCTTGAGATGTAAGTCTAAGAGTCTTTTGAAAGCCACAATACTACCCGCAGAAACCACCTCTTGTGGTAGAGAATTCCACAATCTTGTTGCCCTAACAGTAAAGAACCCCCCGCGTTGCCTGAGGTTAAAACGCTTCTCCTCTAATCGCATTGTATGCCCTCGAGTCCTCATGCAATCCCTTCGAATGAACAGCTTTTTTTCTAAGCTGGGATCCCCATTAAGATATTTATAAATTGCTATCATGTCCCCCCTCAGACGTCTCTTCTCCAGGGAGAATAAATTGAGCGATTGTAGACGCTCTTCATAGTCAAGGTCCTTCAATCCCCTAATTAGTTTAGTTGCCCTTCTCTGGACTCTCTCCAGCTCCAACACATCCCTCCTGAGGACTGGCGACCAGAACTGGACGGAATACTCCAGATGCGGTCGGACCAGAGTTTTATAAAGTGGAAGGATTATAGTCTTATCTCTGGAATGCATCCCTTTCTTTATGCATGCTAATGTTCTGCTGGCTTTGGCAGCTGCCGCTTGACATTGCATGCTGTTGCCTAATCTATCATCAACCAAGACTCCCAGATCCTTCTCCATTTTTGATTCCCCCAAGGGTTCCCCTCCTAACGTGTAATGTGTTTTTATGTTTTTAGTCCCCAAGTGCAAAATCTTACACTTCTCCACGTTAAAACTCATTTGCCATGTCGTTGCCCACTCTGTAATTTTGTCCAGGTCATTCTGTAGGATATCTGCTTCATGCTGTGAAGTTATTGCCCTGGCCAATTTTGTGTCATCTGCAAAAACTGATATCGAACTACTGATCCCAACCTCAATGTTGTTTATGAATAAATTGAACAAGGTTGGTCCCAAGACTGAGCCTTGGGGGACCCCGCTTACCACCTCAGACCAGTCTGAGTATGCGCTGTTTATTACTACCCTTTGGACAAGCCTTTTAAGCCAGTTCCGTATCCAAGAGCAAACCCTGCTATCGATACCTGCAGACCTTATTTTATAAATTAAGCGCTTGTGGGGAACTGTATCAAACGCCTTAGCGAAATCCAAGTACACCACATCCACAGGTATCCCCCTATCAAGCTCACAGCTCACCTCCTCGTAGAAGGTTAAGAGATTGGTTTGACAAGAACGCCCATTTGTAAACCCGTGCTGATTACTGCTGATGATGTTGTTGTCTTTAGCAAACTCTACGATATAGTCCCTTATCATCCCTTCCAGAAGTTTACATACTACTGATGTCAAACTGACAGGCCTATAATTTCCCGGGATATGCCTCTGGCCCTTTTTGAATATTGGAATCACGTTAGCTTTCTTCCAATCCCCTGGTACATCTCCTGTCCTAATACTGTCAGCAAAGATCAGGAACAGTGGTCTCGATATAACTTTACTGAGTTCCTTGAGTACTCTCTGATGTACGCCATCCAGGCCTGGTGATTTGTTTGTGTTAAGTTTATCCAGCCTTTCCCTGATTTCACCCTCTGTTAGCCATAGTGGCAAGTCCTGTGTATTACTACTAGCCATACAGTCATGGTCAGTGTACCCCTCCGTTTCCTGTGTAAAGACTGACGGGAAAAAAGCATTCAGCACAGTTGCTTTTTCAGTGTCCTCTGTAACCATCCTCCCATCATTGTTAATTATGTGTGCAATATGCTCTGCCCTAGTTTTTTTGCTGTTGATATATTTAAAGAATTTCTTTGGGTTTTTTTTACTATCCTCTGCTATTTGTCTCTCAAAGTTGATTTTAGCCATCTTGAGTTCTTGTTTACTTTTCTTATTTGCCTCCTTGTATTGCTCGAAAGCCGATACTGTGCCCTCCGATTTATACTTCTTGAAGGCCAATTTTTTTCCCCTAATAAGTTTTTTGACGCTACGGTTTAGCCAGCCAGGTTTGGCTTTGTCTCTTCTAAATTTATTTCCCATAGGAATGCACTGCAAGATGCCTTTGCTTAATATGTTCCTAAAGCATTCCCATTTTTCCTCTGTGGTCAGGGATCCCAGGGTTTGGTCCCAGTTTACCCTTTCCATCAATGAGTACAATTTTGGAAAGTTTGCCCTTCTGAAGTTTAGGGTTCTTATATTCCCCACTTGCCTTGTTATATTGTTATTTACACTAAATGTGATCATCCTGTGATCGCTAGAGCCCAGGTTGTCCTGGACTCCTACCTCCGAGATTAGGTCTGGGTCATTAGTGAGCAATAGATCCAGTACTGCGTTTTCTCTGGTAGGGGAATCCACCAACTGTGACATGTAATTATCCTGTAAGGTTTCCGTGAATAGACGGGCCTTCTGTGAGTGTGCAGTCCCCTCTTCCCAGTCAATGTCGGGATAATTGAAGTCCCCCAATATGATGACTGATCCCAATTTTGCCACTTTACCCATTAGTGCAGAAAATTCCAGCTCTACCTCCTCCCCTTGGTTAGGTGGCCTATAGCAAACCCCCACAATTACTTTCCCCTTTTTTCCTTCCCTATGGAGTTCAACCCACACAGATTCTAAATCCATGCTCATCCCATCCGTAATGTCACTCCTTTCTATCACCTTTATATTGTTCTTGACATAGAGACATACCCCTCCCCTCTTTTTCCTACCCGGTCCTTCCGGTACACCGAATACCCTTGGATATTGGCCAGCCAGTCATGTGAGGGGTCGAACCAAGTTTCTGTTATTCCCACAAGGTCTATGTCCTCCTCATGTACTAACTTTTCCAACTCATCCATTTTTTTAGCTAGGCTCCTGGCATTAGCATATACCCCTCTTAGTTTTACGGAAGTTAAGCGCAATTGGCGGTTATGTTTATTCCAGTTTGGTCTGAGATTTTCCCGCACAGACCTGCCAATTGACATTGTGGACCTACTGTCGCTGCTGACACTACAGCTGCCTTCTGTCCTCTGCTCTCTCCTGACTGACTCTACTTCTGAGCCCTCCCCCCCGTCTCCTAGTTTAAAAGCCCCTCCAACTTGGTGGCCATCTTTCTCCCCAAAAGAGCTGTACCGTCCCCATTAAGGTACAGCCCATCCTTACTAAAGAGCCGGTAGCCGACTGAGAAGTCAGCCCCGTTCTCCAGGAACCCAAACCCCTCTTTCCTACGCCAATTCCTCAGCCACTTGTTAAGTTCCCTAATCTCCTTCTGCCTCTCCTGTGTGGCTCGAGGTACAGGCAGTATTTCAGAGAAAACCACCTTGGAGGTCCTTTTCCTCAATCTATTACCTAAGTCCCTGAAATCGTTCTTAAGGATCCTCCACCTACCTTTAACTTTGTCATTAGTGCCCACATGCACCATGACCGCTGGGTCTTCCCCAGCCCCACACAACAATCTGTCTGCCAGATCTGCGATATGCCGAACGCGGGCGCCCGGTAAACAACAAACTGTTCGGCTCACGAGATCTTTTTCACAGATTGCCCTCTCTGTCCTCTTGATAATTGAGTCCCCCACTACCACAACCTTTCTAACCTTTCCTGAGTTACGGCCCCCCTTCTTCCTGGAGCCGTCCCTCCCCTGGCAGCTAGGGGAGGGCGCATGCTCCAGCACTGCCACCCCTGAGTTGATATCCCCCTCATCCTGCAACTCGGCAGGTTTGTTAGGGTCAACCAACTCAGAATTGGCCTCCCTGACTCTCCTCCCACTAACATTCCTAACGGTCACCCAGCTGCGTACCTCTGCTGCTTGCGTCTCCTCTATTCCTCCCTCCTCTATGCTGGCCCCTGCCAGCGCCTGATAGGTAATGTCGAAGCTCCTTTCCAGGTTGTTGATGCCACGCAGTGTTGCCACTGTGTTCTGTAGGTCCAGGATCTGGATCTAATATACTAACCAGTCACTAAGATACTCACCAGTCGCAAAGATCCAACAGACGCAAAGATACTCACCAGTCGCAAGATACTCACCAGTCGCAACAATACTCACCAGTCGCAACGATACTCACCAGTCGCAAAGATACTCACCAGTCGCAAAGATACTCACCAGTCGCAAAGATACTCACCAGACGCAAGGATACTCACCAGTCGCAAGTTAATCAAGCAACATTGGAAACAGGGGAGTTGAGTTCTTTCCAGTGTTTTCCAGTTCTAAACTTTTCTTTCAGTTTCTAAATTGCTGCATTTGTAAATTTCAAAAGCCAGTGTAAAGGAATTTAACTAACCTTTTGTATAATTCTCCTTTAGGGGGGCGTGGCAGGGTGTGTGTGCCCTAAGCCTAGTTGTCTGCATACTTTTGCTAATAGGTGTCACTCGTTCCCATCTCAAAAAGTCCAGAGGTATGTATAAGGCTATTTATGGCTAGAGGAATGTGCCCCAAATCATATTCATTTAAGAGCATATACCCATCTAAAAAAACTCCAGTTTCTACATATGTATATACAAGAGTACAACAGCAGCAAACAGCAAATACATGGCAATATAAGAAAAGCAAAAAATTGCTTTATTCTTTACAGAATTTATTGTGAGTGCAGAGGAGAGTAACATAACTGCACTCTCTTATTCAACATGGACTATGTTTAATCCTTATACTGCTAGTATTAGTACACAGATAGGAAAGTTTTTTATTACATTTCTTCAGTTACTTCCTGGTTTCCAGGCCTAGGAAAATTATGCCATACATCCCAGGAGTCCCCAGGAGGGGAGGATGGCATTTCTTGGCTAAGCACACCCTCCTACCTGCATACCTAAGCTAAAGGCAGATGGGTTCCATTGAGTAAATGCTTTCAAGAACAATCTGCCCTTACTCAGGATGGCTGCAGCTACAAATGCTAGGGGGGTGTTTTTCAAAGTGATTTTCCAACACAATAAAGCATAGGGACATAAATGGATGGATGAGTTTGCTTTGATATTAGAAATAATTAAATAGCATCTTTGGTTTGTGGTGCTATGGGACAGTGTAGTTCCGCTTCTAACTGGCTCCCATGACACCTTTATCTCTATATTTAGGTTTTCAGAGTCTACACAGGACATCACTAGAAATATTCTAAACTGGGCTGGTGTTTTAAATTTTATTTATACAATGAAGAGCGCAGTTTGGAGATGTCCTGCACTGTGTTCTCTGCATAAGCATTGCAGAGAACACTGAATAGGAGAAAAGAGTTGTCACATGACCTATTTCAGGTCAAATAACTGGTCATATGACCAGTTTCCTCCTCCACCAGGCACACTTTTTCTCAGAATTTACTTATTAGAACTAATGGTGCATTGTTAAGGGCCATACACCAGTGTTAATTTTGGCAGCAAATTTGAATTTAGTTTTAGTCTTAGTCTTAGGACTAAAATGGCATTTTAGTTTTAGTCCAATTTTAGTCTTCTGCAAGTGTTTTAGTCGTATTTAGTCGACTAAAACTCCAATGCATTTTAGTAGACTAAAACGTCCTACATTTTAGTCGACTAAAACTCATTTTAGTCATCTATAATGGACTGGGTGTAGTTCAATTGTAATTTGTAATGCATTATTTAAGCATCTCTCTACAATTTCCAAACTCATTATATACTACTGCTGGTCCTGGAGTGAAAAATCTAATATGTTATTATTTATGATATTAAGCTTTGAGCATGCACCAGTGTTAATTTTGGCAGCAAATTTCAATTTAGTTTTAGTTATAGTCTTTTGACTAAAATGCCATTTTAGTTTTAGTCGTATTTTAGTCATCTGAATTGTTTTAGTTTTAGTCGTATTTTAGTAGACTAAAATTGTGTTAATTTAGTCAACGAAAACGTTTTAGTTGGTTTTAGTCTACGAAATTAACACTGCCATACACACTATAAGATTTTCTGAGGACTTTTTCTTTCAGATTTACCTTTTCTATGTAGTGTAAGGGCCTGCCAGATTGCATACAAATTGAAAGTGTTTAGGTTTGACCTCATATTATATGGTTTTAGTAAGTCTAAAGGAAAAAGTCTTCAGAAAATCTTATAGTGTGTATGGCCCATTAGGTTCAGAGTCACAGGGCAAGGGATGGGAAGCCCAAACTATATTTCAGGCCCATGCACATGGACGTATAGCGGCGCCTGTATGCTAAAGAGTAAAACCCCCAATGCCTTCCTGCACCCAGGGACCTGCACATGCTGTATACATCCACCAATAAAAGTTGGTAAAAATTCTGCATTGGCGTTTGCCCACACATGTGTGTATGGCATTTCTCCCCAAACACACTCCTTTTGAGTTTGGGGAAAAATACCCTACCCCTAGGAAAGCACCAGGGATTTTACACTTCAGCATACAGACGCTGCTATATGTTCATATTCATGAGGCCTAAATCAAGCAGCAGGACTTACTAACTGTTGCAAACAGCCTTTTATTAGAAAACATATCGGACTTACCAAAGTTAGACATTACCAATACATTATAAATGGGCTTCCTAATGTATATTCCTTTTGAAATGATTCTAACATTTTAAGCAAACTATTATAACCGAATACATAAATGGAAAAGAAGTAGCGCACAAAATCACTGTTAGATGACTCAAAGTGTTATAAGCATACTGTCAAAGATATTGCTTGATAAGCACTCAAAAAATGAATGAAGAAACAACAATGTCCTTAAAGTGGCAACTCACCAGAAATCAATGCTCAGGTGTTCTCACACATGAGCAAACTGAGCAGGAATCATATGTAGATGTAAGGAATACACATATGGAAGACCGGAGTCTGTTCACCACTGCTGCATAGAAATCACCTTCACACACTTCTCCTTCGCCATATCACCCACTCCAGCTTCTGCCCAGGGGTGTTGATGGTACTTCACTATTCACTTCACTATTTGGAGCCATTCTTTCTCTCTATGATACCATTGAACTGAGGGAAGTGTGTGAAGGTGATTTCTATGCAGCAGTGGTGAACAGACTCCGGTCTTCCATATGTGTATTCCTTAAGGCCCGTACACACGTACCGATCGTCGGCATACAAACGTCGGCGGACGAAAGATCTGCCGATTGTACGCGTGTTAGTATGGTGCCTCCGACAGATGTCTGCGCACAATCCGCGGACAAAAGTCTGTCTGCGGACACCAGAACGGACGATTGTTCGCCTGTCAGTACAGAATTCGGCCGACAGACCGCAGATTTGCAAGACTGGGCATGCTCAGAAAATTAAAAACACAGGGAAAGTTAACCATTACATGACATCACTTCTGCAGTCAGCTGAAGTCTGCAGACAAAATTCTTGTGCTGTCCTTGTGCTGTCTTTGCACTTTTCAACAGACACCGACATCCCGGGGAGAAAAGACGAACATTTGTATGCCGACGATCGGTACGTGTGTACGGGGCTTTATGCCCCATACACACGTGCAGATTATCTGCAGACTTTTGTCTGCAGACTTACCTTTTCTATGTAGTGCAAGGGCCTGCCGGATTGCATACAAATTGAAAGTGTTTAGGTTTGACCTCATATTATATGGTTTTGGTAAGTCTGCAGACAAAAGTCTGCAGATAATCTGCACTTGTGTATGGGGCATTACATCTACATATGATTCCTGCTCAGTTTGCTCATGTGTGAGAACACCTGAGCATTGATTTCTGGTGAGTTGCCATTTTTACTATATCTCTCGGTGTGACACCTGGTGGTGGATGGTGATCCAGTAACAACTTCACGCACCCCTGGATTTTATGGACTTTAAGGACATTGTTGTTTCTCCAATTAATTTTTTGAGTGCTTATCAAGCAGTATCTTTGACAGTATGCTTATAACACTTTGAGTCATCTAACAGTGATTTTGTGCGCTACTTCTTTTCCATTTATGTATTTCCAAATATTTTCCAGTATTTGTTAAAGTAGCAGCAGTTTATGTACATTGTAGCAGTCAAGTGACTGACCCCTCCTAAAGCGCAAAGATATTTTGCTTGACAGTGGGTGTCCAAGTATATATATATTTGATTGTATTATAACCGAATGTTTCATGCCAATCTCTAACTTCTAAAACAATAAGTCCTTGTATGCCTGTACTACACCCTCTCTAGAACAAATGGGTTAAACTGAAAGCAGGACACCCTTCTCTGACTTGGCAATACTTTAATCAGCCACTTCCTGTAAGGCGCAGAGGTTAAAGGCCGTGCTGGTTTCACTGCATGTCCAGTTAACAATTTTTCTTTTCTAGCTTATAGTGCTATTTCCTGTTCAAAGAATAGTGGGCTTATATTTAGGAAATCCCTTGCCTTCCTTTTTTTTTTTTTTTACTTTCTAAGCTTGCTTTTTGGATAAGGATTTCACTTCTGTTTAGAATAACTTTTTCTGCCTGATAGGAAAAATGGAACTTCCGCACCCTTGTATCCGTCCTTGCACAGTTTAATTGATAGTCATGTGACATGCAGGTCAAGAGTGATTTAAAGAGACCCTGTTGCCAGGCCATTAGGGCTTGTTCCCACTAAGTTCACTGGGGCAATGCTGGCAGCTATTTCCAGTGCAGTCCCAATTCATAGACAAGACAAAATGTGCTGCTGTTTTGTGTGCTAAAAAAAAAAATGACTGCATATATAGTGTCTTTTTCAGCAACCCTTGGATCGCAATGCCGCAGCGATGAAAAGAACTGTATTGAAATGTGACTCATGACAATTCAATTGTTTTGTGAAAAAAAAAGTAAAGAGTGTGATGCGCTAGGATCAGAGCCCAGCGCAGACCAGTGGCAGTGTGATCAGAGCAGCTCACTGGTGTTAACAAGCCTACAAAGCCCAACTCTGGAGTGGAAAAAAACTTTGCAACTAACTAACTAAAAGGGTTAAATGCTTTTTAATTCTATGGGGTAGAGGAAGAAGATGTACTACATAGGCCTCATTCACATGGGGTGTACTAAACCAGTTTTTGTCAACCTTTTTTCAGTTGCGGCACCCTTTAAAATTCTGCACAATCTCGAGGCACCCCATGATGTGACTGTACAATGTATATGTAAAGTGCTGCGTAAATTGACAGCGCTATATAAGTACCTGAAATAATAATAATAATAATAATAATAATTCTAAAATGTAAAAAAAAAAAAAACGAAACTAATAGTTTTACAAATAGCAGCAACATCTATACACATGGGCCATCCAACGTTACAAGTGATTTATTTCTCCACTATTGCAAACGGGTACTGACAAGTATTCTAGCGTTTCTTTTCTCCTGTAAATTCTCTTCTTCTACTTGCTAATGTGACCCCAGTGCTGATGGAGAAGGGAAGAGGAGGAGTAAACATAGATTCTATGCAAGCACCTGTCATTCTCTTTATCAACCAGTGATGTCATTGGTTGTCAGGATGCCAATGGCTTGACCAGCATGGTGCCCAGGATTGTAATGCTGCAATGTAAAAACTTGTTTTAATTTGTTGCAATTTTTAGGCATTTTGCCAAGGCACCCCTGAAGAACCCAGGAGGCACACCAGGGCCACGGCACCCTGCTTGAAAAAGGCTGTACTAAAGCATACACCCATAGAGAGCCATGTTTACTGGCATGGGGATGCACAGGTGTTCCCTGCTCAGACACAGACGTTGCTCCCAATCTGACATTCGTGCACGTGTGCGACCCCAGACACACACTGTTTGCGATCAGAGCCATGCAACCACACCCTCAACAATGTCAGATTGTGAGCAGCCTCTGTGTCTGTGAAACTGCAGTGTCCCAACTGACATAATGTGACTGCCTCTACAAGAATGCACAGAACACCTGTGCATACCGTACAGGTAAACCCAGCCCTCTATGGACATACGTTTTAGTACACCCTATGTGAACAAGTTCTGTGGCTGGCCATACATTATATAATTTACTTGTACAATTTTCCTTTACATTTACCAAAACCATATAATATTACGTCAAAGCTAAATACCTTCAATTTGTATGCAATCAGGCAGGCACTTGCACTACATAGATGAAGGTAAATTTTAAGGAAATTGAATAACTGTATAATGTTTGGCCAGCTTTACCTTTCCCCTCGATCCAGCAGGTTGCCTTGCTCTCCTCTTCTGCGAACTGTGGGTGGTGCCTAGGAAACATCACTGACAATGCTATTAGTCCTGCCTTGGATGTGAGGAGGTGAGCTTGCATCCGCAGTCAGGGGTGCCTGTTTTTGTTGGGCTTTAACATCAACAACAATTTTTCCATAGGATTATATGACAATTAAAGGATTTCATGCATGGTATTCACCAGTAAAAGCTTTCCCTGTGAAGACATCCAAAAGCACTGAGACTGCTCCTGGGTAAGACTATCTTGGATGTGAAGTTAGCAGCTCACGCAGACTCAGAGCTGTCACTCAAATTGCACTCTGTAGTAGGCATGTGCAGAACGGAAAAATGTGATTCGTTTTATTTCGGATAGATTCGTTATGGTAATAATTTTGTTTTGTTCATTGGTTTTGGAATTAGTTTTGTTCCATTTAACCGCTTGCCGACTGCGCACAGTATATTTACTGCGGCAGTCGGCCCCGGCCAGGCAGAGTGACGTAGGTCTACGTTGCTCACCTGTCACTCCTTCCAGAGCCAATAGCGGGCGGGCGCACGCCCGCTGAGGCGCGCGCCCGCCTCGGCTCGTTCACGGAGGAGTGCGGGAGTGTGACTGGCGGACCCGATGTCCGCCGGTCACACTACGATCGCCGGTACAGCGGGAGAAAGACAGAGCGGCTTGTGTAAACAAGCCGCCTGTCAGTTCTCCCTGTGTAAAAGTGAAGATCAAACAGTTCTACTATGTAGAACTGTTGATCTTTGTTTTTACACTAGTAGACCTGTCCCTGCACAGTTAGAATCACGCCCCTAGGACACACTTAACCCCTCCCTGTCCAATACTGTTAACCCCTTCCCTGCCAGTGTCATTTTTGCAGTAACAGTGCATATGTATAGCACTGATTACTGCAGTAATGTCACTGGTACCCCCAAAAGTGTCAAAAATGTCAGTCAAGGGTCCGATCTGTCCGCCGCAATGTCGCAGTACCGCAAAAAAAATCGCAGATCGCCGCCATTACTCTTTAAAAAAAAAACACCAAAAATGACAAAAATCTTTCCCTTTGTTAGTAAACGCGATAACTTTTGCGCAAACCAATCAAAATACGCTTTTTGCGATTTTTTTTACCAAACATAGGTAGCGTAAAACAAATTGGCCGAAAATTTTAAAAAATTTTGATTTTTACATTTTTTTTTGGGGGAATTTCATATAAAAAAAAGTGAAAAATATTGTTGTTTTTGCAAAAATTACGCTCTTTTTTTGTTTATAGCGCGTGATCAAAAAATCGCACAGGTGATCAAATACCACCAAAAGAAAGCTCTGTTTGTGGGGAAAAAAGGACGTGAAATTCGTTTAGGTACAGCGTCGCACGACCGCGCGATTGTCCGTTAAAGTCACGCAGTAAAAAATCGCAAAATAACCCCTGGTCTTTTAGCAGGAAAATCCTCCGGTGGTAAAGTGGTTAACTTTGTTACGTTTATTCATTTTTTTTTTTTTTTTTAATGAATTCCAAATTTTAGGAACGATTCGAAATTGGATTGAATTGGAAAAATGAAGGATCGAATTCTGTGGGAACAATAGCTGGTTGTTAAAGAGGTTGTAAACCCCCCCCCCCCAAAAAAAAAAAAAAAAAAACCCTGTAAGACAAAGGCATAATGAGCTAGTATGCATCACATACTAGCTCATTATGAAATACTTACCTTAGAACGAAGCCCCCGCAGTGCCGTCCGCTCTCCAGTGACATGGCCAACATGTTCGACCGTCCTGCTTCCTGGTTCATGTCCTCTGGCCATCTGATTGGAGCCGCCAGTTACGGTGATGATGTCATAAGCTGCATGAAAAGTAAATATCTCCTAAACGGTACATGTTTAGGAGATATTTACAGTACCTATAGGTAAACCTTATTATAGGCTTACCTATAGGTACAAGTTAGAAGAGTGGGTTTACAACCACTTTAAAGAAGAGTTCCAGCTGTGGAAAAAAAACATTTAAAGTCAGCAGCTACAAATACTGTAGCTGCTGACTTTTAATAAATAGACACTTACTTGTCCAGGGAGCCCGCAATGTTGGCACCCCAGCTGTTTTATTGGATTGGCTGTCAGGTGCTGCCACCACCATTCACTGTAAGGGAAACCGGCAATGAAGCCTTTCAGCTTCACAGCCGACTCCCTACTGCGCATGCGCGAAGCACGCTGTGCATTCTGATTGGCTCGGTGGTGGGGAAGGAGAAACTGGAGGGAATTTCGGAGGGACGACGACACAGCGCTGTCTTCCAGAAGTGGGGAAGGGTACCTGTCAAAAACAGGTACCTGTTCCCCCCTGCTCCTTGAAAGTATATATGACAAATATGGCACCAGAGGGGGGAGGAAGCAAATGAGCGGAAGTTCCACTTCTGGGTGGAACTCCGCTTTAAGGAGCGTGCCTAACAACCAATGACTCATCAGCTGTCAGGGGGCTTCCCAGTTGAGAGCTGAAATGTACACAAAAGAATGCTGGCAATTAAAAAAAAAAACAGCATGGGCCCCACCCCCCCAACCATACCAGGCCCTTCAAAAAATGCATGGGGTCAGACCCTTATCCCAGCATCTAGCCCGGCAGGCCAGGAAAGGGGGTGAAGAGAGAGCAGGTGCCTTTGAGCGGTGGGGTTGGGGGGGGGGGGTGGGGTCAATCACGATGCCTGCCGCATTGCCGGACCCGACAAAAGAAAAAAAAAAAACCTCCAGCCTCATCAAACGCTCCCACTGACTGTCTGCTCCACTATCTGACATTTCTTAAATAGCTAAGGGGCACAATCACTTGATGACATCAGCGGGTGACCCCCCCCCCCCCCAGGAGGAACGGTTTCAAGCAGGACAAAAGAGAGAAACTCACAAGCCCTGAATAAAAAGCGGGCACTGCCGGAGTTAACTTTGCTAGGTAATGAGCAGGCGATTGGTTGCCAGGACCCCCTAGCAACTAATCACCTGCTCATTAACCAGCAAAGTTAACTCCGGCAATTCCCGCTGTTTATTCAGGGCTCGTGAGTCTCTTTTCTGTTCTGCTTGAAACAGTTCCTCCTGCTCCGCTCTCCTCCTAATAAGGTAGGTAGGATGGGAGGGGCTTTGTATTCTAAAGGGTTCTATTGGGGGGGTGGGGTGGGGGCTGTGTGATGTAAAGGGTTCTATTTGGAGGCGCGGGGGCTGTGTAATGTAAAGGGTTCTATTGGGGGGGAGGGGGCTGTGTAATGTAAAGGGTCTATGTGGGGTGGAGGCTGTATAATGTAAATGGTTCTATGGGGGGGGGGCGAGGCCTGTGTAATGTGAAGGGTTCTATTGGGGGCGGCGGGGGCTGTAAAATATAAAGGGTTCTAGGGGGGGGGGGTATGTAATGTAAAGGGTTTCATGGGGGAACCGGGGGCTGTCTGTATAATGTAATGGGTTACATGGGGGGGGGGGCTGGCAGGGGCTGTGTAATGTAAAGGGTTCCAATGGGGGGGGCTGTGTAATGTAAAGGGGTCCAGAAGTACGGGGGCTGTGTAATGTAACAGGTCCAGAGGTAAGGGGGCTGTGTAATATAAAAGTCCCACGTGCTGCATCTTTGGCGCACTTTCAGAAAACAGGAAAATATATATATTTTTTGGGGGGGGGGGGGAGTGACGCCAACCCTAGTGACGCCACTGGCAGTAGCACACAGTAAGTGTGCCACTGCCAGTTACATGTATTTCTGTCTGGTGCCTCAGGTCAGTCAGCTGCGTTTTTGCAGAGGAGGAGGGGCCTGGTCGCCGGGGGGGGGGGCAGAGGGAGGAGTATTCTTTCGGGTTTTCGGGTCGCAGTGAGCGGAGGCGCTACACAGAGGTGGGGGACTTGAGTCACATGACTTGACTTAAGTCAGACTTAAGTCACCAGTTTGAGGACTTGAGACTTGCTTGACTAAAATTAATAAAGACTCGACTTGACTTTGACTTGGTATTCATGACTTGAGACTTGACTTTGACTTGATACATAAGACTCAAAAAGACTTTACTTTTTTAAGTTATTAAATATTTGCATTTTCTCAAGATGCGTTAAAGCAAAATGAATATGCCTGTTATGTTTCTGACACAACAGTCATTTAAAACGCCTCAGTGTGTTCTGATTTTTAGGACACTGGCTGTTTAACCATGGAAATACTTAATATGTTTTTAGTGACTGTGGTGTTGAAACATGACCGGACAAAGGATTTTAAGCTGTTTGGGCATTCAAAGTGATTCTTTAATATGCCAAGAAAAAAGCACTAAGCAGTTTTGTTAATGTTGAAAATAAAACAAAACCTTTCCTGACCACTGACTTTTAACTGATTTAAAGGTGAAAATTGGGGTGGATCAGTATTTTGACTTGATTTGTGACTTGACCAAAATAAATGACTTGACTTGACTTGCTTGACTTCTAGCAGGGACTCGACTTGACTTGCTTGCTTTTCGCCACAGTAACTTGGGACTTGCTTGAGACTTGAAGGTTAAGACTTGAGACATGCTTGTGACATGCACATGTGTGACTTACTCCCATGTGTGGCGCTGCATGCAACGTTACTTGATGGCATGTCAATGTACAGTGTGTCGCCTGCCCGCCTGGGGGGGAGGGGGTGTGCCAGATATAGGATCTGCCCCGGGTGCCAGATGCTCTAGGTACACCACTAGGACAGGAATAGCTCTGTACAGAGCTTCCTGTTTATTGACAAATTGAAGCATAGTAAACACAGCTTCCGTTATGAATGAACAGAGTCAGTGATAGGTACCGATCACTGACTCTGTTCATTCAGAAAAAAAAAGCGCCAGAAAATAACATATTTCTTGGGTGCCCTGCTCAGGGTTTTGGGGCCATCCTTCCGCCTCGTAATGGCAGCAGGATGAGTTGCCTTGACGGGTGAAGGGTAAAGGGAGGATTGTAGAGGGTGAAGGCTGGAGAATCTACGGGATGAGTCGCCTAAGCCCTGAAATGCGCCGTTAACCACATTCTGCCCCTCCTATCTAGTAGAGCTGCAGGATTAATCGTTAAAAAATCACCCCCCTCACAATCTTAAAACTACATGCCTTTGATTCTTACAGAGTCGTTCTCTTCTCACTTACAGCTGTCAAAAAAAAAAAAAGCTTCCAGCAAATGTTTATTAACATTGTAAAGGCTGCTAGATAACTATAAAAATGTTTTACAATGTATCATTTCGCACTTTTAGATCAAAGGAATGAGCTTCTTTCTGTAAAGGAGGGCAGTTTAACCTCTTAAAGACTAAGCCTTTTTCTGACACTTGTTGCTAACAAGTTAAAATCAGTTTTGCTAGAAAATGACTTAGAACCCCCAAACATTATATATATATATATATATATATATATATATATATATATATATATATATATATATATATATTGTAAGGGTTTGGCTCGGTAGCGGGTGTGGCCACTTGGGGTGTCTACCTTCACAACACAGGAACCTACCTATGGTGTCTGTCACAACCTACTGCTGGGCAGACACTGCTGGTCATACAGCAGAAAACCAATAGTCTATTTGTTTTTCTTTTCACACAGAAAAAGTCAACACCACCTCACCTTCAGAAGTCTTTCTCAGCTCACTGCTCTCCTTAACGCAAAAAGCCTCAGGATGCAGCAATCAGTAGTCATCCTCTGGATAACTTATAGAGGTCTTAATTGCCTCATTCTGAATAGCTGAAGCTTTCCAACGTCCTAAACCTTTCTGGCTACCTCCGCAGCCGACACTTGATAGTAATTAGTGAATTGTCTAAACAAGGCAGAAATGTATCTCCCGTCTGTGACAACACCCACAGATTTACCTGACTTCCTGTCACGATATATATAAATATATATATATATTAGGGATGCACCGAAATCTCATTTCGGCCGATAATGGGTTAACATTGCCGAAAATAAATATGGCCGCCGTGGGGAAGGAGGAGGGCGCAGCGCAGGGCAGGTTTTAAAAGTCCCGCCTCTGGCCAGCGGCACC
This sequence comes from Pelophylax lessonae, assembly GCF_965119305.1. Lineage (NCBI taxonomy): Eukaryota > Metazoa > Chordata > Amphibia > Anura > Ranidae > Pelophylax > Pelophylax lessonae. Next base: position 431,862,147 of record NC_138771.1, read on the forward strand.
GCCTCTCAATGACGTCCCTACTACGATCTGTGCTTAATCAATAGTAATGATTAAGCACACAGTCAGTGTGTGAAACGCGTCTACCTTGTCACGATTGTCATATTTGGATGTCCAGTCAATAAACCTGGATTTTGACTCAACCTGGAGTGCTGCCAATTCCTTTTCTTTTATCAAGTTTTCACGGAGGCGAGCCGGGGCATGCACCTGTGTGAGTCATCAGGCAATTACACCACCTTGAGCAGTGACTCCTTGTCTGTTCAAAGGTAATTAACCCCTTTGTGCTGCATTAGTGCAACCAGTATCAGTGTTAATTAACACTGGTTGCACTGATACTGGTTGCACTAATGCAGCACAAAGGGGTTAATTACCTGCCACTGGTCGGTCACTAATAGATGAGTGACCAGCAGTGACAATACATTAACCCCTCATGCTGCATAATACTAATACCATTGGTAATTAAATTAACCTCTTGCCAACCCATCACAGTACATATACTGTGACAGGATGGCAGTGACAGGTGTACGTCACTACCTGTTTTTGGTGTATGCCCCTGTTCTATCCATTTTAAAAAAATTTTTGAGGAAAAAGTAATTTTCGGTTTCGGTTTTCGGCCAAGGGCATCCTGCATTTTCGGTTTCGGTTTCGGCCCAAAATTTTCATTTCGGTGCATCCCTAATATATATATATATATATATATATATATATATATATATATATATATATATTTTAGCAGAGAACCTAGAGAATAAAATTACAGTTTTTTGGGGAAAAAATACACTTTAATAAAATGTAAAAAAACTAAACAGTAAAGTTAGCCCATTTTTTTTATAATGTAAAAGATGATGTTGACGCTGGGAATCGTGATCTTTATTCTAAGCAAAAAAATAGTGATTCTCATTTTATCCAGAATCGTGAAGCTCTCCTGTCTAGGTGTACAGAGGAGGCACACGGGCCTCATTGAGTATAAGGGCTCTTTCACACGGTCCGCCTCCGTAGGCGGATCCGTGCTGCTCAGCGGGGATCGATCCGCCGATCCCCGCTGAGCCGGCGGATGACCGCTCCGTCTCCGCTTGCAGTGCGGAGAGGGAGGTGTCACAGCTCCCGCTGCTCACTATGGAGGATCGGATGAGAGCGCTCATCCGATCCGATCCCTGGATGGATGGAAAAATAGGGTTTCCATCCGTCCGGATTTCACGGACAGGATCGGATACGGATGGCAGCGGGTGTCAGCGGAGGTGTCTCCGCTGACATCCGCTGCCCCATAGAGCTGCATGGAGGATCCGATCAGATCCGCCTAAAAAACTGACAGGCGGATCTGATCGGATCGCCCGTGTGAAAGAGCCCTAAGGTTCCAGGGGTTGGGTCAGAATTGTGACTCCTGTAGGTACGCCCCTGGTGCAGGCACCTCTGTGATGTCCATTTCTGCTGGTGCTTTACCACACAGATGTGAATGCTCCTATGTATTCTGTAAATCACAGTGTAATACATTTGGTACATAGGGCAAAGAATTCCCACAGCAATATAGCTGTTTTAAAGAGGAATGTCACTCTTATTCTAAAAATTGCAACAAAGGCACATTTATAAATGTTTAATAATGGCAAGCTAAAAACAGAAACTTACTAGACAATGACTTACTAGACAATTGCAGGTCTTTGCATATTTCATTTTTCTTTACTGCTCTTCTCACAATGGCCATTTTCACTTAGTTCCGGTTCACAAATATGCGATGACAGACATCGCATGTGATTCGGAGCGCACTCCTCTGCAAATCACATGCAATGTCTGTGCAATATGAATTCAGCCATACAGATTGTATGGCTGAATTTGCATCAGATTCGGACGCAACTTGCACAGGACCCTTTTTTGGGTCCTCACCAGAATCGGATCGCATGGGTGTTCACACCTATGTGATCCAATTCATTCCTGAGCTGACAGTTCGCACTGCGATATGCGAGCTGATCTGGGGGTGTTGTTAACTTTGTATCGACACCCCCAGCGATTTGCATTTGGCAGTGTAAACTGCCTGCGAGTTAAATGCAATGCGGGAGCCCACAGTGGATTCGCAGGGTTCCCACATAGCATGAGACTAAAGGCAGTTAAATCCTTTACTTCCTGGAACTCTAGGTTTGTCTCCTAGAATATGTGATTGAGATATATGCAATATGTGCACATCATCTAGGGGGGGAAGCACTGGTGGAGCAGCCTTCCCAGGATGCATCTGGTTACATCACCTATTCTTTAAAAACAGGAAATGGAAAAACAGTAATTGTAAGTAAAAACAAAAATGAATGTAGGATGATTTCATATTACCATACAAAGCTGCACGCTGAAGTGATTTTTAGTGAAGGGTGGGAAGGGTCTACGTTACAGAGAACCCAGATTTCCAGCTGACCCGGTCCGACTAAAACCCCAGATGTAAAGACTTTCAATTATTTATGTAAACTCCATCTTGAGCTATTGAAAAGACTTTCAATTGTGTATGTAAACTCCAGCTTGAGCTACTGAGCTCTCTTAAAAAAAAAAAAGCACTTTGTAGAAGATGAGGTACCATTCTACAGGAAAACATGGAAAGGAGCCCAAACCTACACCTGCTGGACATGTAAATATTTCATATTTACCTAACTAAAACATTCTTAATTTTTTTCTGACTTTGATATAATAAGGAATTTAAAAGACAGTAGGACATAATTATTAGAAAGGGGGCTAAATTAGCCCCTCTTTCATATGGGATGGTGGAAGGGATAACTTAAATATAGCATGGGTTAAGTGGTTAGTGTATGAGGCCCATATCTCTCCTCAGTTAGGTTTCCCGCCAGGATGGGTTACCAGGCAGGTTAGTGGGGTCTCTTAGGCGATTAGGTAGTTGTCAGGCAGTTTAGGTCTTCTCTCAAGGGAATCAGCGAATGAGCCCCTTTTCTCCGCCCGCTCACCTCAGCCTATGAGGTGGAGGTTACCTCAGGGAGAAGCATATTTAAGCTGCTTCCCGCCCCTCAGGGGCTCAATCTCATCATACCTCTCATCTGGATTTTCCCCTCCCTCCCTCCCCCTGGTTTTGTCGCGGCTTCAAGCAAATTAACTGGTTTGGGTCACCCCTGTTTCAGAGGGGGACGTGTACTTTTATTATATATGATGATTTATGTTGTTTGAAGTATGGTGGATGTTGATCAATTGTTTTGATCTCCTGTGAATGACAACCCAAGTTGTTTATGACTGGGTTGGTCTGTTATTTTATATTTATATTTATAAAGATGGTTATGTTATATTGATACCAGTTAATAAAGAAGCCGCGGCCGTTTTATCCAATCTTGAGTCCGAGTGCCTTTTTTCAAAAAAAAAAAAAAAGAGGACGTATATACATATATATAAGGTACAGTGTATAAGGTTATATGAGTTAGGTTTTAGATGAGCAATTCTCCTTCCTACCATCCCATGTCAAGTGTTAAATGTAGTGGTCAATCTAGGACTCACTCACTAACATCAGCAGCGCAATGCCCACCAATGAGGTGCACCTAACAGCTTTAGAACAACTACAAATAAGTCAATCTGCTATGCTATGATTGCTAACACTTTTTAGGAAGTTATTTAACCGGAAAGTTAGAATCAATTGCAAGATACTGAGATATCCTGTTTACAGTACAGTAATACCTACAAATATTACAATATAATCTAAGTGGCCCTAGACATAGCCGAAAGCACTGGTAAGATCTAACTCCGTGTCTTTCAACCTTTTGCCGTTTTTTAAAATGTTGCACAATCATTCAAGGCACTCCTGAAAAAGCCTGAAGGCACCCTTCAAAAAAGAAGAAAAAAAAAAGCTGGTCTACCTAACTAAACATTTATGTATCCATTTCTATATAAACAGACTATGCACAAAATGATTTCTGTCACAATTGTATGCGCTCTATTGTTTTTTTTTATTTGCTGATATTTTTTCCCCACCAAAGTGGATTAGTCCATTCACACTAATACGACTTGTCAGGTGTGTATAGGTTTTAAATGTGTTTTCTTTTTTAAATTATATTTTAACCCCATAACTCAGTTCTGGGGATGATCCTTTAGTCTCCATTCACACTAGTACGACTTGTCAGGCGACTTGGTCAGCCTGACAAGTCGTGCACCGTTGCGGTCCATTGTGTGGTACAGGAACGGTTCTAATAGGAGCGACACAAGTCGCTCCGACTTAGAAAAAGGGTCCTGTACTACTTTGGGGCGACCTGGAGCGACTTGCATAGACATTCATTTTATGAAGTCCGTGCAAGTCGTGCCGAAGTCGCGCTGCACGCGACTTCACAGGTCGCCCCGAAGTCGTGCCGCTTCAGTGTGAATGCGGTGTTACCCTTTAACCTTCCTAGGGGTATTCCCGAGCGTGACTCGGGGTTAGATTTTAGAGCAAAAAGCGGTAACCCCGAGTCACACCCGGGGTAGCGCTAGGAAGATCGCTGGATGCTGGAAGAGGTTTTACTTACCTTTTCTCCGGGATCCAGCGAAGACTGCGAGCGGTATGCGGCGGCGGAGCTCTCTCCCGATCGTCTGCGAGCCCCGGCTTCCGTCTCCTGCGACGTGACGTCCGCCGGGGGGTGGAACCGGCGGCAAATTCGAATGTAAAACACACCAAACACACTGATACCATTCAAAATAAAAAAAAAATCACATTACATTGCCCCCCAGTGCCCTTTCCTGTACTTTTTATGTAAATATATGTATATATACACATACATACGTATATATATATATATATATATATATATATACATACATATATATATATATATATATATATATATATATATACATAATTCTTGTGAATGAGCAGCCCAAACCAACTGTATACATATTATATATATATATATATATATGTATACATAATATATGTATATATATATATATAATAAATGTATACAGTTGGTTTGGGCTGCTCATTCACAAGAATTACATGCAAAATAATGGTACCGCTTTCAGCACCTAAAATCCAAAAGAATCATACCGCCAGGGAGGTTAAGTACAATCTGTGCCACTGATCTAAAACAAGCATGCAGCAAATCAAATCAGAGTAAAGTCTATAAATCCTTACCTGCACCCTTCTTTCAGATCAGTAAATGGGGAAAAAAATAAAGACACTAAGTCATCATGACAGCCAGAAAGCTAGCATTTTCAGAAAGAGGAAGACAACAATGACAATTCCCCTTAGCATGGGCTTTTTCAGTCACCACTACTACTGCTTTGCAGCACTGGACTCCTGATCTCTGTGCCCACCAGGGACATTGTCTGCTTGTTCTTCCATTGATTTAGTGTGTTATCTCTGCTTTCCTCCCACAAGCCAAGCATCCTGTGAGGTTAATTACTGACCCCACTATGTGTCTGTTTAGCTGTGACAAGGAGGGCCATTAGATCCTGCAGAGTCAGCAAAATCATCAATATACTCCATCAAAGTTCTGTGGAATCTGTGTTACGTAAATAAACAAAATCCACAGGAAGATATGCTTTCCCTGTGCCAGGTCTACATGTCTCAGATGACAGCACTGGCCTCTGGCGATACTTGGCAATCTCTTCCAGGAACTTGTGATCCCATCTAAGATCTGGGTGAAAAATTCTTGATGAACAGTGCCCTCAGCCAACAAGGTGCAATCACTGTCTAAAACCTTGTGTCCTTGGTAAAATAGCATTGGTAAATACACAAATATAAGTGGATCATATATAAATATTGATATCATAAAATCAAACACTGGTTCCTAGATAGACTCTAATATAGTGATTACAAATGTGAAACACAATATGTACTGTGAAAAAATTGCAACTGAATGGCGTAATCGCAAAATCACAATATCGCAATATAATCGAATGAACTGAAAAAAGTCCTTAAAAGTGCAACATGTATATACAATTCATAAGTGAATCCATAATAATAATCTATAATCAGAATAGTGCTGGTGCTTCGGTAATCCCCACAGTCTATTTGTCTTTAGTAAATCAACCCCTAACTACCTGGAGTTTGCATGTTCTCTATGAAGTTGATTTACTTAAAGCGGAGTTCCGGACTCAAAAGTGAAAAAAATTGATTTTGAGCCATCCGTTTGCTGAGGGCCACCTGAAAAAGAAATGGATGCTCCCAATTTTTTTTGGTCACTTTCCTTATTATAGAAGAAAATATTCTCACCTTCCTTCCACTTCCTCCCTCGGCGGCCGCGGCCCGCGCCGTCACTTCCGGCTTGTGATGACTACCGGGAGCTGAACGTCATCGCTCCCAGGAGTCAATGCGCCTGCACTGGCCCCGCTCGTCACTTCCGGTGCAGGCGTGTCATTCCCTGCTACACAGCTTCTGGGCATACCCAGAAGCTGTGCTGGGATGACGCGCTTGCACCGGAAGTGACGAGAGGGGCCGGTGCAGGCGCATTGTGGGACTCCGACTTCACCGAAGAGGCCGCAGAAGAGGACGCGCTGGCTTCAGCTGCCCACACCTGAGATGGCAGCGCTGGAGAAGAACTTTTCAAGGTAAGTATTTCTTCTTACAGGTAAGTGCGACCCGGGACAGTTGAGAGGCTATCCATTATGGAATGTCCCGGGGGTATTTTTATCTAAATTTGACCCTCGAGGCCGGAACTCCACTTTCAGGCAAATAGACTGTGCACTTTGCAAAGTATAGGTGCTCCAGAGGTTAGTAAATGAGCAGAAACTCTGCTGACTTCTATCATCCAATCATGTGCAAGCAAAAATGCTGTTTTTTTTTTTGTTTTTTTTTGTTTTTTTTTTCATTTTCCTTGCATGTGTCTGGGTACTCCTTCCAAAGTGAAGCATTACCTCATTTACTAATCTCTGGAGCAACTGCACTTTGCAAAATGCACAGTCTATTTGCCTTTACTAAATTAACTCCTATGTGTTTGTGTGGGTCTCCGGTTTTCCCCCCAAGACATGCTGATAGATGAATTGGCCCTGATATGTGCATGTATGAATGTGAGTTAGCCCAGCCATAGATACATTGATTTTCTTTCCTTCCACCATGGGAGGAAATAAAAGAAAACTGCTATATCCCCCCATCAACACAGTCTTTTCTGTGCATTTGGTATTTAAAGGGTATTTAAAAGGTATCTAAACCCAAGAATAAATATATAATATTTTTCTGCTTACTAGTCCAAAGATGTGATAGCTGCATTCAATTTTTTTTTCCCCAAGCTTATTTCCCCTTTATTTCTACCTGGTGATTCTGCCAGTAACACATAAGGTGTATGTTTAGTAATCAGTGTTAATTTTTGCATTATCACCGTTCTCCTTACACTCTCTAACACCGCCGATTTTTACTCCTGCTCTGAGGCTGTTTAGTAAACCGTGCTGACTCCAGGTCGGTGATAAGCGGTGTTAGCCAGCAGTGTGTTAGCACCGTGTGTTAGAGAGCGAAAGGAATGTGGGGAAGGATTATCTAGCTGCACAGCAGCCATCCTGTGTGAGAAAACCTATGATCCACAGTAAAGGATCATTGATTACTTCTCAGAGCTGTTGAAAAAAAAACAAAAAAAACCACACATGTCAGCGTATTGATCGCGGGCAGAATCACCGCGATTCTGCCCGCGATCTGGAAATCATTGCAAATCGCGGGACACCTGTGCGTTGCCCGTGATTTGCAATAGCACCCCAAACGCTGTGCGATGTTGCCGTGATTTCCGCCTGCCGAATTGCGGTAACATCGCGCAAAAAAAACATTGCGATTTGCAATGATTTCCGGATCGCGGGCGGAATCGCGGTGATTCTGCCCGCGATCAATATGCTGACATGTGAATGCAGCCTAAGCCCCGGTTCACACTAGGGTGACCTGTGAGGCGACCTGGTCGCCTCACAGGTCGCCGCAGGTCGCCTCCCATAGGGAAGCTGCGGACCCGTTCTAATAGGAGCGACACAAGTCGCTCCGACCTAGAAAAAGGGTCCGGAGCTTCTTTGGGGCGACCAGGAGGCGACCGCCATAGACTTCAATGTTATGAAGTCCGTGGCGGCCGCTCCGAGGTCGCGGCGCGCTGCTCGCACCGCGATCTCGGAGGTCGCCCCTGCAAGTAGCGTCGCTCATATGTAAACCGGCGCTGAATGTTTCTCAGAGCTGTTGAAAAATAAACACATGTAAAAGCACATACACACCCTGACTAATATTATAAAATATAAACTTACATATATTATTTTTTTTAAACTACTATTCCTCTACCATCCTCCACCCTAAAGGATCATAGGTTAATCCTCAGAACTGAGTTATGGGGTTAAAATATAATAATAAAAAAAAAACATTTAAAACCTATACACACCTTTATTAAAATACTAAAGATTTTTTAAATATTACCCTGCCATCCCTCCCACCTTAGCTAACTGCATTAATTTGCAGACACATTTCTTTTTCTCTTTTAGGGCCGGTTCACACGATGCCCACACATGAATCGCACATTAATGTACTGTGCATTCCTATGCGGTTCTGACTGCATGCAAAATGCACTCCATTTGCCAACTGCAACGGGTGTCAATAGAAAGTTAATGACACCCCAAAAGCAGGTTGCAAACGCATTGCATTTTCCCATACCTGTCCGCATTGGACTGCATGGTACAAAAGGTTACAGTGCGATTTAAAAAGTAGTGAATGCACTACTTTTGGTGCAGCGTGGTGTTATTTTAGTCCATTCAAAACTAATAGGCTGAAATCATACTGCACAGAACCACATGTAAATCGCACAGGAATGCACAGCTTGTTTCTGTGCGATTCATATGTAGGCATAGTATGAACCGGCCCTGAATGGGCTAAAATCGCACTACGCTGCACCAAAAGTAGTGCATACACTACTTTTTAAACCACGTGTTGGACCTCCATGTCTCACATGGGCGTCTGACCGGTCAACACCCCACCATATCGGCCACATTGCTGGCTTGGAAATACTTTCTGGCCAATATGACTGTAGGCAACGACCCTTCCCTCCTACCCATTAGATTGACCACCTTGAGCGCTCTCTCTCCTGACCTGCATATAGCTCACTGGACAACATATGGCTTGACTCATATATCTGACTTATACCAACACTCCAACTTACTTTTGTTCCCAGATCTATGCCTGAGATTTTCTGGCTTCAAAACTGAATATCTGAATTACAAGAGAGTATTGCACATCCTCAACAATCTCCACAACTACACTCACCCTTCCAAGACAGATATACTCATTTTGCTTCACAGACACATCGGGAAGCCAGGGTATAAGTTTGTGTTACAATTTTTTGAATGATAGATCTCTATTTGTCCTTCCCCCAGTTGAAGTGGGAGCGGGTCTTGCAACAGAATTTCACAGAGGCACAGTGGCTGAAGGCCTTTCGGTTGAACTATGCACTTATCAAATGTTCCACCTTTCGGGAAGGGGCACAAAAAATCCATCTCCGTTGGTACAGGTCTCCATATATTTTAGCCACATTTCACACTGCCTGTTCCAATCTCTGTTGGAGGGGATGTGGTCAAGTAGGCATACTGTTGCATATGTTCTGGTCTTGTCTCTCCTTGAGGGGATTCTGGGCATCGATCCATCGACTGATAGCTGACATTACTGGTATTTTCAACAAATTGAAAGTGGAACAGGCCCTCTTGGGCATTGGGCTGGACTGGTTCCCACCCTTTTGTAGAGTGATCGTCCAACACATCATATATGCCGCTAGACTAACCATAGCTCACCGGTGGAAGGATACACTACTACCATCTCGCCAAGAGGTGATCCAGATTGTAAAAGAATCTTATGAATATGAGAAAATGTTATCCTGTTCTCCCCACAACTTTAGACAATTCAAGGAACGTTGGAAGTTATGGGAGGCTTATGTGGCTTCTGTAGCTTGAACTTTCGCTCTCTCCTCTCTGGCGGGATGGATGGGGCTCGGTACGGCCGTCCCCATGGGGCAAAAAGTGACCCCATTTTGGGTGCCCCAGGGGGGACGTACATGTCTGTACAATCCTAATTAAACTATCTAATTGGTCTAAGGGTACATTTTGCCACCTTACCATTGCATATCGCATTGTTGTTTTGTCCATATACGAAATGTTATTTTTTCATGCTTCCGCTGAAGTGTTCTCTTAAGACCCCGTTCACACTGGGGCGACCTGTCAGGCGACCTGGTCGCCTGATAGGTCGCCGTAGGTCGCCTGGCATAGAGAAGCTGTGGACCCGTTCTAATAGGAGCGACACAAGTCGCTCCGACTTAGAAAAAGGGTCCGGAGCTTCTTTGGGGCGACCTGGAGCGACCTGCATTGACTTCAATGTTATGAAGTCTGTGCCGGCCGCTCCGAGGTCGCGGTGCGAGCTGCGCGCCACAACCTGTGAGGTCGCTCCGGGAAGTCGGATCGCCCCAGTGTGAACGGGGCCTCAACATGTAATATTGTTGTTGCCTTGAACTTTTGTATTTGTACACTGTTTTGCATACAAGTACTGTTTGTTTTATTTGCTTAAAAAAACAATAAAAATAATTAAAAAAAAACACACTGTAACCAGATCGCATGGTACAAAAGTATTTTCAAACTGCATTTGGGGTGTTGTTACCTTTCTATTGACACCCACTGCAGATTGCAATAGGAGTGCATTTTACATGCGTTCTGATCGCACAGGAACTCACAGGGCAATTCTGTGTGATTCATGTGCTGGCATGGTGTGAACCGGCCCTTAGAAGCCCTGCCAAGCTTCAGATATGCTAAGGCATACATTAATCATTTTTTCTTTTTGTTCAACCAGCGAGTTAAATGAAAAAAACGACTTGATTATGTGGATGGGGGAATCATTTCCAATGAGCTATTGTGTTCTGATGGCAGGGATACTTCCCTTCCGTCAAAATACTGATCAGTACTGCAGGCTATAGCTGGCAGCACTAATTGATCAGGGATAAACCCGACAGGCTGGTTGTACAGAAGTCGATCTTCCACTCGACTTTTGTACAACCAGCCTGCCCATACATTGATGGAATTTCAGTCGGTCCGTGCTGAACCAGCCAAATTTCGATCAATGTATGACTGGCTTAAGATAGCGGTCTCATGCAGTAGGAAATATGCACCTCTCTGAGGTCTACTGCTCTCCTTCCTCAGCATAGATGTCCCCTCTGCTCTGTCATTATATATGCGTGATATGTGAGTGCTGCAGACACCGGGTTCTAGATGAACACATACCCTGCATTCTACAATAGTGTTGTCCTGAAGCACTTACTGACCACAATAAGCAGTGACATTCCTCTTCTACACTGAAAAAAGGCTTTAACACCTGGTCTGACTAGGTGTTAAATCCAGGGGATTTAACACCAAGTTTACACTGGATTTAAGACTCTTCTGAGCTAACATGGGTTACTAAACAGGTACATTCCTATACTAACACTGTACTTATTACAGAGACAACACCGTAAGGTGAAGAGATGTGATATTTGGTTCCTACCTTAGTTAACACTGTTTACTAAACACGTCTTAGGGAATTACCACCCTTATTCACTTTTTAACGAGATTACTCGTTAAAAAAAACCCACCAAAAATGACAAAAATCTTTCCCTTTGTTAGTAAACGCAATAAATTTTGCGCAAACCAATCAAAATACGCTTTTTTACCAAACATACGTAGCATAAAACAAATTGGCCGAAAATGTTAAAAAATTTTGATTTTTACATTTTTTTTTTTTGGGGAATTTCATATAAAAAAAATGTGAAAAATATTGTTATTTTTGCAAAATTGTCGCTCTTTTTTTGTTTATAGCGCATGATCAAAAAATCGCACAGGTGATCAAATACCACCAAAAGAAAGCTCTGTTTGTGGGAAAAAAAAGGACGTGAAATTCGTTTAGGTACAGCGTCGCACGACCGCGCAATTGTCCGTTAAAGTCACGCAGTAAAAAATCGCAAAAAACCCCCTGGTCAGGAAGGGGGTAAAATCTTCCAGGGCTAAAGTGGTTAAAGCCTTTTTTCAGTGTAGAAGAGGAATGTCACTGCTCATTGTGGTCAGTAAGTGCTTCAGGACAACACTATTGTAGACTGCAGGGTATGTGTTCATCTAGAACCCGGTGTCTGCAGCACTCACATATCACACATATATAATGGCAGAGCAGAGGGGACATCTATGCTGAGAAAGGAGAGCAGTAGACCTCAATGACAGAGAGGTGCATATTTCCTACTGCATTAGGCCACTATCTTAAGCCAGTTATGGATGGACATTTGGCTGATTCAGCACGGACCGACTGAAATTGTATGGGCAGGCTGGCTGTACAAAAGTCAAGTGGTAGATGGACTTCTGTACAACCAGCCTGTCGGGTTTTTCCAGATTAATTAATAGCCTGCAGTACTGATCAGTATTCTGAGGGAGGGGAAATATCTCTGCGTAAGAACACAATAGCTCAGTGGAAATGATTCCCCCATCCACATAAATTGAGTGTATGAGTGGGCGAATCAAGTCATTTTTTTCATTTAACTCACTGGTTGAAAAAAAAAAAAAATGATTAATGTATGCCTTAGCATATCTGAAGCTTGGCAGCTGACACGTATGATTGATATGTACTATTTCTAAGGGCTGGTTCACACCACGCCAGCACATGAATCACACAGAATTGCCCTGTGAGTTCCTGTGCGATCAGAACGCATGCAAAATGCACTCAATTTGCGATCTGCAGTGGGTGTCAATAGAAAGGTAACGACACCCCAAATGCAGGTTAAACATGCAGTACCTTTGCCCGCACCAGATCGCATGGTACTTTTTTACCATGAGATCTGGTTACAGTGTGGTTTAAAAAGTGGTGCACTACTTTTGGTGCAGCGTAGTGCGATTTTAGCCCATTCAGGGCCGGTTCATACTATGCCTACATATGAATCGCACCGAAACGAGCTGTGCATTCCTGTGCGATTTACATGTGGTTCTGTGCAGTGCGATTTAAGCCTATTCATTTTGAATGGACTAAAATCACATCACACTGCACCAAAAGTAGTGCATTCACTACTTTTTAAACCGCACTGTAACCGGATCTTTTGTACCATGCAGTCCAGTGCGGGCAGGTGTGAGAAAACGCAATGCGTTTGCAACCTGCATTTGGGGTGTCATTAACTTTCTATTGACACCCGCTGCAGATTGCAAATGGAGTGCATTTTGCATGCAGTCAGAACCGCATAGGAATGCACAGTACATTAATGTGCGATTCATGTGTGGGCATCGTGTGAACCAGCCCTAAAAGAGAAAAAGAAATGTGTCTGGAAATGAATGCAGTTAACTAAGGTGGAAGGGATGACAGGGTACTATTAACCACTTAAGCCCCGGAAGATTTTACCCCCTTCCTGACCAGGGTCTATTTTGAGATTCGGCACTGCGTGACTTTAACGGACAATTGCACGGTCGTGCGATGCTGTACCCAAATTAAATTGACGTTCTTTTTTCAACACAAACAGAGCTTTCTTTTGGTGGTATTTGATCACCTGTGCGATTTTTTGATCATGCGCTTTAAACAAAAAAAGAGTGACAATTTTGCAAAAATAACAATATTTTTCACATTTTTTTATATGAAATTCCCCAAAAAAATGTAAAAATCAAAATTTTTTAACATTTTAGGCCAATTTGTTTTCTGCTACATATGTTTGGTAAAAAAAATCGCAAAAAGCGTATTTTGATTGGTTTGCGCAAAAGTTATTGCGTTTACTAACTAAGGGAAAGATTTATGTCATTTTTATTGTTTTTTTTTTAACTAGTAATGGCGGCGATCTGCGAATTTTTTTTGCGGGACTGCGACATTGCGGCGGACAGATCGGACCCTTGACTGACATTTTTGACACTTTTGGGGGTACCAGTGACATTACTGCAGTAATCAGTGCTATACATATGCACTGTTACTGTGAAAATGACACTGGCAGGGAAGGGGTTAACTTTAATTGAGAAGGAGGGGTTAAGTGTGTCCCTAGGGGCGTGATTCTTACTGTGATTGGATGTGGCTTGTGATGTAACAGCAGAGATCTACAGTCCTACATAGCAGGACCGTATGATCTGTGCTGTTACACAGGGGAGAAAGACAGGTGGCTTTGTTTACATTAGCTGCCTGCCTTTCTCCCGGTGTAACCGACTATCGCGAGTGACCGGCGGACATCGGGTCTGCCGCTCACACGCGCGGGGGGGTCGGTGAACGAGCAGGAGCGCGCCTCCAGCGGAGCGCGCGCGCTCCCTAGAGCCTCACAGGCTAGAAACGTAGTACAACGTCACTTTGCCTGTGAGGGGCCGACCGCCGACATAAATCGTCGTTAGGCAGTCAGCAAGTGGTTAAAAAAAAAATCTTTATTATTTTAATAAAGGTGTGTATAAGTTTTAAGTGTTTTTTTTTTTTTTTTTATTTGTTATATTTTACCCCATAACTCGGTTCTGAGGATTAACCTATTCTCCTTGAAGGTGGACGATGGTAGAGGAATAGTAGTTAAAAAAAAAAATGTGTAAATTTATACTATGTAATATTAGTGTATGGGCTTTTACGTGTTTTTTTTTTTTTTTTCTCAACAGCTCTGAGAAATAATCAATGTTCCTTTACTGTGGATCATAGGTTTTCTCACACAGGGTGGCTGCTTTGCAGCTAGATAATCCTTCCCCACATTCCTTTCACTCTGTAACAAAGAGCTAACACTCTGCTAGCTAACACCGCTTATCACCGACCTGGAGTCAACACAACACTGTTTATTAAACAGCCTCAGAGCAGGAGTAAAAATCAGCGGTGTTAGAGAGTGTTAGGAGAACGGTGATAATGCAAAAATGAACACTGATTACTAAACATACACCTTATAGTACTAGGGTGAGCAGTGTTATCTCTCCAGAAAAGAAAGATATTAGCACTACAGAACACCTAACCATCTCCTCTTCTCCCTAACATGTGGGAGGTGTTTTGCAGCTCACAAAAAGCAGGGTTGATAGCACACCCATTTAGAACTTTGCACGTATGGGGAGTGTTTTTTCTGTAGCATTCGGCAAGTACGTTGTCATTCACCAATGTGAATTTCCTTTGTGCATTGTTATTGACGTGTGTTCCCTGTGCATTTTGTATTTAGAACTTGAGGTGGATAGAGTTACAAGCCATTTTTTTTTTTTTTTTTAATCTTAAAGCAGAACTACTTTGCATCTGAGCACCACAAACCAAAAACACTATTTAATTCATTTTTAATATTTAAAGCAAACTCCCCGTCCATCCATGTCTCCATGCTTTATTTTGCTGAGCACTCACTTTGAAAAACACCCCCCTAGCATTTCTGGCCGTGGCCATCTTAAGTAAGGGCAAGTGATTCATGTAGCAATTACTTCTGGTGTTCTGTCAGAATACTGCTACCTATCAAAATCTGCTACCGGAAGTGACGTAGGGACTAGAACAATTTACTGCACATGCGCCTTGCGTTCCAACATGCCTGCTATGCGTTCCAATAGGTTTCCTAATGTGACAGAACATGAAGCAGAGGCAGAGTTGTATAAAGTACTCAAAACCCATACTTGAGTAAAAGTACAAGTGCTTGATCAAAAAGTGACTTGAGTAGAAGTGGAAGTGCTCTATCAAAAAGTGACTTGAGTAGAAGTACTAAAGTATTCAACATTTTCTGTACTTAAGTATTGCAAGTAGTTTTTTTTAAAAATGTTGCTACTCAAGTACTGAAAGTAAAAGTACAAGTACTGTGTTATGTAGTTATTAAAGAAAGAAGTCAAAAGTTTGCACATCATATTGTTTTTTATTATTTCAAATGCAGCTTTTATTTATACATACAGTAGCTTTTATTTTCGTATGCGCTGATAATACACATGTTTTGAGCTTCATGAAACCTGCCATCTACTGTTCTGGCAGTGGTAATTTTTATAATAGTAACGAGTAACTATGCAGCACAAAAAAAAAATATCGGAGTAGAAGTATTGAAATCATCGAAAAAATGTAGTGAAGTAAAAGTGGAAGTAGGAGAAAAAAATTCTACTCTAGGAAAGTACAGATACCGCCTTTCGGTACTTAAGTACAGTAGTGAAGTAGTTCTACTTAGTTACTATACATCTCTGAGCAGAGGCGGACATCTTCTTACACCCACGCAAGTCTTGAATTTTACATTTACTTTAGCAGTAAACTCACCTTATATACTAAAATAGACTTTTACCGCGACCGAGTGAAATAGTCTATTTCACTATATAGTCAGTTTATCGCTGAGCAGGGCTGGGTGTACCAAGATGGCCGTCGCCACCTTCTACCTGCAGGTTTCTCACTATACTTTATAGAATAAAATAATATTACAAATGTAATACTGTTATTCAGTCTATAAGGTGAGTATACTGCTAAAATAAATGTAAAATTCAAGACTTGCATGGGTGTAAGAAGATGTTTGCCTCTGCTTTGTGTTCTGTCACATTAGAAAACCTATTGGAACGCATAGGGGGCATGTTGGAACACATTGCACATGCGCAGTAAGCTGTTTTAGTCCCTACGTCACTTCCGGTAGTAGAATTTGATAGGTAGCGGTATTCTGACAGAACACCGGGAATCCATTTGCCCTTAGCTCAGGCAGGAGGTTGTGCGTAGCAGAGAAAGCCCCTCCTCCCCTCCTGAAGATTCCTAGGAGGTATGACATCATTTGCCTAGGCCTGGAAACCAGAAAGTAACTGAAGAAATGTAAAAAAAAAAAAAGTTTAAAACAAATAAATATGATATACTTTCCTATCGGTTTATTAATGATAGCAGCATGAGGATTAAAGATAGTCAATGTTGATTGAGAAAGTAAAGATCCACTTTAAAGTGAAGCTCCACCCAAAAGGGGAAGCTCTGCTTGTCTGCCTCCTCCCCTCCCCATCCGCTGTCACACTTGGCACCTTTTGGGAAAGAATGGGTACCTGGTTTTGACAGGTATCCCCTCCCACTTCGAGCCTCCCTCCTCCTTCCACCTAAGCTGGCCCATTCAGAGTGCAGCACACTTCACTGCCAGTTTCCCTTAGGCTCCATTCACACCTGAGCGTATCTGAGGCTCTTAGGAATACTGGCTTGATTGGCCGGTGAAACGCGTCAGCAATTGCGTCACGAACATGTGACAAATAGGGAAAACAACGGTGACTACATCCTACTGACCGGAGGTCACAAACATCTACGTCTTTGAGGTGTGACGGCTTGCTACATGCCTCACACAGCCTGCTACGGTGTGTAGGAGAGTTGGAAGAGACCGTCCGGTCTGGATGGACGCCGAAGCACAGGTATCCTGCAGACATTCTGAGTCGGCCCCTTTATTAGGACATTTGCCGGCGGAGCAGGTACAGTCCATGTATTTACCAACAAAGGAGAATCCCAATCGGGTTGATACACATTAGCTTTTTTGCATGTTTGGGATGCCCTGCTTACCATGCTGGTCATTATGAAGTGCTGCTACAGTTCTTTTAATCTTATCAGTGGCGGCTGGTGCTCCATGGGCAGGGGGGGGGTCGGCAGACTGACCGCACCATACACCCCCCCCCCGAACACACCAGGCCGCACACCCCCAGACCACAGCATGACAGTACAGTACAGTACAGGACCCACAGCATGACAGTACAGGACCAGGACCAGAACCCCCCGCTCACTCACCCATCTGCAGCAGCAGGTAAAGGTGACAGCGACGGCGGTGGCTTCTTCCCCATCTTCTGCGTTTCCTCCCTCCTTCTCCATGCCCAATGGCATGGCTTCTCCTTTCGGCCAATAGGGAAATGGGTCTCAGAACCCGCTTCCCGATTGGCCAGGAGGCGGATCTGTGTGACAATAGCAAATTTTTTTTCGCTATTGTCACAAAACTGGGTGGGCTCGGGGGGCAGTGCTCTGCGCCCCGAGCCAACCCTTTTTTTTAGCCTATTAGAGCCTTTGGCTCTCATCACATGGCTAAAAAAAAAAAGCCCCATTTGAAGTCCATGTGTCCGATGCCCCGCATGTAGATTAGGGGGCCGGACCAATGGATAGGGGGGGCAGCGTCCCTGCGCCCCCAATGCACAAGCCGCCACTGCATCTTATACTGAATAACCTTGAGGAATATTGAAGACAAGCATTTTTGTCCATTCTGTGCCCTTCTCAACTGTGGATACCTGTCAACTGACTGTCCATGATTATTCCTGTTCCAAGTTGCCACCTTCCTGGGATTAGCGTACTAGAATCCACATAGGAATCAGGATGAATGTTTTGTGAAAGGGTAATGCATGCACAGCTGTTTAATCCCCTCCCTTTCTTTGTTTTAACCACTTAAGCCCCGGAAGATTTTACCCCCATTCCGACCAGGGGATATTTTGCGATTCGGCACTGCGTGACTTTAACGGACAATTGCGCGGTCGTGCGACGCTGCACCTAAACGAATTTGGCGTCCTTTTTTTCCCACAAACAGAGCTTTCTTTTGGTGGTATTTGATCACCTGTGCGATTTTTTGATCATGCGCTATAAACAAAAAAAGAGCGTCAATTTTGCAAAAATAGCAATATTTTTCACATTTTTTTATATGAAATTCCCCAAAAAAAAAATTTAAAAATCAAAATTTTTTTACTTTTTCGGCCAATTTGTTTTATGCTACCTATGTTTGGTAAAAAAAATCGCAAAAAGCGTATTTTGATTGGTTTGCGCAAAAGTTATCGCGTTTACTAACAAAGGGAAAGATTTCTGTCATTTTTGTTGTTTTTTTTTTTAACGTGTAATGGCGGCGATCTGCGATTTTTTTTGCGGTACTGCGACATTGGGGCGGACAGATCGGACCCTTGACTGACATTTTTGACACTTTTGGGGTTACCAGTGACATTTCTACAGTAATCAGTGCTATATATATGCACTGTTACTGTAAAAATACACTGGTAGTGAAGGGGTTAACTTTATTTGGGAGGGAGGGGCTGTGTGTATCCCTAGGGGCGTGCTTTCTACTGTGATTGGCTGGGGCTTGAGCTGTATGGACACTGATCAACGGATCTACATACTAGATCCGAGTGATCAGTATCCTAACAGCAAGGAGAATGACAGGCAGCTTGTTTACACAGGCTGCCTGACATTCTCCCTCTCCCCCGCCGATCGCCGAGTGACCGGCGGACATCGGGTCCGCCGGTCACACGCGCGGGGGGGTCCGTGACCACGCGGGAGCGGGAGCGCGCCTCCGGGGGCGCGCGCTCGCTCCCTAGACCCTCACAAGCTAGTGACGTAGCCCTACGCCACTTTGCCTGTGAGGGGCTGACTGCCGACGTAGATCGGCGTTAGGCAGTCGGCAAGTGGTTAAACAGACAACGTTGTCTTTTTACATGGTAATGGTCAGTTTGTTTTTTGGAATTGGTGTTTAATTAATTTTCAATTAAGTTTACCTTGATTAAAATCCGGGTGTCCCGTCTTGGCATCTAGGAGGCTCCCCCCCCCCCCCCCCCTTTTTTTTAGCATTGCAGTTAGATCAGTAAAAAAACTGGACTATGTTTTGCACACGTATGGGCAAATACAACTCAGTGAAAAGCCTAGTACACACGGGCCGAATGTCAGGCCCATTCGGCCCGTGTGTGCTAGAGCCGGTCCTACAGAAGCTGGCCATTCACTTGGCTTCTATCAAAGGGCCATGCCTGAAAAAGGCCTGCCGATCGGTCTGAATTGTTGTTTTTTATATTTGTTTTTTTATATATGATATTTTTTCACTTCAAATTTTTTATAATTGCCTTTATCATTACAATTTTTGCACAGATTTTTAGACAACGTTTGATAGGTGATATTAGTTAATAGGATTATTGCACTTTTTGAGTGAGAGATTCCAGGATTCTAAAATATCGAAGGGTATTTTTGCGCTGATTTCATAGTTTGTTGATTCACATTATGCTGCATTTTATGCAGCATATGTGAATCAACAAACTATGAAATAATGTGAATCAACAAACTATGCTGCAAATATTTATATTTATATAAATATAAATATTTTTTAAATATTATTATATTTTATATGTATATTTATTTTATTATTTATAGCCCATCCTCATGTTTTTTAAGCAGGAATTTTCAGCCAGGAATCTGATTTACGTTCATCAGTACACTAAAGTGGGGTACACACTAAGAAAATCGGGCGAACGATTGTCCGATTTTTCTCGTTGTTTCACAGCAAATCGGAACCGATGAACGAAATTTCTTAAGAAAATTTGTACGAAAATTCCCGTACGACAAACCCTTTTTTTTGTTGTTTTTTGTTATTGTTTCTGATCATGAGCAGTCTTTCTTTTCAGATTTTTCTCGTATAAAAACGGTACACATTAAACGAAAATCATTTGTTTTTTCCCGTTCAAGAAAAATTTTGGAGTTTGTCCCTTCGAGAATTTACGTACGAAAATTCAGAATCGTCTGTAGAAAGTTCTGTACACACAATACATAATTTCTTTGGATTTTCTTTGGATTTTCTTATAGTGTGTACGAGCCTTTAGGCTGGCCATAGATGGGTCAAAATTCGTCCAGTTCAGCAGGGTCAATGTTCTTGTTGGAAAACTTTTTTTTGATCAGCGCTGAAGCCAAGTGATCAGGTCCCATGCACCGCGCAACACTGCAAGACCCTGTGGATATGTGAAATGACAGCTACAGCCAAGCCACGCCCCCAATGTGCTTCACTCCGCCCCTGGAGCTTATTTATGGGGATTGCGGCGATTTTTGTCTCTTGTATCATTGGAGCTGGGATGAGCTCTGTCCTTACCAGCACTCCCAGCGCTGTACTACAGGAGAGGACCCAGCTGGAGCCATGAGCGGCAACCCCTATTTGTTGTCTAGTTGAAATGCAGAGGAGAAGATTCCCCCATTCTCCTCAAATGTGTGAATCAAGGAATGTTTTTTTTTTTTTCTCTTTGATCAGCCATTAAAAAAAAAATTAAAAAATACATCTATGACCAGCTTTTGTGTCTTTTTTGATTAGTTGCCTTCCAAGGCTTTATAATTGATTTCTAAGGGCCTAAAATCGCACTAAAAATGCAGATAAAAATAGATATAATTTTCAAATTGCACGGCACTGCAGGATAGAGATGGGAAGAAATGGGAAGAGGCACTATTTTTAGTAAGGGGAAGTTGGACACATACGTTCAGTGCGCTGCAGCACGTGCATTAAAACATAACAATGGAAATGGGCCCTTAGTGTAATGCAGGCATTTAGGCTCCAATCACACTTGTGCGATTCGCCGTGAGACTTTAGACATCAAAGTCACATGAAAAATCACATACCATTTTTTTTTCAATGGCACCTGCTCAAATTGGTGCAACTTAACCACTTCTGGACCAGAAGATTTTCCCCCAAAAACTGGCAAAAACTGGGCTCAACTTCAGATTTTTGTATATCTGTTGCAGTTTTGATGCCCAGGGTTCCAGGCTAAGGGGTTATAAAAAGTGTTGAGTGGACTTTTCTGACAGGTCGCCTTTTAACTAGATCTGGACCGGAAGGATTTTCCCCCTTAATAACCAGGCCATTTTTTGCGATTCGGCACTGCATTATTTTAACGGACAATTGCGCAGTCGTGCAACGCTGTACCCAAATAAAATTGATGTCCTTTGATCACCTCTGTGACTTATTTTTTGCGCTATAAATTAAAAAAGAGCAACAATTCTGAAAAAAAAAACATATTTTTTACTTTCTTCTATAAAACATTTTCAATAAAAACATGTAAAAAAAAAAAAAAAAACTAATTTCTTCATAAATTCAGGCCAATATGTATTTTTTTTATATTTTTCAGTTTCTGCTATATAACATTCCCAATAACAAAAATTAAAAATCTAATTTTTTCATAATTTTAGGCCAATTTGTATTCTGCTACATATTTTTGGTAAAAAAAAATCCCAATAACCATATTTTGATTGGTTTGCCCAAAAGTTAATGTGTCTACAAACTAGGGGAGAGATTTATGTTAATTTTATTTATTTTTTACTAGTAATGGAGGTGATCAGCGAATTTTAGCAGGACTGCAACATTGCGGCGGGCAGATCGGAACCCTGACTGACATTTTTGACACTTTTGAGGGGACCAGTGACATTACTACAGTAATCAGTGCTAAAAATATGCACTGTTACTGTAATAATGACACTGGCAGGGAAGGGGTTCACCCAGGGGTGATCGAAGGGTTAAATGTGAGCCTGGGGGAGTTTTCAAACTGTGGGGGGGGGGGGGGGGGGGTTGGGCTTGTGAAATCAATACAGAGACCTGTGATTCTAAATAGGAGGAACACCTGATTCCTGAGAGAACAACGGTCTGCTTTGTTTACAACAGCAGACCGCCATTCTCTCTCCACGGGGAGCAATCACAGGTGCCCGGCGGGAATTACGGCTACCGGCCCCATGGATTGGCTTCCCCGCTGGCGAGTGGGAGACCCCAGGATCGCTCCTGTGGACTGCCATATAGGTACGGTGATTTGCGGGAACCTCCTGACCTGCCGCCGTATAACTGAGGCAGCTGGACGGCAAGTGGTTAAAGTCGCAGAAGCTTTAAAAAGGTGCCTGCACTACTTTGGTGTGACTTTGATCCAAACAATGTGAAGTCGGATCAAAATCGCACCAAAAGTCACATCAAAGTTGCGCGATTTCCAGATGCGCTAATGTAAATGGAGCCTTATGCTGTCAGCTCACTACCAGCAGTTAAAAGCTCTCTGGATTTCTGGAGGGATCAATAGGTATTTGTACTTATGGAATAGATATAACCAAAAAGGGAGCAAATAGAAGATTATTGGCTGATGACACACAGGTGACTTTGCCACTAGCGTTCCTGCGATGTGCTTAAATGGCCAGTGTCAGAATTGCTAAGAGGCTGCTTGTTTGTCCCTATGGAGTCGCTCTAGGGCAGCGATTTGTCACTCCCATCACTAAAAACCAGGATTCGGCAGCATTCAGGCCAGCGATGGAGCAATATAAAACTGCCCTAAAGCAATTCCATAGTGACAGACAAGCAGCCTCTTAGCGATCCTGACGCTGGCAAATGTGTAGCTGGTGACAGAATCGCTTGTGTGTCATTGGCCTTATGGTGGCCATAGGTAAATGATCGATTTATTTTCCAATCAATCCTTCCCCATAGGAATTATTCTATAGTTGACAACCCACAACGCCCATATGACACATGTGGGGAAGTGGATGGATTTCCATTAATAGTTGGAAGATCCATTGGATTTCCATTGAATTTCCATTAATAGTTGGAAGATCCCATTAGTTATCGACCCCCTTCTCTTTTTCCCCTATGCAATCTCATAACCTGATCAATCAAAATACCATGCGATTCATGAATAGAGCATCTCAGTGCAGCCACCTAATGCATTGCAATTGGTCATTTAATTGACGTTCACGCTGGCGATTAAGGCGGTTCCTGCAGCGGCTCTCAGCAACCAGGTACGACTGGCGGCCTCGTTTGCTATAATGACAGGCTGTCAGTGCCCGCAGCTATTGGCGGCTCTAAGCAACCAGGTACAGCTGGCGGCCTCGTTTGCTATAATGACAGGCTGTCAGTGCCCGCAGCTATTGGCGGCTCTCAGCAATCAGGTACGGCTGGCGGCCTCGTTTGCTATAATGACAGGCTGTCAGCGCCCGCAGCTATTGGCGGCTCTCATCAACCAGGTACGGCTGGCGTCCTCGTTTGCTATAATGACAGGCTGTCAGCGCCCACAGATATTGGCAGCTCTCAGCAACCAGGTTACTGCTGGCGTCCTCGTTTGCTATAATGACAGGCTGTCAGCGCCCGCAGCTATTGGCGGCTCTCAGCAACCAGGTACGGCTGGCGTCCTCGTTTGCTATAATGACAGGCTGTCAGTGCCCGCAGCTATTGGCGGCTCTCAGCAACCAGGTACAGCTGGCGTCCTCGTTTGCTATAATGACAGGCTGTCAGCACCCGCAGCTATTGGCAGCTCTCAGCAACCAGGTACAGCTGGCGTCCTCGTTTGCTATAATGACAGGCTGTCAGCACCCGCAGCTATTGGCAGCTCTCAGCAACCAGGTACGGCTGGCGTCCTCGTTTGCTATAATGACAGGCTGTCAGCGCCTGAAGCTATTGGCGGCTCTCAGCAACCAGGTACGGCTGGCGTCCTCGTTTGCTATAATGACAGGCTGTCAGCGCCCACAGATATTGGCAGCTCTCAGCAACCAGGTACGGCTGGCGTCCTCGTTTGCTATAATGACAGGCTGTCAGCGCCCGCAGCTATTGGCGGCTCTCAGCAACCAGGTACGGCTGGCGTCCTCGTTTGCTATAATGACAGGCTGTCAGCGCCCACAGATATTGGCAGCTCTCAGCAACCAGGTACGGCTGGCGTCCTCGTTTGCTATAATGACAGGCTGTCAGTGCCCGCAGCTATTGGCGGCTCTCAGCAACCAGGTACAGCTGGCGGCCTCGTTTTCTATAATGACAGGCTGTCAGTGCCCGCAGCTATTGGCGGCTCTCAGCAACCAGGTACAGCTGGCGTCCTCGTTTTCTATAATGACAGGCTGTCAGTGCCCGCAGCTATTGGCGGCTCTAAGCAACCAGGTACAGCTGGCGGCCTCGTTTGCTATAATGACAGGCTGTCAGCGCCCGCAGCTATTGGCGGCTCTCAGCAACCAGGTACGGCTGGCGGCCTCATTCGCTATAATGACAGGCTGTCAGTGCCCGCAGCCATTGGCGGCTCTCTACGCAGCCAGCGGTGATCCTTGCTGGACGCATACAAAGTGGGTCCTGCCGCTACTATTCGCACCGACCCTAATCGCCGATCTCAACGTAGCCTTACACCCTGTTCGATGTACTCAGTTTGATCAAATTCGGGAATGGAAATTATTATTATAATATTATTATACAGGATTTGAATTGATGCTTATTTTATCGTTTGCCGATCTGACCAAATCTCACAGCGATTGGATAATAAAATCAAAGTGTATGACCGCCATACAATCTCTAATGCCTCGTTTCCACTGAACGGTACGGTTGGGTACGCAATTTTTGCCGTTTCCATTGTCAAAAGTTGTGAATGGTACCCTAATTCCGTACCGTACCGTACCACTTTTTTGGGACCCTTTCGTTGGGGTACCAAGCACATTAGTACCGTACCAACAGGGTGGAGCTACACTGTCAAGGTACTGTTGAGCTTAGGTACTGTTGGTGGTGGAAACGCAAGCCGGATCAAGGTGTACCGTTCCGAACCGGACTGAACCGTACCGAACCGGACTGAACCGTACCGAACCGGACTGAACCATACCGAACCGGACTGAACCATACCGAACTGAACCGTCCGTATCGCTCAGTGGAAATGAGGCATAATGGTACAATTCCTGTATAATGTCTAAATTTCCCAAAACTGTGGAATATGAGGACACACCTAGAGAATCCATTGTATTTGTATCAAATCAGGCAGGTCCTTGCACCAGGGACAGATTGTACAGATTGTATAGTGTATGGCCAGCTTTATGGCTTCCATACACTAACAAATACACAACTCCTGTAAAAAGGTGACTTGCAGCAAATCCTAACTGAATATAAGTGAATGGAACAGACAGCCATTGAGTACATACATAGCACATTCCTGTGTGATCACCCCCCATGTACTGACCTCAATCACAGGAGCTCAGTGATGGACCCAGCCTCCTCTTTGTCATCCCAGGAGAAGAGAATGATGGTGATACAGACCCCTGATGGAGCTGCCAGTCCTCTGCTCTCAGCAGCCTTGCCTGCCTTCACTCCAGCTCAGCAGAGACCTCTCTTTATCCCTGCACCCAGAGACGTACACCGCCACAGCCTATGTCTCCGGTATCAGTGTCCAGGCATCCGTACAGTGGCCGGGACTGTGCTGAGCTCCTTCCCGTCCTGCAGAGCTGTATCCGGCCGGTCGGCTGTATGAGGCGCTCTGCTCCCTCCTGCTCGGTATCCCCAGATACATTCCTGTCACAGCTCCCCCTCCCTCCTCTCTCTATACACTCAGCACTACATCCTCCTCTCTGCCTCTCATCATGTCTGTACAATAAAGTATACAAGGACATGTGTTTACCACCACACAATGTATACTGTGTATGTGTGCTACAACATTCCACCATATATTGTATACTGTGTATGTGTGCTTACAACATTCCACCATATATTGTATACTGTGTATGTGTGCTACAACATTCCACCATATATTGTATACTGTGTATGTGTGCTTACAACATTCCACCATATATTGTATACTGTGTATGTGTGCTTACAACATTCCACCATATATTGTATACTGTGTATGTGTGCTAGAACATTCCACCATATATTGTATACTGTGTATGTGTGCTTACAACATTCCACCATATATTGTATACTGTGTATGTGTGCCACAACATTCCACCATATAATGTATACTGTGTATGTGTGCTACAACATTCCACCATATATTGTATACTGTGTATGTGTGCTTACAACATTCCACCATATATTGTATACTGTGTATGTGTGCTTACAACATTCCACCATATATTGTATACTGTGTATGTGTGCTTACAACATTCCACCATATATTGTATACTGTGTATGTGTGCTAGAACATTCCACCATATATTGTATACTGTGTATGTGTGCTTACAACATTCCACCATATATTGTATACTGTGTATGTGTGCTACAACATTCCACCATATATTGTATACTGTGTATGTGTGCCACAACATTCCACCATATATTGTATACTGTGTATGTGTGCCACAACATTCCACCATATATTGTATACTGTGTATGTGTGCTAGAACATTCCACCATATAATGTATACTGTGTATGTGTGCTACAACATTCCACCATATATTGTATACTGTGTATGTGTGCCACAACATTCCACCATACATTGTATACTGTGTATGTGTGCTTACAACATTCCACCATATATTGTATACTGTGTATGTGTGCCACAACATTCCACCATATAATGTATACTGTGTATGTGTGCTACAACATTCCACCATATATTGTATACTGTGTATGTGTGCCACAACATTCCACCATATATTGTATACTGTGTATGTGTGCCACAACATTCCACCATATATTGTATACTGTGTATGTGTGCTACAACATTCCACCATATATTGTATACTGTGTATGTGTGCTACAACATTCCACCATATAATGTATACTGTGTATGTGTGCTACAACATTCCACCATATATTGTATACTGTGTATGTGTGCCACAACATTCCACCATACATTGTATACTGTGTATGTGTGCTACAACATTCCACCATATATTGTATACTGTGTATGTGTGCTAGAACATTCCACCATATAATGTATACTGTGTATGTGTGCTACAACATTCCACCATACAGTGTCTCACAAAAGTGAGTACACCCCTCACATTTTTGTAAACATTTTATTATATCTTTTCATGTGACAACACTGAAGAAATGACACTTTGCTACAATGTAAAATAATGAGTGTACAGCTTGTATAACAGTGTAAAGTTGCTGTCCCCTGAAAAAAACTCAACACACAGCCATTAATGTCTAAACCGCTGGCAACAAAAGTGAGTACACCCCTAAATTTAAATGTCCAAACTGGGCCCAATTAGGCATTTTCTCTCCCCGGTGTCATGTGACTCGTTAGTGTTACAAGGTCTCCGGTGCTGAATAGGGAGCAGTGTGTTAAATCGCTCTCTCATACTGGTCACTGGAAGTTCAACATGGCACCTCATGGCAAAGAACTCTCTGAGCTTTTCAGTCGCAAGGATTGCATGAGGACTCGAGGGCATACAATGCGATTAGAGGAGAAGCGTGGAATTCTCTTCCACAAGAAGTGGTTTCTGCGGGAAGTATGGCTTTCAAAAGACTCTTAGACGTACATCTCAAGGATCAGAACATTCAGGGGTATGTGAGATGATTACAGCCACACACACCCACAGGTTGAACGTGATGGACTATTGTCTTTATTCAACCTCACCTACTATGTAACTATGATCTGAAAAAAGAGTTGTTGCTCTACATAAAGATGGCCTAGGCCAGTGATGGCAAACCTTGGCACCTCAAATGTTTTGGAACTACATTTCCCATGATGCTCATGCACTCTGCAGTGTAGTTGAGCCTTATGGGAAATGTAGTTCCAAAACATCTGGGGTACCAAGGTTCGCCATCACTGGCCTAGGCTATAAGAAGATTGCCAAGACCCTGAAACTGAGCTGCAGCACGGTGGCCAAGACCATGCAGTGCTTTACCAGGACAGGTTCCACTCAGAACAGGCCTCGTCATGACCAAAGAAGTTGAGTGCACGTGCTCAGCGTCATATCCAGAGGTTGTCTTTGGGAAATAGATGTATGAGTGCTGTCAGCATTTCTGCAGAGGTTGAAGGGGTGGGGGGTCAGCCTGTCAGTGCTCAGACCATACGCCGCACACTGCATAAAATTGGTCTGCATCGCTGTCATCCCAGATGGAAGCCTCTTCTAAAGATGCTGCACAAGAAAGCCCGCAAACAGTTTGCTGAAGACAAGCAGACTAAGGACATGGATTACTGGAACCATGTCCTGTGGTTCGCTCGCACCCCCCCCCCCCCCCATCCAGTCCTTCCAGGCTGCTTGCTCAGATAAGGGTCTGGTATGGATGATAGGGGGGACCCCACACCGTTTTTGTTTTCACTTTTGGCATTTAAACTTGTTTGCGGCTGTAATGTATTGTCGGCTCCTGGCAATATAGATAAAAAAACATGAAAAATACGGCATGGGGTCCCCCACAGTCCATACCAGGCCCTTCGGGTCTGGTACGGATTTTAAGGGGAACCCCGCACCCAAAATTGAAAACAAAAACGGAATGGGGTCCCCCCAAAATCCATACCAGACCCTTATCTGAGCAAGCAGCCTGGCTGGACAGGATGGGGGGGGGGGGATGAGTGAGCGCCCACCCCCCCCTCCTAAACCATACCAGGCCACTTGCCCTCAATATGGGGAGGGTGCTTTGGGGTCAAGGGCCTGTTCCTGGACAACCCTGGGCTGTAGTTGCGAGCGGAGGGCTTATCAGAATCTGGATCCCCCCTCATGTGAATGGATATCGGGTACATCGTACCCCTACCCATTCACCAAAAAAGTGTACAAAAAAACAGTTTGTGGCCCTGCCCTTCGGGTTAGCCACAGCTCCACAAACAGTGTTCACAAACATCCTAGCTCCAGTATTGGCTGTTCTAAAGTCCCAAAGGAATATCTGTAATATGATATCTGGACGATCCATTACTAATAGATCGATCGGCTTCAGCTTTAAGCCGAAATGTCCTCCAGACAGTACAGTTACTAGAACGTCTGGGTTGAATACTGAATTTAGCAAAGTCAGCATTACAGCCAGTCCACCGTCTGGAATATCTGGATCTTCTTGTGGACACAGTATAGGCAAAGATATTCTTGCCAACAAGAAGGGTCACAGACTTGAAGGATCTTGTTGGGTCCGTAGTAAGGCTGAGATAGCCTTCTATACATCTTTGCATGATATTGCTAGGAAATTCCCTAAGCTCAATTCCATGCCAGATCCTTACAGAACAACATTCTGTCTACATGGACCGGCAGGGCCGGCGCTACCGCTAGGCAGACTAGGCAGCTGCCTAGGGCGCACTGCTGCCAAGGGCGCAACCACGGCCGCTGGCTTACCTACTCTCCACTGGGAGGAGAGGGCGTCTGGAGCTGCTCAGTGTGTCTTTTCCTTTACGATCGGCCCTGTCTGTGGCGGCGCGGCAGCAATGAGCAGCACTCTCGGGGTGTAGGTGGCTGGGCATTCATCGCTACACAGCGCGGTGATCATCGAGGGGCCAGCCAAGGGCAGATAGGTCTGAGCCTGGGACTTGGTAGAAGAGCTCAACAGCGGCCGCCTCCTCCCTGACCTCGCCCCCTGACCCCGCCCCCTAAAGAGGCGAGAAGCAGCGGGAGCAGCGTACCCCGTGCTTCCAGAGCATGGACGGCTCCAACTTCCTCTTCTTCCAGACCCGGAGCGGAGGAGGACAGGCTGATCGGGGGCACAAACTGTAACAGAGCACGGGCGGGAGGCGCAGGCTGCAGCGGGACTCAGTGTAACTGGACGGAATGAAAGAGGATCAAACAGCCAGACTGGCATCATGGCACGGAAGGTGAAGGTACCGTCCATCATACACAGACCTGGCCTGCACATCTTCAGACAGAGACTGGGACGATGTAACACAGGAGGGACTGCAGATAGGGACAGGGCTAGGGGTCTCTCTAATCACCCACCTCACTCCCTTTTCTCTCTCTCAGCCCTCCTCCCCCCTCCTCCTTCTCCTCTCCCCCCTCCTCCTCCTCCTCTCCCCCCTCCTCTCACCCCTCCCCCCCTCCTCCTTCTCCTCTCCCCCCCTCCTCCTTCTCCTCTCCCCCCCCCTCCTCCTTCTCCTCTCCCCCCCCCTCCTCCTTCTCCTCTCCCCCCCTCCTCCATCTCTCCCCCCTCCTCTCACCCCTCCTCTCCCCCCCTCCTCCTTCTCCTCTCCCCCTCCATCTCTCCTTCTCCTCTCCCCCTCCTCCTCCATCTCTCCCCCTCCTCTCCCCCCTCCTCCTCCATCTCATTCTCCCCCCCCTCCTCCTTCTCCTCCCCCCCCCTCCTCCTCCATCTCATTCTCTCCCCCCCTCCTCCTTCTCCTCTCCCCCCCCTCCTCCATCTCTCCCCCCTCCTACTTCTCCTCTCCCCCCCTCCTCCTTCTCCTCTTCCCCCCTCCTCCATCTCTCCCCCCTCCTCTCACCCCTCCTCTCCCCCCCTCCTCCTTCTCCTCTCCCCCTCCATCTCTCCCCCTCCTCCTTCTCCTCTCCCCCTCCTCCTCCATCTCTCCCCCTCCTCTCCCCCCTCCTCCTCCATCTCATTCTCTCCCCCCCTCCTCCTTCACCTCCCCCCCTCCTCCTCCATCTCATTCTCTCCCCCCTCCTCCTTCTCCTCTCCCCCCCTCCTCCATCTCTCCCCCCTCCTCCTTCTCCTCTCCCCCACCTCCATCTCTCCCCCTCCTCCCTCTCCCCCTCTCCTCCATCTCTCCCCCTCTCCCCCCCTCCTCCCTCTTCCCCCTCCTCCATCTCTCCCCCTCCTCTCCCCCCTCCTCCATCTCTCCCCCCTCCTCCCTCTTCCCCCTCCTCCATCTCTCCCCCTCTCCCCCCCTCCTCCCTCCTCCCTCTTCCCCCTCCTCCATCTCTCCCCCTCTCCCCCCCTCCTCCCTCTTCCCCCTCCTCCATCTCCCCCCCCTCCTCCTTCTCCTCTCCCCCCTCCTCCTTCTCCTCTCCCCCCTCCTCCTCCATCTCCCCCCCCCTCCTCCATCTCCCCCCCCTCCTCATCCTCCCCCCTCCTCATCTTCCCCCCTCCTTATCTTCCCCCCCCTCCTTATCTTCCCCCCTCCTCCTCATCTTCCCCCCTCCTCCTCCTCTTCCCCCTCCTCCTCTTCTCCCCCCTCCCCCCTCCTCCTCTTCCCCCCCCCTCCCCCCTCCTCCTCTTCCTCCTCTCCCCCCTCCTCCTCTTCCTCCTTTCCCCCCTCCTCCTCTCCCCCCTCTCCCCCACTCCTCCTCTCCCCCCTCCTCCTCCTCTTCTCCCCCCCCTCCTCCTCTTCCCCCCCCCTCCTCCTCCTCCGCCCCCCTCTGCCGCCCAAAGCTGAAGAAATAGGTGGAATGGCGCTGAAAAAATCTCCATCACCGCCACCTCTACCATATCCATGGGCAGGGTGAAGGGGGTGGAGTCAGGGGAGGGGCCAATGGGGCGGCAAAATAAGGTTTCGCCTAGGGTGTCAAAAATTCTTGCACCGGCCCTGTGGACCGGAAGGGTTCAGTCTCTGGACTGGTTTATGTCTCTGGTACCAAGAGTATGTCAGAGTCTGAATTGGTGGTTGTTGACCAGATATCTGAAGAAGGGGAAATCCTTTCTTCCAGCGACCTGGAAAGTGGTGACTACAGATGCCAGTCTCTCTGGCTGGGGAGCGGTTCTGGAGGAAGCCACTGTCCAGAGGAAATGGTCTTGGGTAGAGAGACGTCTCCCCATCAACATTCTGGAAATCCAAGCAGTCAGTCAGGCTTGAAATACTGGACGCCCAGACTTTGGGATCACCTTGTCAGGGTGCAGTCCGACAATGCCACGGCTGTGGCTTATATCAACCATCAAGGAGGCACAAAGTCAGTCAGCCCAGAAAGAAGTGGATATCATCCTCTTCTGGGCAAAGAAGTTTGTGCCATGCCTGACAGCAGTTTTTATTCCTAGAATAGAGAACTGGCAGGCAGATTTTTTGAGCCGTCAACAGATGTTTCCAGGGGAATGGTCCTTACATCCTGAGATTTGTCAATTATCCTACGCTGGGGGGTCCTAGACGTAGATCTGTTGGCATCCAGGCTCAACAACAAGTTGAAGAGATTTGTGTCCAGGACAAGGGATCCACTCACAGTCGGAGTGGATGCTTTGGTGACTCCTTGGGAGGAGTATTCCCTGATTTATGCCTTTCCTCTGGTGCAGCTGATACTGCGTCTGTTGCGCAGGATCCAGCTAGGGGGGAAACCAGTAATTCTGGTAGCTCTGGCATGGCCGAGGGGGGTTTGGTATGCACAAATGCAAAGGTTGGCAGTGACGACTCCTTGGGAGGAGTATTCCCTGATTTATGCCTTTCCTCTGGTGCAGCTGATACCGCGTCTGTTGCGCAGGATCCAGCAAGACGGGAAACCAGTAATTCTGGCAGCTCCGGCATGGCCAAGGGGGATTTGGTATGCACAAATCCAAAGGTTGGCAGTGATGAGGCCTTGGGTCCGGACCTACTCTCTCAAGGTCCGATATTCCACCCTGCTGTACAGTCTCTAAATCTGACGGCTTGGCTATTGAAGCCTTAATCTTGAAGAAGCAGGGTGTATCTGGCCCTGCAGTTCATACACTGATAAATGGCAGTTTATATATTGGCATCCCTGCAAATATATAATCGTGAGAATTCTAGCTTTCCTTTAAGCAGGGGTGGATATGAAATTAGCCTTGAGCACTATTAAAGGGCAAATTTCAGTCTTATCGGTATTCTTCCAGGAACCAATCGCTTCCCATTCCTTGGTGCAGACCTTTGTCTGGGGAATATTAGGTTTGCTCCCGCCTGTGAAGCCACCATTGTGGCCTTGGGACTTAAATTTGGTGCTGGCAGTGTTACAAAAACAGCCTTTTGAACCTCTGGGGCAGGTTCCCCTGTTTTTTTTTACCAGAAAACTGGTCTTTTTGATTGCGATAACTTCGGGTAGAAGGGTATCGGAACTGGCAGCTCTTTCTTGTAAAGAGCCATTCTTGATTTTCCATCAAGATAGGATGATTCTACGTCCACACCTAGGTTTTTTGCCCAAGGTTGTGTCTGCCTTTCATTTGAATCAGGACATAATACTACCTTCCTTTTTTCCAAATCCTTACTTAGAGGAGGAAAAGTTATTGCATTCTCTTGATGTAATATGTGCACTTAAGTTTTACTTAGAGAAATAAGCTCAGATTCGTAAGACCAAGAGCTTGTTTGTGCTGCCAGAAGGGCCCAGGAAGGGGTTGGCAGCATCTAAGACTACGATTTCCCATTGGATTTGCCAGGTATTACCCAGGCGTATGGTTTAGAAGGGAAGGTTTCACCTTTTTCTGTAAAGGCACATTCTACCAGAGGAGTAGGTGCCTCTTGGGCACATCACCATCAAGCCTCTACTTCTCAAGAATGCATACCTTCACTAGTTTCTATGGAGTGAATGTTGGGACCCAGGAGGAATCTGCATTTGGCCACAGTGTTCTGCAGGCAGCAGTGTAATCCTTTTTGTGGTCAGATGGCGGTACTTTTTTGGTGTCCCCCTCCCCTCAGATGCATTGCTTTGGGACATCCCATATGTTATGATTTATGGCTCTGTGTCCCGAGAATGTAGGAAAAGAAAAATAGATATTTTAATACAGACTTACCTGTAAAATCCATTATTTTACATCACAGGACACAGAGGTCCCTCCCCTCTTCTATGGGATCTTTATTGCTTGTTACAAAACCAAGTTACTTACTGTGTGACAGGGGTTATATAGGGGAGGCAGCCTTTCTGATTGGTTGCAAGTGTCATTCACCTAAAGGTGGCTATATAACCCATATGTTATGATTTTTGGCTCTGTGTCCCGTGATGTACTTCAAGAAATGGATTTTATAGGTAAGTCTATATTAAAAAATCAATTTTTTTTGGCACAGAATGGACTAACAGACACTTTGATATTTTTTCTTTGATATTTTTTCTGTTACTCATAAGTCTGTATACGAGATCTGAAATTTTAGTTTAATAGTGTTGGGGACACATTGTTTACTACATAGTTTCATGGGATTTGGTTGCACATCTTTATAGTGGTGAATTAAATGAGCAGCATGATTGTTGCTTGCACATTTAAGGTTAGCACAACTATTTACACATTTTTTATTCATCCACACTCCTTTGTAGGGAGTTTAGCTGCAGTACACCAAATAATTATAGTCTAAGTTTATGTTGCGTCGGTGACACACATACAACAAATTTGACCCTTGCAAGATAATTTGCATGGAAAATGTATTACTGTTTACAAATTTAAAACCTTTCTGGGCCTATCCCTCCTCATGGGACTTGCTAAAAAGAGTGAGTTGCGGCCATATTGGTCCACTGAACCAATTTATTATATGCCCATGTTCTCTGCAGCCATGGCCAGAATTAGATACGAGCAAATCTTGTGGTTCATGCCTTTCAATGACAATGAACTCTGTCGTCCTCAGGGTGACCCTGGACCGGCTCCACAAAATTCGGCCTCTCACTTCAACCAAACATTTACAGCCTTGTATACACCCCAACAAGCTGTCTGCACTGATGAGTCCCTGATTAAATTTTCTGGCCACCTTATTTTCAAACAGTTTCTCCCCAGCAAGCGTGCCAGATATAGGGTCAAGATGTATAAGCTCTGTGACGTGTGTATAAATGTAGTTTCCGGATTTACGAGGGAAAAGACTATCCAGACTACCTAAGGAGCAGCGGCAAGCTTGTTTGGGACTTGGTGTCACCTTTATTCGAAAAGGAGTACCATTTATAAGTGGAAAGTTATTACACAAGCGTGCCACTTTTTAGTTACCTTATTGATTCTGGAATTGGTGCAAGGGGACCCGTGTGACCTGATTGCCGGGGCTTCCCCCAACGGATTGTAGATTTCAAACTTAGACGGGAGGAGAGAGCCTGCTTGAAGTGTAATAAAGTGTAATAAATTGCTTGCAGTGACGTGGAGGGACACACAGAATATTTTCGTTCTGTCTTCCATTCACACAGATACAACAGTCCAAATTGCGACAGGTATTATTGAAAAGCCCCTCTGGGTCCATTAATACATCCCTAACATGGGAGGGGTGGACTTCAATGACCAGATAATGGCACCATACTTAATTGCTCGTAAGGCCAAATGCTGGTACAAAAAAGTGTCTGTATACCTATTCCAATTTGCTCTGCTGAACGCTTATGTGCTATGCAAAGCGTCAGGAAGAAGTGGATCCTTCCTAAATATCCAGCAAGAGATCATCACAGCCCTTCTGTATCCAGAAGGTGCTGTGGCCCAAATTCACAATCCAGATGCAGTGAGCAAGCTGCATGAGAGGCATTTTACAGATGTCCTCCCTGGTACCTCTACCCAAAGAGCACCCCAAAGAAGATGTCCTGTCTGTCAAAAACATGGATATAGGTGTGACATCTTTTTTTGTCCCCCCTGTCCTGGCCAACCTGGTATCTGCATCGGGGACTGTTTCCGTCGCTACCACACACTAGTGGAGTATTAGTATAGGGTACAGCACGGAACAGTCTAGGGCACACTTTCACACAGGGTCTCGAAAGATGTTAGATGGCTAATGCATTTTGAGAGACCCTTGCCTGGAACGTTTAAAGTTTTTTTTTACAGTTACAAAAAAAGTGTAAAAAAAAGTAAAAAAAAAAAACAGAAAAAAAAAAAAAATAAAACTAAAAAAGCCAAAAATAGTTGTCGTTTTATTGAGTTAATGTTTTATTGTTACTGTTTTTCATTGTTAACCGTTTGCTTTGCAGATATCGCCATTCTGCTGTTTTACTGTACTGTACTGTATACTATTATATTGTAATGTCCGGTGGGACCGGCCTATATAAAGACTGACGGCGGCACAGGTAAGTCGGACACGACTACCGGACGCTGCGGTTTCTCCGCTATACCGAAGGTTTTAATGGAATAGACTTCTTTTGAGCCGTGGTAAGCGATCACTACAGTCTCTTTTCTTTTCTCTCTAATTGCACTTATGGGTTGGTCTGGCATCGCCTGCACCCCACAACATGTACTATATACTTGCACTACCGGTACTCTTTATGTCTATCTTCATTGGTTCCACTATTTATTATCCCCTGAGGGTCTTGGTACTAATATCTTGACACTAGCTGAATCTGGCCACTTTCTAGCCTAATATGCACAATGGTATCATGTCTGATTACCACCTTGATACCATCCCCCTTTGGCACACTTTTCTATTTCTATTTCTGTATATCGCTACATGATAAAGGAAGCTCAAAAGTTTTATATCTTCTTTTTTCTTCCCCCATTTTTCTTAGAGGCTTGGACTTCTTGTTTTCCTTTTCCTCTCTCTGGTATATTATTTGTCTGCTGTTGGCCTTAGCCCGGTCCAGTACCTGCCATGCTTCATCATTTTATGACCTGGGTTGGGTTACCCTTGTGGATGTCTGCTATACAAGGACCTCTGTCGTTGTTAATGAATATATGTTTGAAGTTTTAATCATTGATGAGCACTATGATATATACATCTGTATAGATTTGTGAATGCTTTGTCACTGCATTCAGTATATGTCTGCAGTGAGTTATTCCAATGTTATCTTGTAGTACTAATTTAAAGTTTTTTATGTTGTTGCTCAGAACCACAAAACAGGTCACAACCACCACTTGTCCCTGAAGAAGCCCACTATGTCGGTGAAACATGTGGTGACCTTCATTACTGTATTTTTGGTTCACATTTACCAATTTTTTGTATTCTGTATGTGTTGATGTGTCATGATGTAATTTTTGCATCACTGATTTTTAACAATCATATCATGTTAATCTTCAATAAAGCGGATGTTTTATCTTTTAAAAAATTTGTTTTGTCTATATTATCTATTCTCGCTACCCTATATCAATGCCTCTAAAGTCTCATTTTTTTCTGGGTTTATGTCTACACTCCCCCCTTCACAGTTGTGAATCTGTGGGCAGATGCAGACATTATCACAATCCATTTTTTCTAGTATTATATTGTAATGTTTTATTATTACTGTGTTTTATTGTTAACCATTGTTTGCTTTGCAGGTACGCCTATCAGCTGCAGCACTGATTTTTTTTATCCTGAGAGCAACAGCATTTGCTCTAAGCATATACGTAAATCAATGATTGCAGAGCTGTATGAGGTGATTTCACCACCGCAGTTAAAAAAAGAGCTTATATGATGAAGCATAGAGGATGGGGTGGACACAGAGGGCGGGTCTCCCCTATGCTTTGCCATATATTTTTAACACTTTTCTTGGCAGAAATTTCTTCATCCACATTGATTTGAATGAGTGAATCTGTTTTGTTCCTTTTTTTCGTTCAGCCCATTGCATTGCATGTATGCCCATCATTAGAAGTGGGTGGATGCTGGGAGGTGCAATGGGGCGGGGGGGGGGGGGGGGCTTACCACGCACTTTCTGGCAGAGATTTCTTCATCCACATCGATCAATGTGAATGGAGGAATTTGTTAGGTTCTCTTTTTTCATTCAGCCCACAGGCTGCATGAAATAAAAACGAACCTTACAATATATGCCCAACTAGAAGCAGCAACAAAAAGGTACATTGCTGGACTTTGTGGTCATACGGGGATATGATATCTGCAGGTTTGGGCATCATCTTGCTACTGTTTTTTACAGCCAGCGGTCGGCTTTCATGTAAAAGCTAATTTCCCCCCGGCCTTTTACTGTTTTCTCTGGCTCTCCTGTCCCCCTGGGTAACCCAAGACTGCAGCCAGTGGTTCCGTAAGCTGACCATACAGGTGATTGGAGCCAGAATGGCTCCAATCATCTCTATGGCCTAAGATACCAGTGTAATGTTCCGGTACCTTTGGTACCCTAAATTACACTTTCCACAAGTGTATGCGCCCCACCACTTACTTTTGGAATGGTGCGCATACACCTTTAAGACTGGAGCTGTCATCACCCAGCGCCGGACTAGATGGCTATTTAAAGCGCCGGTTCTCACTCACATGTGTTCGTTCAAACACCCTTACCTGGATGCTAACCTTGCTTGAAGCTTCCATGCTTGCAAGCTTACTTCGCTGACGGAACCTCGCTGCGCTGATCCCTGTATCCCGCTACTGGATCATCCGCCTCTCCTGAACCACCCTTCGGCTGTATCGCTAATAGTGCTAAGTACCCCGCAGGGGAATTCTCTATAAACTTATACTAAGCTTACACTATCTAGCTCTGCATAGTAAAGACTGTTTATCACATCTGCATAACTAGATTGCTAGCTCTTGAGACTACTGCTACTTTTCTGCACTGGGTTGATCTCTTCTGTATGTCCACCTGCTATTCTATCATCTGCTATCATACAACATTGCTAAACCTTCCTGCATCCATCTGCTACTGTCTCACCTTCAAGTGTCTATCACCTACCACCTCCACTCAACCTATCCCTCAACCTTCATCATTGTGTTACCACATACATAAAGTCACTCTAGGAACCAGCTTGCTAATTGTGTGTATTTACTGGCTGAAATAAGACCTTCCACACATGATGAGTCATTGAGGTTGGGAATGGTATCTCAGCATATCTCTTACATGACTACTGACGTGGAACTATTTCTGCAGCTGACAATCCACACCATATAAGAAATGCAGAAGCGTTACAGATTGAACGAACCAAAAAGTGGATTCAGCAGAAATAACCACTCAGGTGACACAATTAAAACAGCAAGTATCTGCGTTAATACACGCACTTGCTGAATTAAAAGAAGATAATCAGGCTCTGTCGCAGCAGGTAATTAGACTGACACAACTTACCTCTGCTCAGTCCCCTGAACCCAAGATAAATCCCCCTTTGGTATTTACAGGCGATCGCAAAAAATTTTGCGAATTTAAAAATGCATGTGAGTTATTTTTTTTGCTAAAACCTCGTACCTACCTTACTGATCACATTAAGGTTTGTACTATTATTTCTTACCTATCAAACGATCCTCGAGCCTGGGCAGATTCTCTTTTTGAGAAAAACGACCAGCTTCTCAACTCCTATGCCTTGTTCCTGGCAGAGCTCACTAGCCTATATGATGACCCCAATAGGCAGAGTACTGCTGATCTTCAGTTAAGATCCTTGAAACAAGGAAGGAGGCCTGTAGAAGACTTTGTCGCAGAGTTCAAGAGATGGACCCTTGATTCAGAATGGAATGATGCATCTCTGAAAACCCAATTTAGGCTTGGCCTATCAGAAGCCGTTAAGGACAAGCTCGCCCGAGCGGATCTGCCAAAAACCCTGGATGCACTAATACAACTCAGTATTACCATAGATAGAAGACTACGAGAAAGAAAGGCTGAAAAGATGGGAATGCCATTATCCGTTTCCTCTCGGAGTCTGGCCGTTGACCCCGTTCCTATGGAGATAGGAACCATACGCCCACCGCTATCAACTATGGAAAAAGCCAAAAGACGAAATGAAAATCTCTGCTTGTACTGTGCATCCCCGGATCACAAGATAAACGTCTGTCCCCTAGTCAACAAAAAGAAGGGTGAGTGTTCACATGTCTCCCTAGGAGGATTGACAACTTCATTCACTAACCCCTACATTTCTGTTTTTTTGACATTACAGTGGGACCAGAACAGGATTACTACTAAGGCCATGATTGACACAGGATCTTGTGGAAATTATAAGGATATATGTTTTGCTGCTTTAAATAAAATTCCTATTATTTCTAAACTCAAACCTGTCTCAGTAAGTCTTATTACCGGTGTTCCGTTATCCTCTGGTCCGATCACCGATCAGACACAAGCACTTCTAGTCACTATTAACGAGTCTCATAGGGAGACTTCTACCTTCGATTTAATACCTTCACCCCACTTTCCCATTGTGTTGGGACTTCCCTGGTTGCACACACACCAACCAACCATAGATTGGAAGAAACGGTCCTTGACCTTCCCTTGTTATTGCGAGGAAACGTGTAACCTCCCGTTTTCCGGGAAGATTCTGTCTGTGGTGACAGATGAGATTGCACCACTATGTTATCAGGATCTTTCTGAGGTTTTTCTTGAGAAAAATGCTCAAGCATTACCTCCTCATCGAGACTATGATTGTAGCATTGATCTACTCCCAAATAGCAAATTGCCGTTCGGTCATGTTTATCCTCTTTCACAGGATGAACTTGCCCATCTCAAAACCTATTTGGATGAGAACTTGGAAAAAGGTTTTATTAGACCTTCCACTTCTTCCACAGCAGCAGGACTCTTTTTTGTTCGCAATAAAGATTCAAGTCTCAGACCTATCATCGACTACAGGAAATTGAATGCCATCACAATAAAAGATCGCTATCCTCTACCGCTTATCCCTGAGCTCATTGAGCAGGTGCGTGGAGCTACCTATTTTTCAAAATTAGACCTGAAAGGAGCATACAATCTCATTCGAATCCGTGATGGACACGAGTGGAAGACTGCATTCAGAACTAGATACGGATTGTTCGAATATCTTGTGATGCCATTCGGCCTATGCAATGCCCCTGCAGTTTTCCAACGATTTATAAACGATATTTTTAAAGACTTACTAGATGTCTGTGTTGTGGTATATCTGGACGATATACTTATATATTCACGGACTCTGTCTGAACACATAAGACATGTAAGACTTGTATTATCGAGATTGCTTGCACATAATCTTTATGTGAAGCTGAAGAAATGCTTGTTCCATAAAGATGAGGTACTCTTTCTAGGCTACATCATATCCAAAACAGGAATTGAGATGGACATGAGTAAAATATCCTGCATTCAGGATTGGCCTACACCAACTACACGCAAGGCGCTACAGCGATTCCTGGGATTTTCAAATTTCTACAGGAAGTTCATAAAAAACTTTTCTGCTATTGTGAGACCCCTCACACAGCTCACTAGCATAAAAATACCATTTAAATGGTCAGAAGAAGCAAATAAGGCTTTCCACTTGTTAAAGACAAGGTTTACTTCCGCTCCCATATTACGCCATCCAGACCCATCCCTCCAATACATTCTGGAGGTAGATGCGTCAAACATGGCAGTAGGAGCAATACTCTCCCAACGACCTACCCACACTTCACCACTTCATCCAGTCGCTTTTTTTTCTAAATCCCTGAGCAGTCCCGAGATAAATTACCCCGTGGGTGAAAAGGAACTGCTTGCTATAAAATTGGCTCTGGAGAATTGGCGACATTTACTCGAAGGCACCCAATTACCAATAATTATATACACGGACCATAAAAACCTCCAATATCTTCAGACTAGCAAAACTCTCTTGCATCGACAGGTATGATGGTCACTATTCTTTCTAAGGTTTAACTTCCTAGTGACCTACACACCTGCAGATAAGAACAAAAAGGCGGATGCACTATCACGACTAACTGAAGAAAACTACTTTGAAATCCCTTCCGTTCCTATAATACCTCACAAACGCATTATTGGAGTTGTCCGTTCCTTAAAGGAAGAGGTTCTGCATGGTATAAGTTTGGATTCACCCCCACCACAACTAAATACTGATGCAGAAGGCTTCCTCTACTACAACGACAAACTTTACATACCACCTACCATACGCACCAAGATCTTGGAATTATCCAGTGGCGGCCGGTGCATAGGGGGCGCCAGGGCGCCGCCCCCCCTGAAAAAAGGAAGAAAAAAAAAAAAGATAAAAAAAAAAAAAAAAAAGATTGCAAAACGAGCAATAAAGTTTGAAAAAAAAAAAAAAATTGCGTTCGCCGCCGCCGCCAGCCGATGTGGAGGGGGTGGGGGGGTGGGGTTACCACCCAGAAGAGGCGCCGATTGGCTGCCTTCTGGGGGGCGTGGGGGGCGTAACCTGGGCGCAAGGCAGATTCCTTGGAAACCCCCACTTCGTGGATTCCTGGCTGTGATTGGTCCAGCCTCCAGCCTGGACCAATCACAGCATCCAGGACATCCAACGCTGACCAGGCTGACGTCACTCGCAGCAGTGGACCGGACCGCGGGCGATGGAGTCGGGTGGACACCGGACGGGAGTGACGTCGGCACCGGAGAGGAGACCAGACCACCGGAGGTCATCTGCTGGAAGAAGACATCACCACCGGTGAGTCCTCGTGGTCCTCCTGTCCTGTCAGTCCTCCATGACCATCCATCCAGCTTTTCCACCGCCATCCCCCTCTGCTCTGCCTCATCCCATGACCATCCATCCATCCATCCAGCCAGCCTTTCCACCGCCGTCCCCCTCTGCTCTGCCTCATCCCATGACCATCCATCCATCCATCCAGCCTTTCCACCGCCATCCCCCTCTGCTCTGCCTCATCCCATGACCATCCATCCATCCATCCATCCAGCCTTTCCACCGCCGTCCCCCTCTGCTCTGCCTCATCCCATGACCATCCATCCAGCCTTTCCACCGCCATCCCCCTCTGCTCTGCCTCATCCCATGACCATCCATCCATCCATCCAGCCTTTCCACCGCCATCCCCCTCTGCTCTGCCTCATCCCATGACCATCCATCCATCCATCCAGCCTTTCCACCGCCATCCCCCTCTGCTCTGCCTCATCCCATGACCATCCATCCATCCATCCAGCCTTTCCACCGCCATCCCCCTCTGCTCTGCCTCATCCCATGACCATCCATCCATCCATCCAGCCTTTCCACCGCCATCCCCCTCTGCTCTGCCTCATCCCATGACCATCCATCCATCCATCCAGCCTTTCCACCGCCATCCCCCTCTGCTCTGCCTCATCCCATGACCATCCATCCAGCCTTTCCACCGCCATCCCCCTCTGCTCTGCCTCATCCCATGACCATCCATCCATCCATCCAGCCTTTCCACCGCCATCCCCCTCTACTCTGCCTCATCCCATGACCATCCATCCATCCATCCATCCAGCCTTTCCACCGCCGTCCCCCTCTGCTCTGCCTCATCCCATGACCATCCATCCATCCATCCAGCCTTTCCACCGCCATCCCCCTCTGCTCTGCCTCATCCCATGACCATCCATCCATCCAGCCTTTCCACCGCCGTCCCCCTCTGCTCTGCCTCATCCCATGACCATCCATCCAGCCTTTCCACCGCCATCCCCCTCTGCTCTGCCTCATCCCATGACCATCCATCCATCCATCCAGCCTTTCCACCGCCATCCCCCTCTGCTCTGCCTCATCCCATGACCATCCATCCATCCAGCCTTTCCACCGCCATCCCCCTCTGCTCTGCCTCATCCCATGACCATCCATCCATCCATCCAGCCTTTCCACCGCCATCCCCCTCTGCTCTGCCTCATCCCATGACCATCCCTCCATCCATCCATCCAGCCTTTCCACCGCCGTCCCCCTCTGCTCTGCCTCATCCCATGACCATCCATCCATCCAGCCTTTCCACTGCCATCCCCCTCTGCTCTGCCTCATCCCATGACCATCCATCCATCCATCCATCCAGCCTTTCCACCGCCGTCCCCCTCTGCTCTGCCTCATCCCATGACCATCCCTCCCACTGCCATCCCTCTCTGCCTCATGCCCTCATCCCTCCCACCGCCATCCCTCTGCCTGATCCCATCTCTCCCACCACCATCCCTCTGCCTGATCCCATCTCTCCCACTGCCATACCTCTGCAGGGGGCATGTACGCTGGTCACTACATTGAAAGGGGGCATGTACGCTGGTCACTGTATTGAAAGGGGGCATGTACGCTGGTCACTGCATGGAAAGGGGGCATGTACGCTGGTCACTGTATTGAAAGGGGGCATGTACGCTGGTCACTGTATTGAAAGGGGGCATGTATGCTGGTCACTACATTGAAAGGGGGCATGTATGCTGGTCACTGTATTGAAAGGGGGCATGTACGCTGGTCACTACATTGAAAGGGGGCAT
The DNA here is from genome assembly GCF_965119305.1 of Pelophylax lessonae. NCBI lineage: Eukaryota > Metazoa > Chordata > Amphibia > Anura > Ranidae > Pelophylax > Pelophylax lessonae. Next base: position 431,906,078 of record NC_138771.1, read on the forward strand.
GTATGCTGGTCACTACATTGAAAGGGGGCATGTACGCTGGTCACTACATTGAAAGGGGGCATGTATGCTGGTCACTACATTGAAAGGGGGCATGTACGCTGGTCACTGTATTGAAAGGGGGCATGTATGCTGGTCACTACATTGAAAGGGGGCATGTATGCTGGTCACTGTATTGAAAGGGGGCATGTACGCTGGTCACTACATTGAAAGGGGGCCTGTATACTGGTCACTACATTGAAAGGGGCATGTATACTGGTCACTACATTGAAAGGGGGCATGTACGCTGGTCACTACATTGAAAGGGGGCATGTACGCTGGTCACTACATTGAAAGGGGGCATGTACGCTGGTCACTACATTGAAAGGGGGCATGTACTGTGTGGTCTGTGCTAGGGGGTCTGTACTGTGGGGTTTGTACAAGGGGCCTGTACTGTGGGGTTTGTGCCACTCTGTCAGTGTATCCCATAATAGGGCCCCTGCTCCCTATTATGGGATATACTAGTACTGATGGAGCCCTTAATATGTGATATATTGGGAAAATTGGTTCACGCAAGCAAAATACAGGGGACAAAATGGGTGGGGTCTATAAGGGGTGTGGCTTCTGAGAAATGGGAGGGGCCAAAATAGAAGGGCGGGGTCTTGCGCCCCCCCATCTTAAAACTTCACCAGCCGCCACTGGAATTATCGCATGATGTGCCTATGGCAGGACATATGGGTATGACAAAGACTTTCAATTTGATTTCTCGACAATTCTGGTGGCCTGACATGAAAACATCTATACAAAAATTCGTCTCTTCATGCAATGTCTGTGCCAGGTCCAAAATTGACACTATGAGACCATCCGGTCTACTATGCAGTCTACCAATACCCCAAACTCCATGGGAGGTTTTGTCATTGGACTTCATCGTAGAATTGCCTCCTTCCAAAGGATTTAATACCATCTTGGTGTCAGTGGACCATCTGACAAAGATGGCACATTTCATTGCTATTCGCAGACTACCTTCGTCCAAACAAACGGCAGAACTCCTGATGAAACATGTCTTCAGATTACATGGTATCCCAAAAACTCTTTTGTCTGACCGTGGATCCCAATTTATTTCTAAATTCTGGCAAGAACTATGTCACATACTACGGATTGAGCGGAAGCTCACTTCTCCTTACCATCCGCAGACCAACGGACAGACTGAAAGAGTCAACCAATGCATCAAGCAGTATTTACGTTGTTACACTTCTTACCAACAGGATGATTGGTTGGATCTTCTCCCCCTGGCAGAATTTGCCTACAACAACGCAACTCACAGTACAACCAAGCAGAGTCCGTTCTACTTGAACTATGGGTTCCATCCCTCTATTCTCCCTCCACGCATCCTTCCTTCAAATAACCCAGTAGCCTCAGACTATCTTACCCAAATAAAGGATTCTCTGGGTTTACTAAATACTACCATTGCACACGCTCACAGTCAACAAAAGAAGTACTATGATCTTCGTAGAAGACCTTCTCCACAGTATACTATCGGGGACCTCGTTTGGCTCTCAACAAAAAACTTGAGACTGAAGATCCCTAGCAAAAAGCTTGGACCTCTATTCTTGGGACCTTTCCCAATCAAGAAACTTATTGGAAAAGCTGCAGTGCAGCTTACATTGCCAATGGACCTAAAAATCCATCCCATTTTCCATGTGTCGCTACTAAAACCCCATGTTCCGGACCAAGGAATAAGGCCTAATATTCCACCTCCCCCTCCTGTACAAGTTGAAGGTGGAGAAGAATACGAGATAAAAGAGATTCTGGATTCTTGTATCTACAGAAGAAGACTTCAGTACTTGGTTAGATGGAAGAACTATGGGCCCCAAGACGACACCTGGCTAAACACCTCTGACATACATGCCCCTAGATTAATCCTCAATTTTCATGCGAGATACCCAGACAAACCAGCTCCAGAGGCCTTCAGGAGCAGGCCTTAAGGGGGGGTATTGTAATGTTCCGGTACCTTTGGTACCCTAAATTACACTTTCCACAAGTGTATGCGCCCCACCACTTACTTTTGGAAAGGTGCGCATACACCTTTAAGACTGGAGCTGTCATCACCCAGCGCCGGACTAGATGGCTATTTAAAGCGCCGGTTCTCACTCACATGTGTTCGTTCAAACACCCTTACCTGGATGCTAACCTTGCTTGAAGCTTCCATGCTTGCAAGCTTACTTCGCTGACGGAACCTCGCTGCGCTGATCCCTGTATCCCGCTACTGGATCATCCGCCTCTCCTGAACCACCCTTCGGCTGTATCGCTAATAGTGCTAAGTACCCCGCAGGGGAATTCTCTATAAACTTATACTAAGCTTACACTATCTAGCTCTGCATAGTAAAGACTGTTTATCACATCTGCATAACTAGATTGCTAGCTCTTGAGACTACTGCTACTTTTCTGCACTGGGTTGATCTCTTTTGTATGTCCACCTGCTATTCTATCATCTGCTATCATACAACATTGCTAAACCTTCCTGCATCCATCTGCTACTGTCTCACCTTCAAGTGTCTATCACCTACCACCTCCACTCAACCTATCCCTCAACCTTCATCATTGTGTTACCACATACATAAAGTCACTCTAGGAACCAGCTTGCTAATTGTGTGTATTTACTGGCTGAAATAAGACCTTCCACACATGATGAGTCATTGAGGTTGGGAATGGTATCTCAGCATATCTCTTACATGACTACTGACGTGGAACTATTTCTGCAGCTGACAATCCACACCATATAAGAAACGCAGAAGCGTTACAACCAGAAGCTACGAGCATTTTATCACTTCAGTTCCGCAGGATATAAACAGTGCCATTTTTGAATTGGAAAGCATCTTATCACACAGATCTTGGTGTGGTCAGATGCTTTAAGGGCAGAGGAGAGATCTAGCATCTAACAGACCCCAATTTTTTCAAAAAGAGTACCTGTCACGACTTATTGCTATTATAGGGGATATTTACATTCCCTGTGATAACAATAAAAATAATAATAAAAAAAAAATGAAAGGGAAGGTGTAAAAATAAAATAAGGTAAAGGTGTGGGAATGGCGCTGTCTACTATTGGAATGGTAATGGTATCTAGACAGGATAAATTAAATAAGTGAGGTAAAATAGGAGTAAATGAATAAAGGAGTAAATGAACACAGATATAACACACTGTACAAAAAAATAATACAAAGTGCCAGTGCAGTGAGTAATAGATATACACAAGTGCTTGGGGTGAGTGAATAATATACGTATGTATCTCCAATAAATATACACACAATGAAAATGCGCTAAACCAGTAATATCAAACAGTAAAAAATTATGGAATCAGGAAATAAATGATAAAGTGACACGTGCCAATGATTGTGCTGGATAAAATTAAAATATAAAGAGATAAAGTGATAAGCACAAATAAGATATAATATGTGAATCAATAAAAGTGAATAAATATTGTTAAAAATCAGATAAGGTGACTGAGTGACCTAAATAATGCTAATAGTCCAATAAGGTGACTGGGTGGCGTGTATAGTCCATTCAAGTGAGAAATATCTTCATAGATATCTTCATAGGAAAATGATAAATAAATAAATAAAACCCCATGGTGGGTGATGAGTGAGGTGCTAAGTGCCCCCTAGGGTAAGTAGCCCACTCACCGGATGAACCCACCCCACACAGGGGTAAAGAGCGGGTATAGTGGTAAAGAATAATCTGTCTGCTGGGTCTTGTCCTCCTCCAGGGGTCCTGGATTAAAGGTGTACCGGGAGATGGCCAGTGAGGTCCTATGGAAAGGCCCAGGAAACAGGGGGGTCCGCTCTTGGATGGGGTATGTACTCCGGTGTCAGACAATCCAAACAAATCAAATAAGCATGTAAACGGAGCTGTGGAACGCAATGTGCTCCAAGCAGATGCCGGAACTGGAAGTGATGCGACAGCGCTGTACGCGTTTCGTCATCCAACGTCTTCAGCAGCTGCATTCAGAAGTAGTGGCGGGAATGCATGCACGAGTTTGATCAGAGCAGCGTTCGCGGTTATACACGCTGGTTTCATTGTGTAGTTTTAGGCACAAATTAAACTTCATTGTTAACTACAGTGTGGGGAGACGGGCACGCTGTTCTGCTCTTTCACAATCATGTACTCCCCCTTTCTATTGTATATTCAAATTTATACAGGTGTGTCATTGGCTGACTCTATGTGAGTAACTTATGACATGTGACTGGACATCTGGAACTAATTTGCTGATGTTGTATAGCCATCACTTCCTGCTGTTATCCCTGTGTCCTCCCATAAATAAACTGAGCTCAATGCTGTAGACAGGACATTCTATCGAGCATCCAATGTGATAACAGCCTGTGTATCTGTATTACTGGATACTGCTGAGCGTGCTCCATTACCTTATACAAAAGAGCTGAGAACTGTGCTTTTTACGACAACAGGATTAATTGTGCTCGGCGTATATAAATATCCAAAAGTGCACATATTAGCGCAATGGAGTTACTTGTGCATCAAGCATATATTAGGATCCAAGACAGCAGTAAGAAAGTAAAAGCTGCGTAAATTCCAGTATGTACACTATAGTTTGTAGACGCTATAACTTTTACGCAAACCAATAAATATATACTTATTGAGATTTTTTTTATCAAAGACATGTAGTTAAATACATTTGGGCCCAAATGTATGACAAAAATGTAGTTTATTGGATATTTATTATAAAAAAAGGAGAAAATGTCCTTTTTTTCTCTAAATTTTCGGTTTTTGTTTATATCGCAAAAAATTACAATTCCAGTGGTGATCAAAGACCTCCAAAAGAGCTCCATTTGTGGTAAAAAAAAAGGACATACATTTTGTTTGGGTACAGCATTGCATGACTGCGCAATTACCAGTTAAAATCACACAGTGCCAAGTTGCAAAAAATGGCCTCGTCATGAAGAGGTAAAACCTTCCGGTCCTTAAGTGGTTAATGTTATTTATAAGTTTTTGTTTTTTCATTGTCCACTCACCTGTTGTAGCACTGCACATTTTTATGTTTCCATTGTATGACGTACAGGCATGGCAGTGAAAGGTTAAATATTTTGGAAGGGGGGTTGTAAGGATCTGCGATCATTTGACTACTATCACATTGGTCAAGCGATCAGAAACCGGTCCCGCGGGTTCCATTCTGTAGCCTGGCCTGAGAGCTGTCTGCAAAATATTGGTCTTTGAGCTTATTGGGTAGGTGTATTGTGGTGTGGTAGGCAGCAAACACATAGAGTCCCGATTTGCAAGGAAAGATGTATTGAAACAGCAGGTTAACAGCACAAAAAGGCCAGGCAGGGAGGCTCACCCCCAACTATGCCACTTAGTTGTGCCTCTTACAACTTTGCAGTGGATTGACAGTGGTCAGAAGACTCAGGAATGCCAACAGCATCTGCCACGAGGAGCAAAGTGTGGTCTGGCCGGTCTGACCCAAATGGGAATCTTCCTGAAAAGGTAGATGTAGCCCCTGCTCTCTCCTATCTCCACCGGAACCTCTCCCTATTGCTGACACTGTCCCTGTGAGATGGGGAGCCTGTCCTTACCCTGTCCACTCACATAAAGTGTGCCAAACCCAGGGGTCATAGTCTTGAATAGACTCTGCTTGACCTAAGATGGCTTTCAGGGTCACATGGGGCATGTGCATCCAACCGGCTCACTGCCCAAGTGGCCGACAAAACACTTCCTTTACCATCTACATTGCCACTGCGGTCGAGCACCACCTGCAGTGGAGAATATAGACTTCACCTGTCTACATGCTGAGAGCTACAGTCATCTATAATATGACAGCTCAAATATATGTATTTTAAAGTCGTTGTAAACCTCATACATGAAATATGAAAAAAAAAAAACTATCCCTCTCTCCTTTTTTCTGACAGCTCAGAAAAGTTTTATAAATGATGGCTCTTAAAAGGCTGTAGAGAACATACAGAATAATGCAGATAAACAGGTACAACCTACTGTAGGTAGGAGGATTTGCTGCATCTTTTGTATCACCTGAGGATAGTCACTTCACTGTGTATATAGAAGGGTCTAAAACCACTTTAACTATGTATTCAGCTGTTTGCTTGGACTTCAGCTTTATATGCTAAACAGAAACAGTTGTCTTCCTGTTCACATCACAAGGCTGCTTTAAGTAGGGTGTTGTGCACTGCATAAAAATGCTAAATTTCACGCAGTGCAACTCACTGCACTACATGTCATAGATTTGAACAAAGTGTCATTTTGTGACGCTTTAATTAAAGTCAGGGAAAAAAGTAAACAGCCCCTCATTGCCTCTAAACAATTTACATCAACACGTAATTGGGTTGGTGTGCATGAACCCTTTTACCTAGGCAATGTCACTTAGAGCTGAAGAATTGCTTTTTTATATACTGCGGCAGGCTGGCTCGGCTGCGCGCACCGACGTAGGGATACCTCGGTTCGCAGGAGCACTCCTGGGGGTGCGCCTCCCCCATTAGGAAGCGGGGAAGCCGATCCACGGGACCAGCGGCCGCAATTGCCACAGGGCACCCGCACTGACAGAGAACGATGGTCTGCTGTTGTAAACACACCCGACCGTTGTTCTCTCTGAAATGAACACAGAGAGCCTGTGATCCTCCTATTTAGGATCACAGGTCTCTGTATTGATTCCTCAAGTTCCTCCCCCCTCACAGTTAGAAAACACTCCCCTAGGCTCACACTTAACCCTTTCATCGCCCCTGGGTTAACCTGTTCCCTGCCAGTGTCATTATTACAGTAAGAGTGCATATTTTTAGCACTGATTACTGTAGTAATGTCACTGGTCCCCCCCAAAAGTGTAAAAACTGTCAGTTAGATGACTGATCTGTTCGCCGTAATGTCGCAGTCCCGCTAAAAATCGCAGATCGCCGCCATTACTAGTAAAAAAAATTAAATGAATAAAAATGACATAAATCTTTTCCCCTAGTTTGTAGATGCATTAACTTTTGCGCAAACTAATCAAAATACACTTATTGCAATTGTATTTTGATTAGTTTGCGCAAAAGTCAATGCATCTACAAACTAGGGGAAAAGATTTATGTCATTTTTATTTATTTAATTTTTTTTACTAGTAATGGCGGCGATCTGCGATTTTTAGCGGTTGTGGCAAAATAAAAATTGGCCTAAAAGGATTAAAAAATTTGATTTTTACATTTTTTTTTTTTTAAATTGGGAATGTTATACAGCAGAGTGAGAAAAATATTGTTTTTTTTTTTCAGAATTGTCGCTTTTTTTTGTGTATAGCGCAAAAAATAAAAAATCACACAGGTGAGCAAATACCACCAAAAGAAAGCTCTATTTGTGGGGGAAAAAAAAGAAAATTTATTTTATTTAGATACAATATCGCACGCCCGCGTAATTGTCTGTTAAATTAACGCAGTGCCGAATTGCAAAAAAATGGCCTGGTCATTACGGGAGTAAAACCTTCCGGTGCAGAAGTGGTTAAAAGAAAAGCACTATACTGTTTCTGTATATTATAGCAACTAAGGAATTTGTTCTTGAAACACCCAACAATTCTCAGTCATGGGATCATTACATTAATGGCAGAACATGTCATTTAAAGCTTGTGATTCAGGGTAAACAGATTTATGGCAACATTTAATGAAACATTCCTTTTAAAAGACTAAAAGTTACTGTAGCATGTGAAAGTATATTACACAGAAGATGTGACAATGAATCGCTGTGTATTCTGAATGAATAATGAATATCTTACCGTTTCAAAGTTCTGCTAAATAGGTTCCCACCCTACTCAATATTACCCATTAACAAACAGCTCCCATAGGTACATGTATCTACTATTTACATCATTAATAAGGTTAAAAATGCTTACATTTCATCTTTAAGTTTCTTTTCTTATATAAAGCTTAAATCACTTCTACTGATTCTACTTCTACTAAATCTACTGTTTATACTTATAGTTAATGTTATAAGCTGGTTGCATTGGTTCTTCTGCTCCCAATTACTTTGCTTACATTACAGGGCGAAATCACGTACCTGTGCGTCATTTTTCGTCCTGGGTCTGGGGCGCACATGCGCGCCCCCGGGTACCCGCTCCCGCTGTGATTGGACACAGCAGCAGCCAATCAGCGGGTCCGGCTGGCCCGATGTTCCCAAGCACCTGGCGATTGTTCCCGAGAGAGGAAGAAAGAAGATTTGCCTAGGTAAACAAGGCAGATTGCCGTTCTGTCAGAGGGGAAGATGGAGATCCTGTGTTTCTGCTAAGCAGGAACATGGATCTCTGTCTTCCCCCCAATCAAAGCATCGCCCACACGCAGTTAGCAAGCACTCCCAGAAACCCTTTGATCGCCCCTGATGTTAACCCCCTCCCTGTCAGTGTCATTAGTACAGTGACAGCGCATTTTTTTTAACAGTGATCACTGTATTGGTGTCACTGGTCACCCAAAAAGTGTCACTTTACTAAAGCTAGAGAGGGCAAAATTAGCCACAATTCTCCAGAGAAACCAATTAGCTTCTAACCTCAGCTTGTTTAATTAAGCCTTAGCACAAAAACCTGGAAGCTGATTGTATTCTTTGCAGAATTGTGACTAATTTTGCCCTCTCTAGCTTTAGAAAATAAACCTCTTAATGTTAGATTTGTCCGCCGCAATATCGCATTCCTGCTAAAAGTCACTGATCGCCGCCATTACTAGTAAAAACAAAACAAAAAAATAAAAATTCCATAAATCTATTCCATTGTTTGTAGACGCTATAACTTTTGTCCAAACCGATCAATATATGCTTATTGAGATTTTTTTTTATTATCAAAAACATGTAGCAGAATACATATTGACCTAACTGATGAAGAAATTTGATTTTTCCATTTTTTTATTGGATGTGTTTTATAGCAGAACGTAAAAAATATTGTTTTTTTTCACAATTGCCGGTCTTTTTTAGTTTATAACGCAATAAAAAAAAAAACACAGAGGTTATTAAATACCACCAAAAACAAGCTCTATTTGTGGGAAAAAAAGGACCTCAATTTTATTTAGGTACAGCGTCCCAAACACCGCACAATTGTCAGTTAAAGTAACGCAGTGCCGTATCGCCAAAAAATGGACTGGTCATGAAGGGGGGTAAACCTTCCATGGCTGAAGTGGTTAACCGCTAGCCAACCTCATCACCAGGATGTATGGTGGCAAAAACTTCCTTCCTGTTTTTCTAGGTACTTCATCAGCATGCGCACGCCAGCCCGACTATACTGTGTTTCGTCATTTCACAAATGAATCAGAGGGTCTTGGTCAATGATTGGCTGCCGGCTCCCGCTGGTCAATATACATGTATTGTGATTTTTTTTTTTTTTTTACCAAACACATATCAGAATACATTTTGGCCAACATTTATGAAGAAATTGTATTTTTTTATTTATTTTTTGTTATAGGATATGTTGTATAGCAGAAAGTAAAAAAAAAAATGTTTTTTTTAATTTTTTTATTATGATATCATTGTAAATGATGGCCCACTCCCTCCCTCTTCCTCCATGCCCACTAACCAGTTAAATACAATGAGGGTGGGATATTATATGTAGATTAATGGAGGCTTCGCCTCTCTCTTATTCTAAGAAACAGTGTGTTTAGTATCCCTTTAAAGTGTGAAGGATGTTACTTTTTTAAAACTATGTAAAACTCGGAGCCAGGAAGTAACTTTGTGATATCAACTATTTGGTTTATTACAACATACTGATAGCTGAAAGCCAGCAGTGAAATGTTTTATACCGATATCTTTCTTTGTGCAACAATCTGCCCTAAATACATACAAAAATGCGTGACAGCTGCTAGCACTGGCCAATAGATAAACCCAAAAGTATGTATATGCAAAAGTGCTGCGCTAATCAACAAAAACAAATGAACCATAAATGTGAAAAAAATGGTCTCACTCAGTGTCATAAACCAATACCATGAAAATGTCCATAACACACATAAATGAAATAAATATTATGTCCAAAATGCAGGGTGCCTATTTCCACCTAAGAAGAGAGGTGAGGAGACATCAGTCACAGCTGTCACCACTACCAGTCCTTCAGACGCTTTTGCTGCTTCAGCCTGGCCCAGGACATCATCAGAAAGGGACATTGAGAGCTGCCAGCATGGTGTGTGGAGGCTTCACGTGCTCCAAGAACTCCCTATGTGCGCTGATGCCTGTTAAGCCTGTTCTACATTTGATAACCTAATCAGAAGAACACGGGGACTCACAGTATCCATGTGCAAGTGTTTGGGTGACCCATCCCTTTCCATTAATTTGGAGGCCAATTTGCTTTGGTAAGCAGCCATTCACATGTAGTATCTCACAAAAAAGTGAGTACACCCCTCGCATTTTTGTAAATATTTTATTATATCTTTTCATGTGACAACACTGAAGAAATTACTCTTTGCTACAATGTAAAGTAGTGAGTGTACAGCTTGTATAACAGTGTAAATTTGCTGTCCCCTCAAAATAACTCAATACACAGCCATTAGTGTCTAAACCACTGGCAACGAAAGTGAGTACACCCCTAAGTGAAAATGTCCAAATTGGTCCCAAAGAGTCAATATTTTGTGTGGCCACCATAATTTTCCAGCACTGCCTCAACCCTCTTTGGCATGGAGCTCACCAGAGCTTTACAGGTTGCCACTGGAGTCCTCTTCCACCCCTCCATGATGACATCATGAAGCTGGTGGATGCTAGAGAACTTGCGCTCCTCCACCTTCCGTTTGAGGATGCCCCACAGATGCTCTATAAAGTTTAGGCCTGGAGATATGCTTGGCCAGTCCATCACATTTGCCCCCAGCTTCTTTAGCAAGGCAGTGGTCTTCTTGGAGGTGTGTTTGGGGTCATTATCGTGTTGGAATACTGCCCTGCGACCCAGTCTCCAAAGGAAGGGGATCATGCTCTGCTTAAGTATGTCACAGTACATGCATTCATGGTTCTCTCAATAAACTGTAGCTCCCCAGTGCCGGACCATGACACTCCCCCCACCATGCTTGACTGTAAGCAAGACACACTTGTCTTTGTACTCCTCATCTGGTTGCCGCCACACACACTTGACACCATCTGAACCAAATACGTTTATTTTGGTCTGATCAGACCACAGGACATGGTTCCAGTAATCCATGTCCTTAGTCTTCTTGTCTTTAGCAACTTGTTTGCGGGCTTTCATGTGCATCATCTTTAGAAGAGGCTACCTTCTGGGATGAAAGCCATGCAGACCAATTTGATGCAGTGTATGGTCTGAGCACTGACATGCTGGCCCTACACCCCTTCAACCTCTGCGGCAATGCTGGCAGCACTTATACGTCTATTTCCCAAAGACAACCTCTGGATATGACGCTGAGCACGTGCACTCAACTTCTTTGGTCAACCATGGCGAGGCCTGTTCTGAGTGGAACCTGTCCTGTTAAACTGCTGTATGGTCTTTGCCACTGTGATGCAGATCAGTTTCAGGGTCTTGGCAATCTTCTTATAGCCTAGGCCATCTTTATGTAGAGCTACAATTCTTTTTTTTAGACCCTCAGGGAGTTCTTTGCTATGAGGTGCCATGTTGAACTTCCAGTGACCAGTATGAGAGAGTGAGAGAGCGATAACACCAAATGTAAAACACCTGCTCCCCATTCACACTTGAGACCTTGTAACACTAATGAGCCACATGACACCGGGGAGGGAAAATGGCTAACTTTGTCCAATTTGGACATGTTCACCTAGGGGTGTACTCACTTTTGTTGCCAGCGGTTTAGACATCAATGGCTGCGTTAAGGTATTTTGAGGGGACAGCAAATTTACACTGTTATACAAGCTGTACATTCACTACTTTACATTGTAACAAAGTATAATTTCTTCAGTATTATCACATAAAACGATATACTAAAAATGTGAGGGGTGTACTTACTTTTGTAAGATACTGTTTTTGTGTTGATCTACAGAGAAGTCTTGGAAAGTTGGTCTTCTCCTTCTGCATGTATCTACAGATCCCCTCTTTTTTTCTGTGGAATTCACTTTTGGGACACTTATTTTTATTATTACCAATTATTTTTCTGGATTTTTGCACTCGTTTTGCTTCCATATGAATTGTCACCATTTTGGCGTATTATTTATTGCATTTATGTGTTTTATGGACATTTTCATTGTATTGATTTATGATATCTTTGCTATAATTTCATCTTAGAACTATATTCCTCCTGTCCTGTGTTAATAATTATATCTTTCTCATATGCGGTTATTCTTTTTTTTTTTTTTTTTTCCAGTATTTTTATATCCTGTACCTAGAATCCAGTGCCGCCTTAGTATTTTTTTCATCTGCTGTGAATAGCCCTATGCTTCAGTGTTAGGAAGTCAGAACCAATGGAAGCAGATATTTTCATAAGTATTAGAACATGTCTTTCTATCCACTTCCTGTAATTCCCTGCACAGCAAGGTTAAGAGTAAAAGAGGGAAGGCCTGCAGAGTCAGCCATTCAGGCTTTGATGCACTGCACAGTGCTGTCAGTCTAATGCAGGAAATATGCTTTGGAGGTATGGCAAACAGTGTCATCCAATCAGGCTCGGTTGCACTGCACAGTGTTGTCAGTCTAACACAGATAATATGCTTACTCTGGAGAGTAGAACACAATGATGACCTCATCAGTGTACTGCTGCTCCTTGATTTTCAAATAGGCAGCCTGGAGCAAGGAGGTGACAACACTGCCTTAACTATAATAGAGAAACTGTTGTCATTCTCTTGGCTATACTGTGTGGCAGAGGTGTGTGAAACAAAAAATAGGTGAATGGAATCACATGTATTTTGGCAGGCACACCAGTTCATATCTACTGTATGTATTTGGCTATTTTGACAGCTCCATCTGCATAAATTCATTTAAGTTAATTTATTACAGCAAATTATTTAGTAAAATTGCAAGATTTTTTCTAGCAAGTGTAGCAGGATTCCCAGCCGTTTTGCTGGATATGGGTCTGCCAGGGTTACCGCTAGCAACAGCAGCACAATTAGGCATATTTTCCATGTGTGAGCACTGAGACAAGAATCAGTCCAGTATCTTTGGGTTTTTATATTTATTGAAAACTTGGATGGCAGAAGGGATGAATGGGATACTCCTCTGGCTCAACTATGCACAATATTAGGGGGACAACTGAAAAAATTCCTGCTGACGCTGACTTGATGCTGGCTGAATGCTGGTCAACGCCGGTTGAAGCTAATGAACGCTGACTTGCGGTCTGTTAGCACTGAACTGACTCCTGTCACTTTCCTGTGGCACAAAGTCCTTGTAGAAGCTCCCTTAACACTTTCCTTTGAGGTAGCTACTTGTACATCTGCTGCAACGCTTAACACTTCAGGGCCCACACCGGCGCCCTCTTTACACACACACTTCTCTTCAGGGCTTGGACTCTGGCACCCCCTTTCTAAGCTTCCTTCTGGTTAGCTGGCTCCTGGATCCCTCTGACCTTCTGGAGTGGTCCCCTATCCCAGGCAGACCCCTGGGCAGTTTATAGTACTCACAACACTGCTTTCCTGGAAACCTCTGCCCAACAGCTCCACTCAGTCCACAGCACACCGGATCCCTCTCTGGAGCTCAGCACAACCTTCTGTCCTCTAGGCCGACCGCCAAGGACACCGTTCCTGACACTGACAGGAGGAGAGACAGCCGTCACCCTTCTCCTGGGACTCTGCTTCCCGCCAAAGATGCCCTGTCATGTGCTCCCCTCATAACTATATCCCCTCCCAGGATGCTCTGAGGCAGATTCTGCACTCTGGGGTAGAAACAAGCCCTGTTGTGCTATTGGCCAGGTTTCCTCCACTGTCCAATGAGAGCCCTCATTGGACACAGGTGAGAGACTCTCTAAGCTCAACAGGCACACCTGGAAACACATGACAGCCTAGCTGAATAATTAGGCCCCCGGATAAGCAGGGAAGGCCTCCCTTATGCTTTTCCTAGCACCTACCTAGGAGGGTGTTACACAAGGTTTCTACTTGCTGTTGTCCTTTCTCTTACACTGAGGCTCAGTGTTAAATAAAATCAACTGTGGACATGGACGGCACAGACCAATCAGAATCCACCAGGTCTGTCCTTGCAGCAGTGGATGGAGAGGAGAAAATGCAGTGGGGATCAGTGACAGCTCAGGGTTGCTGGGAGGAAAGTACAGTGGGGACCACGGGGGTAAGGAGGGGGTCCGATGTTATGTCACCTTTACAAATTTTTTTCAAAAGTGAACTAACCCTTTAACATTTTTGAAGGGTTTGAAGTAGAAACCTTTTTGCCTCAAAGACAGTGGACAGAGCAGATAAGATGGGCGAATATCCCCTGTGGGAGAACCTTAGTGTACTGAAGTCAGAGCAGAACCAGCTGTGTGCGAATTGGTTACTATGGGTCACTGCACGTTTCGCACACTCACTGCACTTTTCACTGCTTTAAATGAACTTGCAGATATTTTGTAACCTTGAACAAGATAAATATTATAGCAATAGATACCAGTCCAGTATGAAATTGAGAGCCAGCTCAGTGGCTTTTATGTTCTTTGTTTTGAGCTTATTTGGTAAGTACTGATAAGCGCTTGTTTAAGTTCCTCTTAGACAATGCCAATGTTAAAGAGGAAGCATTAAAAGCAATTGACACATACTCTATGTCCACACATACTTTTGACTCCCTGTGTAGAATCATAAAGAGAACATTAGAATACAAAGTCTTAAAAAAGACCTGTAATATTGAAAAAAAAAAAGAAAAAAAGCTGATTGAAATAATTATCACCAGAGGCATAGCTAGAACCTTCAGGGCCCCATTGCAAGAAACCATGAAGGGACCCCCTGACCTTTGGTCCAGGGGGCCTTCCATCCGAGACTGGGGCCCTTCCCACTAATTCCAGAGCTCTTTACGTCCATCACAGGGCCCTTTATTATGGTCCCTCAGTGGGACCCTTACACATGTTCTGCAGCAGGCTCCCTTCCTTCCCTCTTGGGTAGGGTTGCAGCCACCTTTGCTTCAAGCCAAACCCAAGCATTTTAGCGGCACCACAGCAACATTTTTTTTGTAGTATACACTATACATATATTTTGTCATTAAATCATTTTTCTACAGAGGTCCCCTTTACATCTGAATCCACAGAGTTGAGTTCCCTGTTACATCTGAACTCACAGAGTTTCCCCTTTATATATGAACTCGCAGAGTTTTCCCTTTACATCTAAACTCAGAGTTTCCACTTTTACGGCTGAACTCTGAACTCGTAGTTTCCCCTTTGCGGCTGAACTTGCAGAGTTTCCCCCTTTGCGGCTGAACTCTGCAGACTCTGGTGTAAAGGGGAGTCTCTGGTAACCAAAGCCCCCACATACATTATAGTTCCCAGCATTACCCTTTAATCAGGGTTACAAGAGTCCCCCCTACATGAGTCCAGAGAGCCCTCCTTACATCACAGTCCCCCTTCTTTCCATCAGAGTTGGCAGAATTTCACTGTAAGGGGGAGCTCTGTGGACTCTAATGTAAAGGTGAGCTCTGATGTTAGGGGGTCTCTGCTCACCAAAGCCCCCTTTACATCAGAGTCTGCGGAGTACCCCTTAAATCTGAGGTCCCCTTACATTATTGTACTGATCAGAGGCAGGAGAGATAAGGGAGGGGGTGAATGGATAGATGTGAGCTCACTCACTCCAAGAAGGAAGGAGGCTTATGCAGTTTGCATTTGCTCCATGTTTATTCTCCATGCTGTTCCTGGCTGCTGGGCGTCCCCGCCCACTCATCCCTGGCTTCCCCGACCACACTCCAATCTGATTGTAGTGTCTGCGGGGCCGCAGGCACACACAGATGGACAGGGGCGGAAGGAAGAGTAGATCAAGCTCTTTCTCTCCTCTCCTGTCCTGTCCGTGAGAGGTGGGGGGCGATCAGGCTGTCAGTGCTGGCTCTGTCTGGGCAGTGTAAGTGAGAGTGGAACAGACACTGTCTGCTTAAAACTGCAGCCAGCAACTCCGCCGTGGATCCGCAGACCGGGCTTTCGGGCCCCCCAAAAGTGGTGGAACACCAGGGCCCAGTCGCATGTGCGACTCCTGTGACCATGGTAGTTCCGCCACTGATTATCACAAAAGGTGCACACATAAATGAAAAAAGGCTGTTGATTGGGCTACCTGTGCGATTTGTCCTTCAAAGACAGTTTGAGGGTGCAAAATTTAGTATAAAAATCTATACAGTAAGGCCTTGGATTCGAGCATAATTTGTTCCAGAAAACATGCTTGTAATCCAAAGAACTCTTATATAAAAGGGAATTTCCCCATAAGAAATAATTGAAACTCTTTTATACTCTGTTATGACATGACGCTACTTGTATATCAAGACATCGCTTGTTTATCAAGTCAAAATTTATAAAAAGATTTTGCTTGTCTTGCAAAATGCTCTCAAACCAAGTTACTCTCAATCCAAGGTTTTTATTTTGAGTTTTGAAATAGTCTACTGTCCTAAAATGTGCCGCGTAATAAATATAAATATAGGGCAATTTTACATTAACAGTGCTTAACCACTTTACCCCCAGCCCTATTTCGGACACTTTTTGTTCACAAGTTAAAACCAGTATTTTTTCCTAGAAAACTACTTAGAACCCCCAAACATTATATATATTTTTTTAGCAAAGACTCTGGAGAATAAAATGTCGGTCATTGCAAAATTTTTTGTCACGCGGTATTTGCGCAGCGGTTTTTAAAACGCCATTTTTTTGGAAAAAATTTGAAAAATCAAATTTCACTGCATTTAAAAAATACTAAACAGTAAAGTTAGCCCATTTTTTTGTATATTGTGAAAGATGATGTCACGCCGAGTAAATAGATACCAAACATGTTACGGTTTAAAATTGCGCCCCCCCGTGGGATGGCGACAAACTACGGTCAATAGAGATCTCAATCTGCGACGCTTTAAATTTATTTAACGGTTACCAGTTTAGAGTTAGAGTGTAGCTCTTTTTTTTAAATTATTGCGCACGCTCTGGCGATCGCGGCGATACCTCACATGTGTGGTTTGAACAGCGATTTCATTTGCGGCTCGACTTGCGTATACGTTTTTTTTTGTGCGCTGTCCGGTGACGGGGGCGGCTAAATTTTTTTTTTTTTTCCTATTTATTTTTTCTTTTTTTTTAACTTTATTACAGGTTTTTTAAAAAAAAAAAAAAATCTGATCACTTTTATTGCTGTCACAAGCAATGTAAACATCCCTTGTGACACCAATATGTAGTGACAGGTACACTTTATGGAGGGATCGAGGGTCTAAAAGACCCTAGACCCCTCCACTACACTTCCCTGTATGCAAAACGCCGAAAACGGCATTTTTGTATACAGCCGTTTTTCAAATCTGCCGCCTTTTGCAGCTCAGTAACCCGGTGGGATGGGAGCCCCGAGCATAGCCGCGGAAGGCGGCGGGAGGGGGGGGGACGTCCCCTCCCGCCCCCTCCCGCCCCCCGGGTAACGATCGAGCGGCTCCCGAGCCGCATCGATCATTACCGACGGAAAGCCGACCGTCGGCTTCAAACAATGGTACCGGGATGATGCCTCTAGCTAGAGGCATCATCCCGGTATAACCACTCAAAGTCAGCCGACGTAGGTCTACGTGGCTGGTCGTTAAGTGGTTAAATAAATAAGACATGTGTGAAACTCCAACGGATCTCAAATAGCAAATATGTGCTAGATAACAAAAATAAGATTATAAACCTACAATGCATATAATTGTGCTTATATAGTTATATTGTGCAGTGATAAAAAAAACATATAATGCAGTGCAGAAAAAATCAATTTAAATATATAAAGTGCTATCAAGAAAAATCCTCTCTCAAAAAAGCGCCAATAGTGCTGTAAACGTGAAAATATCAAGTGCAGAAACAAAAGTGACGATGTGCTTCAAATAAGTGTCCCAGTGAAAGTACACCTCGGCTGTGCACCCCCTCGTGGCTGGGTCCTCACCATAATTTATGCTACCTTGCAATTAAGCTTGGTCATAAATGCTTAGTGCCTTCCTAGGCTAGGAACTGTTTTCCAATCCCCCCAGATGGGGATCCTCCCTCCGAGATCGCTCTTAATAGCGTGCAATGATGATATCATACATAGCTGAAAAAAACACGATAGTGCTGAACAATGTTCCCTCTAATTTTTTACTGTGCTGAGCAAATAAAAAAATTTCTGAGCGCAAACCTTTAGATTGAGCAATGGGGGGGGGGGGGGGGGGGGGACGTCAATGCAGAGTGACCAGCTTGTCCCAATCAACTGCAGAGTGCCACAGCAATGCCCCCAATAAACTGCAGAGTGCCACAGCAATGCCCCCAATAAACTGCAGAGTGCCACAGCAATGCCCCCAATAAATTGCAGAGTGTCACAGCAATGCCCCCAATAAACTGCAGAGTGCCACAGCAATGCCCCCAATAAACTGCAGAGTGCCACAGCAATGCCCCCAATAAACTGCAGAGTGCCACAGCATTGCCCCCAATAAAATGCAGAGTGCCACAGCAATGCCCCCAATAAATTGCAGAGTGCCACAGCAATGCCCCCAATAAATTGCAGAGTGCCACAGCAATGCCCCCAATAAATTGCAGAGTGCCACAGCAATGCCCCCAATAAACTGCAGAGTGCCACAGCAATGCCCCCAATAAATTGCAGAGTGCCACAGCAATGCCCCCAATAAACTGCAGAGTGCCACAGCATTGCCCCCAATAAATTGCAGAGTGCCACAGCAATGCCCCCAATAAAATGCAGAGTGCCACAGCATTGCCCCCAATAAAATGCAGAGTGCCACAGCATTGCCCCCAATAAAATGCAGAGTGCCACAGCAATGCCCCCAATAAAATGCAGAGTGCCACAGCAATGCCCCCAATAAACTGCAGAGTGCCACAGCATTGCCCCCAATAAATTGCAGAGTGCCACAGCAATGCCCCCAATAAAATGCAGAGTGCCACAGCAATGCCCCCAATAAAATGCAGAGTGCCACAGCAATGCCCCCAATAAACTGCAGAGTGCCACAGCATTGCCCCCAATAAACTGCAGAGTGCCACAGCAATGCCCCCAATAAACTGCAGAGTGCCACAGCAATGCCCCCAATAAATTGCAGAGTGCCACAGCAATGCCCCCAATAAAATGCAGAGTGCCACAGCAATGCCCCCAATAAACTGCAGAGTGCCACAGCATTGCCCCCAATAAACTGCAGAGTGCCACAGCAATGCCCCCAATAAACTGCAGAGTGCCACAGCAATGCCCCCAATAAATTGCAGAGTGCCACAGCAATGCCCCCAATAAAATGCAGAGTTCCACAGCAATGCCCCCAATAAACTGCAGAGTGCCACAGCATTGCCCCCAATAAACTGCAGAGTGCCACAGCAATGCCCCCAATAAACTGCAGAGTGCCACAGCAATGCCCCCAATAAATTGCAGAGTGCCACAGCAATGCCCCCAATAAAATGCAGAGTGCCACAGCAATGCCCCCAATAAACTGCAGAGTGCCACAGCATTGCCCCCAATAAACTGCAGAGTGCCACAGCAATGCCCCCAATAAACTGCAGAGTGCCACAGCAATGCCCCCAATAAATTGCAGAGTGCCACAGCAATGCCCCCAATAAAATGCAGAGTGCCACAGCAATGCCCCCAATAAACTGCAGAGTGCCACAGCATTGCCCCCAATAAACTGCAGAGTGCCACAGCAATGCCCCCAATAAACTGCAGAGTGCCACAGCAATGCCCCCAATAAATTGCAGAGTGCCACAGCATTGCCCCCAATAAATGCAGAGTGCCACAGCAATGCCCCCAATAAACTGCAGAGTGCCACAGCAATGCCCCCAATAAACTGCAGAGTGCCACAGCAATGCCCCCAATAAATTGCAGAGTGCCACAGCAATGCCCCCAATAAAATGCAGAGTGCCACAGCATTGCCCCCAATAAACTGCAGAGTGCCACAGCATTGCCCCCAATAAACTGCAGAGTGCCACAGCATTGCCCCCAATAAACTGCAGAGTGCCACAGCAATGCCCCCAATAAAATGCAGAGTGCCACAGCAATGCCCCCAATAAAATGCAGAGTGCCACAGCAATGCCCCCAATAAAATGCAGAGTGCCACAGCATTGCCCCCAATAAACTGCAGAGTGCCACAGCATTGCCCCCAATAAACTGCAGAGTGCCACAGCAATGCCCCCAATAAACTGCAGAGTGCCACAGCAATGCCCCCCCGCGACCCCGTGCACTTACCTCACGGACGGTCACGGCACTCTGTCTTCAGTCCCCGGCTTCCAGCTTCCCGCGTCTCCATCCTCCCGAGTCCCGGCGCCTCCTCCTCGGCCAATGGCATGAAGTTGGCCTTTCGGCCAATCAGAAAGCGGGAGGACCCGCTCCCTGATTGGCCAGGAGGAGGATCCGTATGACAATAGCGAATTTTCATTCGCTATTGTCACACGATGGGCGTGCTCTCGGGGTGCACGCTCTGCTCCCTGGCCGCTCCGTCTGCGGCTGCGCCGTCTAACTAGGTGCTTGCGCGGGACGTAATTTCCACTGCGCGTCCGCGCACGCGCGCACCTTAAAGGGAACACTGGTGCTGAAACCTTCTAAAAAATGATATTTGATAAAAAGCAGTAGATTTACTCACAACTATAGGTGCGTTGTGTGCATCAATTTATCTTTAGAATTAGCAACCCAGCATCAGAAGAAAGAAAGAAATCGTGGTGGTATAGTAGGATCACTGTCAGCTTTCAGTTTAAGGTTTACTCCAGTTTTCTTCCTCATATCCTTCTGTGGAAGACACGAGGTCCCAGTGTTGTCATGCGTTGGGGAGGGGCACGGATTGAGCACTGTACTCCTTGAGGGATGGCAGGTGAATGCAGTAAACTGGAGGATGACATTGATCCTAGGGTTGAGCGAACACCTAGATGTCCGTGTTCGACGGGTTCGGCCGAACTTTAAAAAAAAGTCCGGGTCCGTGTCCCGGACTTTTACCGAACTTTTCCCGGACACCGAACCCCATTGAAGTCAATGGGGACCCGAACTTTAAGGCACTAAAATGGCTCTAAAACACCAAAGGAAAGGGCTAGAGTGCTGCAAATGGCAGCAAAACGTAATTAAGAGCATGGCAAGTGCTCTGCAAACAAATGTGGATAGGGAAATAACTTAAAACAACAAAAAAAAAACAGAAAAATAAAACAATGTTCTTCTTCATCTCTGAAGGACGAGGCCCATATGGAGTAGGAGGGAGGTTGAGGTGGTGGTGGATGTGGCGGTGACATAGGCGTGCGCACAGGGTGTGCTGGGTGTGCCTGGGCACACCCTAATCACCTAGGGCACATAGCATTGCCAGTGAGGAGATGGGAAAGATCTCCCTGGGACCTGCTCTGCTCTATTTCTCCTTGCCTACAGGTACATGGCCCCGATACATTACTCTCCCTGCTGGCAAACACATGCATGTGTATTTCAACTTTGGGGTGCACACCTTAATGCAATAGGCTGCGCACACCTATGGGCGGTGTAGGTGGAAGCGGCGGTGGAGGAGGACCAGGGCCGGATTAACAGCATCATGGGCTTGGTGCTGAGGATTTTGAAGGGCCTTAAGGGCCGTGCCTTGCCATGCACCCAGAGGAGGAAGGGTGCAGCCATGCATGCCTAATTCAACATGGGATGCTGTCTCTGAAGCCCATAAACACATCCATGCATCGCCAACTGTCCCTCCTTGTCCGGCCTTCACGCTGTGTGGGGAGGTTCTGAGGGTGCTGCCTGGGGAAGCGAGCATAGAAGCCAGACTTCTGTGTTTACAAGTGACAGAAGAGCGGTAACAGTGAATATGGCCAACCCAGGGCCTATATAAAAGGTAGGGGCCTGGAGCTGCAGCTCCAATAGCCCCTACATTAATCTGGCCCTGAGGAGGAGGACGAGGTAGCCAACACTGCTTCTTTTCAAAAATTTTAAATGAGGGTACACCCCAAAAGAGTGAGAAAGAGCAAAAATGGAACAATGGGTGGGTAAGGTCGGTATCCATTGCTATTCTGCATAAGGTACGGAAAAGTCCCGTGGGATCCATGCCTGGTTCATTTTAATGAACGTGAGCTTGTCCACATTGTCTCTGGACAGGCGGCTGCGCTTGTCTGTTATAACGCCCCCAGCCGTGCTAAATACCCGTTCAGATAATACACTGGCTGCAGGGCACGCCAGCACCTCCAAGGCGTAAAGGGCAAGCTCAGGCCATGTGCCCAATTTGGAGACCCAGAAGTTGAAGGGGGCAGACCCGTCATTCACTACATGTAGGCGTGTGCACACATACTGCTCCACCATGTTGGTAAAATGCTGCCTCCTGCTAAGACGTTCCATCTGAGCTGCTGGTGCTGCTGTTTGTTGTGGCGTGCTGACAAAGCTTTTCCACATTTCGGCCATGCTAACCCTGCCTTCTGAGGTGCTGGCGGTGCCCTGGTTGCGTTGGCGACCTCCTCCTCCTCTGCCTTGTGCTTCCACTGTGGCCCCGCTGTCAGATGGGAATGCCAGCAGCATGGCGTCTACCAGCGTGCGCTTGTACTCGCGCATCTTGCGATCGCGCTCCAGTGAGTGAATTAAGGACGGTACGTTGTCCTTGTAACGGGGATCCAGCAGCGTGGCCACCCAGTAATCAGCACAAGTTAGAATGTGGGCAACTCGGCGGTCGTTGTGGAGACACTGCAGCATGTAATCGCTCATGTGTGCCAGGCTGCCCAGAGGCGACGAAAGGCTGTCCTCTGTGGGAGGTGTATCGTCCGTGTCCTCTGTATCCCCCCAGCCACGCACCAGTGATGGCCATGAGCTGGCCTGGGTGCCACCCTGCTGTGAACATGGTTCCATCTCCTCCTCCAGCTCCTCCTCCTCCTCATCCTCCTCATCCTCCAGAACTGTGCCCCTGCTGGACAATTGCGTCCCTGGCGTTTGCGTGTGCAGGAACCCACCCTCGGAGCCCCTTGCGAATGACTGCCCTGAAAGCCTTGGAAATGTTACCTCTTCATCCTCCTCCTCCTCCTCATCCTGTGCCACATCCTCTTCCATCATTGCCCGAATTGTTTTTTCAAGGAGGCATAGAAGTGGGATAGTTAAGCTGAGAACGGCGTCATTGCCACTGGCCATGTTGGTGGAGTACTCAAAACAGCGCAACAAGGCACACAGGTCTCGCATGGAGGCCCAGTTATTGGTGGTGAAGTGGTGCTGTTCCGCAGAGCGACTCACGCGTGCGTGCTGCAGCTGAAACTCCACTATGGCCTGCTGCTGCTCGCACAGTCTTTCCAGCATGTGCAAGGTGGAGTTCCACCTTGTGGGCACGTCACATATGAGGCGGTGAGCGGGAAGGCCGAAGTTACGCTGCAGCGCTGCCAGGCGAGCAGCAGCAGGGTGAGAACGCCGAAAGTGCGCACAAACGGCCCGCACTTTCTGCAGCAGCTCTGACATATCGGGGTAGTTTTTAAGGAACCTCTGCACCACCAAATTCAGCACATGCGCCAGGCAAGGGATGTGCGTCAAACCGGCTAGGCCCAGAGCTGCTATGAGATTTCGCCCGTTATCACACACCACCAGGCCGGGCTTGAGGCTCGCTGGCAGCAACCACTCATTTGTCTGCTGTTCCATGCTCCTCCACAACTCCTGCGCGGTGTGTGGTTTGTCCCCCAAACAGGCAAGTTGTAAAACTGCCTGCTGTCGTTTACCCCTGGCCGTGCTGAAGTTGGTGGTGAAGGTGTTACGCTGTCCGGATGAGGAGGCGGTAGAGGATGAGGAAGCGGAGTAGGAGGAGTTACGAACAGGAGGCAAACTGAAGCGCCCTGCAATCCTCGGTGGTGGAAGGACATGCGCCAAATTGCTATCCGCCTCAGGCCCATCCGCCACTGCATTTACCCAGTGTGCCGTTAGGGAGATATAACGCCCCTGACCGTGCTTACTGGTCCACGTATCCGTAGTTAGGTGGACCTTGGCACAGATGGCGTTGCGCAGTGCACACCTGATATTTTCCCCCACTTGGTTGTGCAGGGAAGGGATGGCTTGCCTGGAAAAGTAGTGGCGGCTGGGCACGACGTACTGTGGGACAGCCACCGACATAAGGTTTTTAAAACTGTGCGTCTCCACCAGACGGAATGACAGCATTTCAAAGGCCAATAATTTTGAAATGCTGGCATTCAGGGCCAGGGATCGCGGGTGGGTAGGGGGGTACTTCCTCTTCCTCTCAAGTGTTTGGGAGATGGAAAGCTGAACGCTTCCACGGGACATTGTGGAGATGGTTGTTGGTGACCCAGGTGGTGGTGTTGCTGACAGATCGTCTGTTTGCGGGGTGGCAGGTGCCGGTATCACTACAGATGTGGCTGGAGCGGCCGAGACTGCAGCAGAAGAGGAAGCAGGATGAGCCAGAGACGTTTCTTGGTTTTGAAGGTGTGTACTCCACTGCAGCTCGTGCTTTGCACTTAGATGCCTGATCATGCAGGTTGTGCTCAGGTTGAGAAGGTTCATGCCTCGCTTCAAGCTCTGATTGCACAGGGTGCAAACCACTCGTGTCCTGTCATCAGCACATTTTCTAAAGAACTTCCACGCTAGAGAACTCCTTTGAGCTGACTTTGGTGCGCTCGTTCCCTTGCTGCGTTGGGCAGTAGCGGGCGTAGTGTCTAGGGCACGGCCGCTCCGCTTCTGCACCCTGCTCCCTCTTCTGCTGTGCTGGTGGCTCTGTGCGACCACCGCCTCTTCCTCCAAACTACTCAGGTCACCTGCATGACGTTCATTCCATGTGGGGTCGAGGACCTCATCGTCCTCCACATCATCTTCCACCCAGTCTTCACCCCTGCCCTCCTTGTCGGTCTCCACAATGCTGAACGCCGCAGCAGTTGGCACCTGCGTTTCGTCATCATCGGAGACGTGCTGCGATGATCCTTGCATGTACTCATCTTGAGAAATAAGTGGTTGGGCATCGCTGCACTCAATCTCTTCCACTTCTGGGGCAGGGCTAGGTGGATGGCCCTGGGAAACCCTGCTGACAGAGTCCTCAAAAAGAATAAGAGACTGCTGTATGGCTTGGGGCTCAGACTGCTGGCCTGATTTGCAAGGGGGTGAGGTGAAAGACGGTTGGACATTGGCTGCAGGTGCCAACTCTGACCTTTCTGCAGTAGACTGGGTGGGAGACAATGTGAAGGAACTGGAGGCACTGTCAGCAGCAAACCAATCTACTATCGCCTCAACTTGTTCTGGCCTCATCACTTCTAGGGGCGTTTGATGCCCTACCAAATACTGATGCAGGTTCTGTCGCCTACTCACACTTGAGGAAGGTGTTTCACTTGTGCGTGTAGCTGGCACAGATCGACCATGTCCTCTCCTTGCAACAGGAGCTCTACCAGCAGCACCACGACCCAGGCCACGGCCCTTATTTGACGGTCTCCTCATATTTCTGTAATTTAAGATCTTGCCCTAGAAAGGTTTTTATTGAATAGCGGAATAGAAAATATGATCCAAAAAAAGTGTATGTATATCACACGTACACAACCACACTAGGCCCCAATTACTATTGTTTGTACCCCTAAAAGGCTAGATGAGGAGTAGGGGGAGTATGGAACAGGCAGCACCCTCAAACCTTCAGAAGTATGAGATGAACCCCAACAACTTGGAAAGGTGGATCTCTCTCACACGTACCAACACAGACTATCCCCCAATTTAACTGATCCCCAAAGGTTTTTGATTAAATAGCGGAATAGAAAATATGATCCCAAAAAAGTGTATGTATATCACACGTACACAACCACACTAGGCCCCAATTACTATTGTTTGTACCCCTAAAAGGCTAGGAGTAGGGGGAGTATGGAACAGGCAGCACCCTCAAACCTTCAGAAGTATGAGATGAACCCCAACAACTTGGAAAGGTGGATCTCTCTCACACGTACCAACACAGACTATCCCCCAATTTAACTGATCCCCAAAGGTTTTTGATTAAATAGCGGAATAGAAAATATGATCCCAAAAAAATGTATGTATATCACACGTACACAACCACACTAGGCCCCAATTACTATTGTTTGTACCCCTAAAAGGCTAGGAGTAGGGGGAGTATGGAACAGGCAGCACCCTCAAACCTTCAGAAGTATGAGATGAACCCCAACAACTTGGAAAGGTGGATCTCTCTCACACGTACCAACACAGACTATCCCCCAATTTAACTGATCCCCAAAGGTTTTTGATTAAATAGCGGAATAGAAAATATGATCCCAAAAAAGTGTATGTATATCACACGTACACAACCACACTAGGCCCCAATTACTATTGTTTGTACCCCTAAAAGGCTAGGAGTAGGGGGAGTATGGAACAGGCAGCACCCTCAAACCTTCAGAAGTATGAGATGAACCCCAACAACTTGGAAAGGTGGATCTCTCTCACACGTACCAACACAGACTATCCCCCAATTTAACTGATCCCCAAAGGTTTTTGATTAAATAGCGGAATAGAAAATATGATCCCAAAAAAGTGTATGTATATCACACGTACACAACCACACTAGGCCCCAATTACTATTGTTTGTACCCCTAAAAGGCTAGGAGTAGGGGGAGTATGGAACAGGCAGCACCCTCAAACCTTCAGAAGTATGAGATGAACCCCAACAACTTGGAAAGGTGGATCTCTCTCACACGTACCAACACAGACTATCCCCCAATTTAACTGATCCCCAAAGGTTTTTGATTAAATAGCGGAATAGAAAATATGATCCCAAAAAAGTGTATGTATATCACACGTACACAACCACACTAGGCCCCAATTACTATTGTTTGTACCCCTAAAAGGCTAGGAGTAGGGGGAGTATGGAACAGGCAGCACCCTCAAACCTTCAGAAGTATGAGATGAACCCCAACAACTTGGAAAGGTGGATCTCTCTCACACGTACCAACACAGACTATCCCCCAATTTAACTGATCCCCAAAGGTTTTTGATTAAATAGCGGAATAGAAAATATGATCCCAAAAAAGTGTATGTATATCACACGTACACAACCACACTAGGCCCCAATTACTATTGTTTGTACCCCTAAAAGGCTAGGAGTAGGGGGAGTATGGAACAGGCAGCACCCTCAAACCTTCAGAAGTATGAGATGAACCCCAACAACTTGGAAAGGTGGATCTCTCTCACACGTACCAACACAGACTATCCCCCAATTTAACTGATCCCCAAAGGTTTTTGATTAAATAGCGGAATAGAAAATATGATCCCAAAAAAGTGTATGTATATCACACGTACACAACCACACTAGGCCCCAGTTACTATTGTTTGTACCCCTAAAAGGCTAGGAGTAGGGGGAGTATGGAACAGGCAGCACCCTCAAACCTTCAGAAGTATGAGATGAACCCCAACAACTTGGAAAGGTGGATCTCTCTCACACGTACCAACACAGACTATCCCCCAATTTAACTGATCCCCAAAGGTTTTTGATTAAATAGCGGAATAGAAAATATGATCCCAAAAAAGTGTATGTATATCACACGTACACAACCACACTAGGCCCCAATTACTATTGTTTGTACCCCTAAAAGGCTAGGAGTAGGGGGAGTATGGAACAGGCAGCACCCTCAAACCTTCAGAAGTATGAGATTGTGTTCACTGTACCCCACAAAGATTGAGTTCACTGCACCCCACAATGATTGTGTTCACTGCACCCCACAAAGATTGTGTTCACTGCACCTCACAAAGATTGTGTTCACTGTACCCCCCAAAGATTGTGTTCACTGCACCCCACAAAGATTCTGTTCACTGTACCCCACAAAGATTGTGTTCACTGCACCCCAAAAAGATTGTGTTCACTGCACCCCAAAAAGGATGTTGTTCACTGCACCCCAAAAAGGATGTTGTTCACTCCACCCCAAAAAGATTGTGTTCACTGCACCCCACAAAGATTGTGTTCACTGCACCCCAAAAAGATTGTGTTCACTGCACCCCAAAAATGATTTTGTTCACTGCACCCCAAAAAGGATTTTGTTCACTGCACCCCAAAAAGGATGTTGTTCACTCCACCCCAAAAAGATTGTGTTCACTGCACCCCAAAAAGATTGTGTTCACTGCACCCCACAAAGGATTTTGTTCACTGCACCCTAAAAAGATTGTGTTCACTGCACCCCAAAAAGGATGTTGTTCACTGCACCCCAAAAAGGATTTTGTTCACTGCACCCCAAAAAGATTGTGTTCACTGCACCCCACAAAGGATTTTGTTCACTGCACCCCACAAAGATTGTGTTCACTGCACACCAAAAAGGATTGTGTTCACTGCACCCCAAAAAGATTTTGTTCACTGCACCCCAAAAAGATTGTGTTCACTGCAGCCCAAAAAGATTGTGTTCACTGCAGCCCAAAAAGATTGTGTTCACTGCAGCCCAAAAAGATTGTGTTCACTGCAGCTCACACACAGAAAAATGGATGTGGATCACTGACACCTGCCTATCTCCAATCCCACACCACACAGCAATATCGATTGTAGTTTGTAGAACACAGTTTCCCTAAAATTCAGCAGACTCTGTCCCTAACAGGATTGAGAAGAGATCGTAGATCAGGATTGAGTGCAGACCCCACCCCCCACACAGCAATATCGATTGTAGTTTGTAGAAGACACTGACCCTATAATTCAGCAGACTCTATCCCTAAAATGCCTACAACTCGCCCTGCCTAAACACTCCGACCTGTCCCTCAATTCTATCCGGACACAAATGTTTTTTTCCTGCCTATCTTTCCCTAATCAGCAGCCAGCACGTTGATGTGTGCTCTGTCCCTGAATCTAAGCAGCATAATGACGCCGCTGCGGCTGCCTCGAACTTATAAAGACTTGGTCACATGCTTCAGACGGCCAATCACAGCTACTGAGACATTTGCAGGCATGGCTGGGATGGCTTAAGGCACACCAGTTAAACGATTGTTGATTGGCTGTTGAAAGCCCGCCATGAAAAGAGCGCCAAAGCATGCAAAACCCGGAAATAAAACGACCGAACACGGATTTTTACCCGAACATACAGTAAAGTGTCCGTGTCCGTGTTCGGGTACAAAAAATCCAATTATTCGGTACGAACACGAATAATACAGTCCGTGTTCGCTCAACACTAATTGATCCTACTATACCACCACGATTTCTTTCTTTCTTCTGAAAGTTACACTTTAACTTTCTACACACAAGCCCACATTATAGTATGTGAACAATTTTTAAACTCAGTTCCCCTAACAGATCAAGCTGCAATAGTATCTAAGGCACAGTAAAGAGCTTTTAAAGTGAACTTACGGTTAGGCTATTGACATTCAAATATTTTCTCAGTCATAATAAACAGTAAATGAGCTTTAAAACAAGCTATCACTGACCTCTGTAGCTGCAGACACTGTAGAGGAATTCATCCGCAAATGTCACAGCAAAAGCACTGAATCATCTCACTCCATTCCCTTCTCCCAGAAATGAATTTGCAGCCTTTTAGCCTTCTAATCTCTAATGTAAACACAGTGCCCGTATCTAAAGATTTTTGTAAGAGCTTAAAAATTATGCTTGTTAACAGGGCCACCATCAGACAGCCAATAAACATGTAGAGGGCCCAAGCATCTGGAGGGGCCCAGGCCCCGGCAGCCAGGAAGTGTGCAGGAAAGAGGAGCCAGGGGAGACATAAGGCAGGAGAGGTGCTGAAGGCTAAGTGCATAGTAAGCACAGTAAACTAGCTGGCAGAGCTGGGCAGGGCTGGGACTCGGGAGATGTTATGAGGGAGGGACTTAAGAGACTTTCAGCTACTCATTCGCTGAGGAGGCACCAGGAGGTTGGATGCTCCGCCTCCTGTTGCCTCCTTAGCTAATGGGTGCACAGGTTGCACTGTCCATCACTGCAGAGCCTCCTGCTTCCTGTGCTGGTTCATAGCCTGTGACCCGCCCCTGCCCTGTTAATAACAATAACTGTATTTTCAACCCTATTACTGTCCTTTTAGCAGGGTGAAAGTAACTTTACACATGTGTAGCATAGGTGTCAGTTTATGTCACCATGTTAAAAGGACAGCAATATGGGTAGCATTACTGTTATTAGTCCAGATTCACCAAACTAACCAATCCTCAGAAAAGCAATCCATGCAGATTGCTTTTCAGGTCCCTTTCACATGAGCAGTCTGACCGGGTCTGCCTGTCCGTTTTTCAGGCAGACCTGATCAGATCCTCCATTCACCTCTATGGGGTGGCAGATGTAAATGGAATTGATTCATTTGAAATACAGATTCAAACTATATGTAGGCAGGCTGAATGTACCCAAGTTGATCGATCAATACAAAGTACAACCAGCCTGTCGGATTTTACATACGAATATTGCTAGCAGCTCTTGTAGCCGCTAGCAATGATCAATGTGTTCCCCCAGCAGGGATTGTTTCCCTCCCATCGGGAGAACACAATGGGTCCGAAGGAGGGATTCCCCCATCAACACTGTCTGTGTTGATGGGGAAATCGAGCAAATGTTTTTCCTGGGACACAGATGGGGAAAAAAAAACAAATGGGGTTTTAACTCTTCCATAATTTAGCCAAAATGGGAAAAAAGTTCTTGCTTTGTATATTCTTTAGTTTTATACATAACTAGAACATCTAACAGAGTTATATCATTGCAGGAGATTTCCCCTCACTGCCTGTCTTGGTGTCACCAGGACAGGAAGTGAGGGAATTTCCCTCTGGGGATATAGCCAGCAATTTTTTCCTTATATATATTAAATATAATATATAATGTGGACATTATAAGGCAACAAATGCAAGCTTTTTCCCCACAGTGAAATTCCCCCCCCCTTCTGTTCTGGTGACACTAAGACAGAAAGTATGGGTAAATCTCATGCAATGATGCAATGATATAACCCTATTAGGTGTTCTAGTTATTTATTAAAAGTATATATAAAGCACACACTTTTTTATCCCATTTTGGCAAAATTATGGAAGAGTTAAAACCCCATTCTTCTTTTTTTTACCATCTGTGTCCCTTTGTGAGGTCCCATGGACACAACAGGTAGTTAGAGGTAAATGCCATTGGAGACAGTTGTCACTAGAATTGGAGTCCCCATTGGAAGGTTGCCTCTCTTTTCCTGCTCTGGGGACAGCTCAACATTTTGGATTTTCCATATGGGGTCACTGGGACAAGGAGCTCTTTGTCCTGGTGACCAAAAGGAAAAAAATAGAGTTGTCACCAGAAGGGGGAGGCAGGGGTTCGAACCCTTCACCACTCCATCCAAAACTAAAATAATAATGTGGATTCAGTTACACTTTAAAATGATGAGTTTCTGAATATCTATAGTGGGATCCTGGGATATGACGCTGTGTTCATACACTGCTGATTGTGTCTGTTCATTGTGTCTGTGCTGAATTAGGACGAGAATAGGGACATGGGATGGAGGAGATAGCACAGAGAAGGATGACATAGGATGGAGGTGATGGGACTGGAGGAGGAGGAGAAGGACATGGGATCAGGGAGATGAGGTTGGAAGAGGAGGACATGGAATTGGATTCGGTGAGACTGCCAGTGGGCGGGCTCTGGGGAATGTTGATGGTTGGGTCCAGGGGAGGTCCAGGCCTAAAACTGTGTAAGGGACCCCAAAATTTCTGATGGCGGCCCTACTCGTTAAGGATCTTTAAATACTTAAATGTCTACTTTTAGCCTGCAAATGGGCCAGACTCTGATTACATAAGAGAACCCCGGTGTGAAGGCAACCTTGATCCATGGCCGATCATTTAAAGGGGATGGCTACTTGAGTGATTACATGTGAGCAGCCGTGACTAGCTTACGGTTCCAGTAGCCTCCCATTACATTCAATGGCGCTGGGAACCCCTGCTGGGGTTCTTGCATGTATTTGGAGTTGGGCCCATTCTCAGGTGTGAATGTGGCCTAAGGCATGCTAAAATAGGCCCCTCAACTTGTATTATTGTATGTCAATATAACATGCCTTAAACACATGTAACCACCATTGTAAGTGATGACTGCTGCAGAATTTCCTTTGTTGCTGATGTTTTATCCTTCTGCAGCATGGACAGGCTTAAACTCAATATTCATTAATTCCAGAAGGGCAGCCATTTTTAAGGCGACCACTTTGCAATGCTTGTCTATGGAATGTCTTCAGTACAGAGGGCAGCCATCTTGGCTGGGTCTGATTTTACCCTGAATGACGAGGAATGACTGATGCAACAGAGCAAGGAGAAGTGTGGTCTGCAGGCTGGTGAGGAAAAAGCGGAGGACTGTCTGCAAGCAAGCAGTTGTGTGGAGAAAAGACTGAACTGCAGCTGGCTGAATGGGTGTCTGCCATAGCTGACCACAGTCAGTTCAGAATTCAGAGAAGCAAAGAGACTGGGAACCTTCTCCCCAGGAGGGCGTGAGGTACAATTTGGATGCCTGGTGAAATCAGACTGTACTGGAGAGCACTCCTACTGCTTGTGAAAGGAGTAAAAGAAAAAGGAGGGACTATCTCAGCAGGATTGAGATAGAGATATCACAGAAATTAATTTCCTTGTCTGAACACTTGAACTGAACCAGAGCTCCATGTCTGAGACCAAGAAGAGGGTACCCAGGGTCTGGCAAGAGACTAAAGGCCTGTACACACGATAAGAAAATCTGAAGGAAAATTTTGTACGACGACCGATCTGCCGATTTTCGGATTGTTAGTATGGTGCTTTCGACAGCCGACTCTGACTTTTCGGCCGAAAAAATCCTAATGTGCAGGTTCTTATAATTTTTGTCGTACGTCAACACAACGTCCGATTTTCGTGTAGTCTGTACAGAATTAGTCAGATAAAAATCTAAAATCTGAACACGCATGATCGGAAGCAAATAACGACCGGAAGAATTTATGCACGAAAAATAGCCATTGCATCAAGAAAGAACTTGCGGCAGGCAAATTAATGTTTGAAATGCAGTGCACATGCTCATCTTGGTTAATGTGAGAAGAAGGAAGCTGCTGCTGATAATTGTATATTTTTTAATTAAAGAGGCATTGATGATAATGATTTGGCTATTATGCATGTTGCATGGTGTTTATTTGTAAAGTTAACTCCACACCATTATCAATGGATTATTCATGGAAAATATCTAACTATTTATGTGTCCCTTTATTTTTTTCATAAACGTATAATACATATATTGCTGACTACTCCCAAGATGCTCTATTTTTTTAAAAAAAGGAAGGCAAGTATTGTAGTAACCATTTTATTTACTTGTAAAATAAATTTATACAAAAATAAACATAGAGATCTTCTCATTCAAAAATATATTGCTGTAACCAAAAGTGCATTCCGTGCTCAAATAAACAAAAGAAAACATACTAATCTGGAACATAAAAAACACATGATAAATTAAATTTATTTATAAATGTGCATAGTGGATCAGGTGCATATTGCCACTGACTGCCATGCGGCTGTGGTGGCTGTGGTGGCTGTGGTGGCGGTGGAGGTGGTGGTTGGTAGACGGACAGGTGTGTGTGTCTGTGGATTTCGCCACAGACACCTTTGTTGAGCCCCTGTAGTAGGAGGACCTCAGCCATTTGGCGTTGCTTCTCTGTCATCAGGCGCAATTTGTTGGCAGTTAGAAAGCCAAATGAATCAGCCTCATCTGGCTTTCTTTGGAGGGCCATAGAGGCCTGGCTTAAGAAAGAAGCAGTGGCCTCCTGCAAGTTTTTGTTTTTTTTCCTTCTTTTTTCAGGAGGTTGGGTGGTTATTGGCTGCTCTGACGCCATGCTCTCCACATGACTCCTCCACATTGACACTTTCCTGTGTAGGAAATTTGTACATTATTATAATGTTATAGTGTATACAAAATTTCACGTTTGTTTGATTATTTTCACAAAATATCAGACTTTACATTAAGGCTAAATTATTGCCTTGTTACTATTTGTTTAGCATCATTATATTTTTTGGAGACAATATATTCTCAAATGCTATACCTGTGTCAAAGTTGGCTCCTCTACATCTTCCTCCTGGGTTTCAGCACATGAGCCCTCTGCCGAAGTGGAAGGCAGAGTAGAGAGCGATGGCCTGGGTTCAGACTGTTCAGTCAGGGAGCGGAGGTACAAAGTACCAGAGCCTTGGTACATAGATATCCTCTGCAGCTGCTCCTGACTCTTCTGAATCTTTGATTTTATTCAGCTCCCTTTTGAAGGTGCTGCACGGATTTGAAATTTTATTTCGTACATAATTTATGTCTGCATTGGGGCAGAAGGTTTTGCATAAATCTGACAATTTTTGTAAAGCAGCATTTCTTTTTTGTTTATTGGAGTAGTCTTTACTCTTAACTCTCCACAAACATGGCGTCTGCCTGTATTCATCTATGGAATGTGGCAAAAAATCTGGTGATGTGAACTTGTCAGCCATGATGCCTGCAAGACGACACAACACAAGACAAAACATAGTGAAAGTACATGTTGTTTTCCCATAAGCTAGGCCCAATATAAGCTGTATAGGCCACAAAACACCCATGCTCTAATATAAAGTTGTACCTTCGTTTGCTGAGATGTTTTGTGCTTTGCCGATCGATCGTCCTCCTGTCACAGATCTTTCTGATGGCGAATCGTCGAACGATCTTGCGGCCTTTAAACACTGCGCATGCGTCAACTCCGCCTCCAGTGGTGTGCTGACACAGGGGTGTGGACGTGCTGAATATTAAGCTGCATGTGACACACAGACACGTGAGTCGGCGGAAGAATTGTGGAGGAGATGGCAGAATCGGGGAGTTGCAGTCATGGCCGCAGTGGTTGGGCTAAGAAAAAACCCAAAGCCACACCTATGAGCAAGGGTGAGATGGTTAAGATGGTGGCCGTACTTGAAAAAAAAACGATTATGATGGCAAGCTGGAGAATTATGGAAGGCCCAACTCCAGAAAAGACAGAATTCTCGAGAAGGTCATTTCATCTATAAAGAATCTTTATGGTGCTATCGATCCAAGGACCAAATCAGAAAAAGATGGTCAGATCTCACACATCGGTAATAAGAGCAGCTAGGTCACATCCATCATATCCTGAAAATAAGTAAGCAATAGTTGTGTCTAAGCAATATGTATTGTGTATATTTGGTGTGTGTTATTTTGAAATGTATATATACTAATTTATATAAAAACTTTGAATAATTTTAAAATTTGTCATGTATTTTAACTTAAAAAAACATGAATCCAAATATAAACTATATATGCATATTATTGTTTAAAATTTTTAAGAATAACTCATATTTGTTCCATATTGTATTTTTCACCTTAAAATAGGAAAAAAGAGAAAAATGAAACTCAAACAAAGACAACAGATGAGGAGAAGGGAATCTACCATGCCTCTTCCATTCACATTGGAGGAAAATAATGATGACATGACACATTCCAAAAAAAAAAGGTAATTGGTCCCTTTGCTCCCTAAATCATTAGTGCCCCGATTTTTTAGGAGGTAACATGTGCATTTCAGAATATTTTAGGTGAAAAGAGCTGTCAAGCAGTGCACCATGTCATTGCTAACTTGCCCCCTGTCAAATTTCTGACATGCCACATTTTTATGATGTTTCTGTAGAAAATGATCAACCAAAAGCCAGTGGGAATACTATTGAGGAAAGCAATGTGCCATGTAGTCCAGAGTGCAGCATGGTGGAGTCAAGTGTTGACCAAATCAGCTTACCACCACAGCAACTTCAAGGTTGGTAGCCAAATAATGTTAAGAAATTGGAGCCAGTAACAGCTTTTTGTATTTCAGACAAAATGGACATTCAAGATGTCCCTGAAGTTCCCTCATTTGAGCCATGGGATCTGTCACCTACAGCCGCCTCAGATCTGGAATTATTTGCTCCAAGATCCCCTGACATGACTCGGAGTGAGTGCCAATGCCAAAAAAAATACACAAACAGAACCAAGTGTTGGGGAGCCTGTTTTGTGCCCAAGTAAGTATTATTCTAATGTTAGTTATTGTGTATTTCCATTTTTATGTATTGGATTTAAAGCTTAAAAGGAACAACCTGTTTGCTACATTAGCAAGGTGTGAAACCATACAGTGCTAATGTACATAGTATAAAGTGCATTACCATGGGGGAGGAAGAGGTGTAAGGAGCTGTTTGTGTCAACAGGTTGAATTGTTTATGAGCCACAGACACCAGTGCAAAGAGAACATAATGTTTGCACTGTGTACTTTCATAGTAGTATAGGTGTCTTAAGGGCAAGCAGGTTACACACAACAATGCACAGGGTAGGTACTAACTATTAATTAGTTTATGATGAACTTGACCAAAAATCAAAAAAATTCTGACCTCAGCCACTTGCTTGTCATTGCCTTACTTTTTTTGTTGTCTTATTAAAGGTCATGTTATTCACAGTTGTACAATTGCCAGGATGACTGTTGATGTGTTGAAGATGCTCCGAACTAGAAAAAAACATAAAGGAGGCTGCTACAGCTTTACAGTGCAAAATACGTGACTTTGTTGACCTGCTGGCTAAATTCTAATGTTACTTGCATTTTATTATGTTTTATTTTTCTATTTGGGATTCATTTTGTGTTTTCCCAATTTTTATAAAAAAATGTATTGAATATTTTTTGGCTACTAATTGTTAAGGTGCAAGAGGTGTCCAAATGTTTTTAAAATTTTTCTACAGGGCTCCTCTGCATATGGCTATTTTTGTTTAGTCAAAAATAATAAGAGTTGAAGAACTGTTTGGCGTAAAATTTTGTTACATGCCTACTGAACGAAGTTAGCACAAATTATAAGGAAGCTAGATGTTCTCACCCAAGAGAGTCTGGTGCTAAAGCACTTTACAACACCCTAACCCTAACCCTGTGAATGTGTTTTAATAAAAAAACATTTTTCATACAACAATGTGTGTTCTAATATTTCTTTGCCTAACATCTGTCATCTTCAAAAGTTGCCTAATTTAAGTTGACAAACTTGCTCTTTGTACATGTTGTGCACACATGCAAATTGTAGCTTGTCCAGTGGCATTGGGGGGGGGGGGGCTAGAGGATATGGATTGGAGGGTGCTTGGGGAGGAGATAGGACTTTTGCTAGTCTGGGTAATAGGATCATCACCTCTCCCAAAGCAACCCCCCAAAAATATCCTCTTCACTCCAGAAAACACACCCCCTTTAACTGCAGTGGCCAAGGGTGTACATGCCTCAGCAGGAATTATTCACCCTGTCACACTTAACAGGTGTAGCATCTGCCAAGTGTGCCCAATTCAAGTGAAGAGCAGGCGCTCTGCAACCTTGTGCAGTACAGCAACCAAGGGGGTAAAGGAGGTGGTGAGGAGGCGTTTATCACCTCTTCACTACCTGCTTTAACCTCTTGGACCCCACATGAGCATGCATTGGACACAGTTGCAGGGGGCTTGAAGACTGGCCCCATTCACTTGAATAGGTCACACTTGCCAGGAGGTACACCTGTGTGACAGTGTGGATAATTCCTGCAGTGCAGCTGCAACATGTGTACACTCCTGGCCAACGCAGTTAAAGAGAGTGCAGGGGGGGATAGAGATGGGGGGGGGGGGTAGTGATCAAATATGGCATTTTAAATGCCCACATAGTGCAAATTTGGTATACACCTCTGGCCAGTGGCCATATTTGGGGGAATGGTAGCGGTCAGGCCTGTGGGGGGGGCCCAGGCCTAAAGCTGCGTAAGGAGCCTCCAAATTTATGATGGCTGCCCTGTTCGCATAGTTTTAGGTAATTAAAGCAGTTTAGTTTGTGTGTATAATTACCAGCCTGACAGAATGAGTGTTCCTTATTGCCCAGTGCCCATCTAACAAGTGATATTTACTAGTACACTGAGTGCACAATGATATCAGTAGACTAACTGGCACTACTAGTGAGTCTACACATATCAATGTTATATTTAAGGAATAGCACTCATTGGATTTGAGATGTCAGTGTTATAGGTACTAGCACTCAGTGTACTGAGATCAGTGTTATATATAGTGAATTGCATCTTTGTTTGTTCATTTCCCTTTAGATTACCTATATATAACACTTATATCTCTACACTGAGCGCTTTTTACATAAGACTGACATCTCCTTACATTGGTGGTCAGTAAGAAGGATGTCATAAATTAACACAACACAACACAACATAACAGATGGAACTAAGTTTGTATTACATTAATGGTTTAATTAAAAAAACGCCAACAATGTATGGGGGAATTCTGCCCACTGACCACCAATGTAAGGAGACATTGGGTGGACCTTGGGCGGGACCTACTTTACAATGTGAGAGGGGTTATCTAATTTACCTGGGGGGCTGAAGCCCCTGGTCTTTTGCCCACCTAGCAATGCACCTGAGCTTGGCGATTTCATATTTTGCATATTAAATTGTATGATAAAAATATAAATCAAGATACTTGACATATGTACCCAAATGCACGCGTATCTTCTACAATTTAGAATATCTTTACTGAAACATGTGGTGGTTAAAAATAAATAAGATATAGTGACCTCGTGGATCAATGAAGGTCTAATTTCAGTATTGGAGCAAGTGGTAAACCAAACACACATGTTAAAAAATATAATTTTAACAGCAGGGGAGAGACAACAGTAGATTAACACACTGATCAATGTATTAACCCTCAAAAAGTAACACATATATAACACATGCTGAACCAAAAACATGTTGCTTTTGGGATGTACCAAAAAAAAAAAAAAAAAAACCACACTCCTGAATAAATTACACATTTTTTAATTTCACAACACTGAAAAAATATATACAAATTAAACTTTATTGGGCAGGAATTGCTGCCAAGAAACGGCCCCTTTACCATAAAATATTCAAGATATTTTTGGCGCAAATCCCAGGCACTTCTGGAGGCCAAGCCAGAACGGGCTACTTCAATGGGCGTCATAGGATCAACAGCCCCACATCCTTCAACCTCTACACTAGGCCCTGGCATGGCAAGGTCACTGTCAATTGGCAGACAGGTGACATATCTTTCTGCATGCCTGCGCAAAAAATTATGGAGGATGCAGCAGCAGAGGACAATGTGATTTATTTTAGATTATGCCTGATTTATAGAGGTGAGAAACAGTCTAAAGTGATTGGACATAATTCCAAAAGCATTCTCAACCACCCTTCTGGCACGGGATAGACGATAATTAAAAATCCTTTGCTCGGGGGTGAGGTTGCGCAGAGGAAA
Source organism: Pelophylax lessonae (assembly GCF_965119305.1). Classification (NCBI taxonomy): domain Eukaryota; kingdom Metazoa; phylum Chordata; class Amphibia; order Anura; family Ranidae; genus Pelophylax; species Pelophylax lessonae. The sequence continues at coordinate 431,945,100 of NC_138771.1, forward strand.
TGGCTTGAGAAGATGTTCCCCAAGAGCAAAGGCCTCATCTGCCACAAAGACAAAATTAAGGCCCTCAATAGTTTGGTCACTGGAAGGCAAGTTTAGAGTGCCATTTTGTAGATGCCGGGCAAACTCTGTTTGATTGATGACTCCAACATCAGAGTTTCGGCCATTCTTCCCAATGTCCAAAAAAATGAACTCATAGTTTGCATTGACAATGGCAAGCATTACAATGCTGAAAAAACCATTATGATTAAAATAATAAGAGCCAGAGTTCGGTGGTGGGATGATGCGGACGTGATTGCCATCTATAGCACCCCCACAGTTTGGAAAATCCCATTGCTCCTGAAACTGGGCAGCAACTTCCTGCCACTGCTCTGGGTTGTTTGGAAACTGTATGAAAAAGTATAAAAAAAATTAGTGCTTGTGCACATCACAATATTACACACACATTTGGCACACAAATGCTTATGCAACTTAAAGATAAGAACAAAATGAAGGGAATTTTTAGCATTTTTTGGTATAACATCTACATACATTTAATACTCGCCTCCTAATGTCATAATATTCTAAGTCACCAGATACAGTATTTGTATATGCTGACTTTTATATTTAGCATGGGTGGGTGGGTAGAACTATGCTTTTAAACATTATTAAGGACACTGGACGTTTTTACAGCAGAAAATAAACATACACAATAAAAAGGGAGAATGGATTCTGGGAACGTCAGAAAATGACACAGATAAAATATACTGTTAACAGGCTATGCGTTGATGGACACAAAGGAGAGGATGCTGGGGTGGTTACTGGCTAATTGTAAAAATGCTTAAAGCAAAAAAGAGCATTACAACAATGTGCATGAGGCCAGAAGGCAGTTACAAAATAATGAAATATGTAATTTGATGTACATCCAAAATAAACTAAATTATGTTGACATGACAAACACATAGAATGTAATTGAAAAACAATAAACATACCTTGATATAGTCCTTCTGCAACACTTTAATGATAGCAGAGCACGTCTCACGGATGATGACTTCAAGAGCTTGGGATGAGATACCTGTGGTAAACTTGAGATCCTGCAGGCTTCTCCCTGTTGCAAGATACCTCAATGTTGCAATTAGCCTTTGCTTAGGAGTAATTGCAACCCGCATACATGTATCCTGCTTCCGAATATAGGGGGACACCAAGGCAAGTAGACGGTTAAAACAGGGATCCGTCATCCTCAGATAATTCCTGAAGTAATCAGGATTATTTTCTTGTAGCTCCCGCAGCAAGGACATGTGGGACAATTGCTCATGGTTGAGCAACCAATTTATGGACCAGGAGGTCCTCTTTTGCTTTTTCTTGCCAAGAACTCGGCTTAGAGCAATTACTCCAAGCCCAACAACAGCAAGAGTAGAATCCTCGGTCATCGTATTTGGTCCTCGAACGATGTCTCGGAATATAGCAAAATGTCGTTTACCAAACAAAGGCTACCGAAATCAGCAAAGAAGCCCAGAAGGGTCACGTCCACAAACTCACTTCCTCTTTTGTAGCGTAGGACGTAGCTACGTCCTCTTTTGTCGGATGACAAAATTCTGGCAGTCTAGAACACATTCCAACATCATGGACACGCACTCTCGACAAAAGACAGACGATCGGTTGGCCGAAATTCGTATCGTGTGTACAGGGCTTAACATTGTACAAATTAATCTCTGCTGAGAACTGTTTCGGTTTCTTCAAGGGGCCCAATTTTGCCGGCCAACATTTTTTTTCGCATTCACTGGCCAGTGTGACAAAAACAGAGACTATTATAGCAAGTTAGGACTGTCAGGTGTGCAAAGAAATCACAAAACATTTCAGAGGCTCCTACTGGGATAGCACTACACAATGTTTAACACACCTTAGGTAATACTGAAGCTTAATGTATCACTACCAGTGAAGTAAATATGTTTATGTACTGGCACAGATGGCAGCTCAGCAAAACAGAGGAGGATATAAAAATGAAACCACCCCAAACCGTTTTTATTTTCTTTCTTTTACTTTTACCTCTTGCGAATTCAAGAGTTGTTATATTTTTCTAAAAGAATACAGTGAGACACTAGGCTTTGCTGTACATGTGTGTCGATAGAGGTCGCAGTTTCCAAGGCACGGTGGGCCTTTAAAAACCTTTACTTCTTTGCCAAAGTGAAAAAGTATAAAAACATTGACCTTTAAAATGATTAGAAATAAAACAAATCTTCAAACCTTCCTCAACAGGTTATTAAAACAGTGAATGTCAACCCAATTGGCACTTCTGCTTTCCTTTACCACAAAAAAAAAGAAAAAGAAAGAACACATTACTGAAGCTCAGTTAGCATACATACTGTATTAAAGCATATTTAAACAATAAATGAATGCAATATATTGCTGCCTATCAGTCCTTAGATGTTGTGCTTGTGTTAGGTTTTTTTCAGGCTTTTTTCTTTATTTTCATCTGGTGATCCTGCCAAAAAAACACACTTCCTGTCCTAAAGTGAAACTCCAGGCACGTGACTAACATCTCTTGCTGGGCGGATTTCTTAAAATACAGATGAATGGGCTGCCCTTTTGCAATGCACGTTAACGTGCGACACCATGCACCACAGTGGACTGGGCTGTTGTGAATAGAGCCTAAAGCTTAAACTTGTGCAATTTGTTTAATCGGTAGTGGAAATGTGTAGACAAAAAAGCTATTAGAAATTGTGTGTCAAATGAGCCAACATCTCTACTACTTGTTCCCCATTCCACACTGCCTTACTCCATATTCTCTGCTGTATGTTCCCTATTCAACATCAGCTCATTCTATATACTGAGCTGTGCATTCCCTATTCCACACTGCCTTATTCTGTACACTGCACTGTAAATTCCCAATTTCACACCACCTCATTCTGTTCATTGCATGGTGTGTTACCCATTCCACACTGCCTCATTTTGTACACTCTCCATTCCACAAAACTTTAATTAGCGCATTGCATTGTACAATCCTTGTTCCACTCCAACTCACTGTGTATACTGCGCTTTACGTTCTCTATTCAATGCTGCTTAATTCTGCATGCTGTACTGTACATTTTCTAATCCACACCACCTCATTCTGCACACTGCACTGGGTGTTTTCTATTCCACTCATTCTGTATGTTATATTATACATCCCCCAGGTACTTTAATAGCACTGTCAATTCACACAGCGATTTACATACACTGTACATTCACATCAGCTCCTGCCTTCAAAGTCCCTAACTTACATTTATACACATACTAGGGACAATTTTAGACAAGAGCCAATTCAGCATGTCTTTGGAGTGTGGGAGAAAACCCATGCAGGCACAGGGTGAACATGCAAACCTCAAAGCAGGTAGTGCCATGGGTGGGAATCGAACCGATGACCTTAGTGCTACTAGGCGGAAGTGCTAACCACTTGGCCACTGTGCTGCCACATACACGTACTCTGCATCTCCTTGATGTGAAACCAGATCAGGGGAATACGATGGATGATAGAGAACAGGTATGCTGCGCTGAGCCAAGATTTGGCGCACAGGGATCACACAGGGCGCAGGAGCGTTATTGTGCAGCAACATCCACTGTCCAGTCCTGTGCAACTCTGGCCGAACACGGATGCGTTGTAACAACCGATTCAAAGCTTCCTCATAGAATATGGATTTCACGGTTGGACCCGCAGGAACAAATTCCTTATGGATGATGCAGTTGTTGTGGAAGAAGGCAATCAACATTGTTTTGACCTTGAACTTTTGCAAGCGACTCTTTTTGGATTTCGAGGAAGATGGTGAAAGCCATTCCACTTGGATTCTGGACCAAACTGGTAGTACCAGGTCCATACCTCCCAACTTTTTGAGATGGGAAAGAGGGATACCTATGTAGCACTGCCCCCTCGAGGACTGCTGGATATTACACTTTCGGGTCCCCCTGGGTTATCGTTAGCAATACTGTCATTCACAATTTAACGCTTTACTTCTTGGCTCAATCAATGATCAGTTCAGTGGTATGCAGTTGTTTTTGGTGTTTTATTTTAAATAGGGATGGGAGAAGGGAAAAGTGGGATACTCCGTATTAACTATTCACAAGTTGCGAGGACTCCTGTCTGATGATGCAGGCTACTGATCCACCTTGCCACTTAGGTAGATTTGGGTTTGAGTCTCTTGCTAGAAGACTTGGTGAACTACATTCATCTTCAGGACACTCTCCTCAGTATCCCCTTTCTGGACTGCTGACATCCATCCACTGACTATCTACTTTTGTGATGGCCCCCCTCAGGTCAGCCCCCTTGACATGATCCCCTGTACTCACTATATTGTTTTTCTAGGGTCTCCAAAGTCTCCCCACTCAGTCAACTTTCCTGGACCTCTGGGTTCAGCTTCGTTCCTCTGGTCACCAGGCGACTGCCTGTGACCACGTGCCACTGCTACAGAGGAGGAAGCAGCCGCCACCCTCCCTCCGGGACTCTGCTCTCCAGCCAAAGACCCTGCAGCACATGTGCTCCTGGCTTTTATACAGTATAAAATACTGCACCAAGACAACCGGTCTCTGCCAATCACCGGGACTGTATCAAAGCCTGTGTACCCATTGGTCAAGTTTCCTTTACTGTCCAACATGCCTTTCTATTGGACCAGTGTGAAACACTGTCTAGACCCAACAAATCACACAGTGAGCAGACCTAACTCACAGATCCTGCTCTCTGGTAGGCAGAAAGCAATATAGATTTACCCGCTGCTCCTCTGATATGAAGACAGAGCCAAAATGTATACTCTCTCACTAGCACCTACCTAGAAGGGTGCTACACCTTTTAGTAAAAGTAAGTAGGAATAGGACACTACTCCTGCCATGCCCCCTTAAATGAGAATTTAAAAAAAAAAGAAGATTAGGTAAACCCACAAGTGCTTTTTTTTTAACCACTATTATTCCTTTATATCGGCTTTTGGGATTTACGAATGCAGCAATTTAGAAATTGGGTGAAAGGTTTAGCACTTTATATACAACTATATACAGTAGATCAGACCAAAATGAGGGACAAATGAGGGGGAAAGGGGGACAGAGGGAATTTGTCCTGAATCAGGGACAGTACCTCGAAATCAGGGACCGTTGGGAGCTATGCAGGTCTCATTACCTGTGACGATGGTTCGCAGAAAGGATGGATCCTGATAACACATGGTAATGAAATCTAAAGAGGTTTCCATTTGTTTTTCTTTCTGTTCGTCTGTCAGCTTGTGTGGCTCAAATCGGGAACAAATCTTACACCTACCCAAATCTTTGCAGACGATGGGGAGCACCGTGTCCTTGTTAATGCCCAATTCCTCAGCCATCAATTGTATAGAGCCAAGTCGTCGATCTCACGCCAGCATTTGTCACACTTGCTTGCTAATATTTGGGGTTCTGCTTGTCAACAGCCGACCCTAATGTGGCTCATTCTCAGTAATTATCTTCCCCTTGCGAAAGCGTTTGCACCAGTCGTAAACTCATTTTGCGTCTCCATCGCCATTTTCCCCAATTTGTAGCAGAACTTGATGTTCACTCTTTGCTCCATTGCACTGTGACCCTACCTCTCACACTGAGTATGTTTGATTGTCTGCAGCAGGTTTACCCTAATGGTGACGTTTACTCCAAGCTAAGTGGCACTTCTCGATGTGTCTCTAGATAGCTATGTGCATGGCCCACATTGCCATTGAGATATCGGAACATTCACTGAACATTTTAGACACACCTCGTAGATCTCTTTCATTACACTAGCAGCCAGTGTACATGGCCCCATTACATTGGTGGTCATGGTAATATTCTTATTACATTGGTAGTCAGTGTTAAGCCCCTCCTGTTATATAAGTGGGCATTGTAATTACCCTTGTTACATTGTTTGTCAGCGTACGGCTGGATTCACACGATTGCAAATTGGATGCGGGTTTCCCGGCATCCAATTCGCATGTCAGGAGATTGTGACCTAAGGAGCTGGTTCACATATCTCCGGAACAGCTCTGGTGCAAATTGCACAGGAGTCCTGTGCATCTTCTGGTCCGTTTCAGGTCCGAATTCACCCAAAAATTCAGACAGAAATCGGACCTGAAACGATGAACAGGGATGCACCGGACCCCTGCTGTGGGCCTGCTCCGTGCGGCAGTGTGAACTCAGCCTTAAACTTCCCCCTTATACTGGTGGTCAATGTAGCATCCCCCTTACATTTGTGGTCAGTGTGGAATTTTCCTTTGATTGGTGATCAGTGTATTTTCACTATTACATTGTGGTCAGTGTAAAATGTTCTAGATATGTTCTGATAACTCTACACCTGTGAAGCATAGGTGTCAGCTTACTGTCTCAGTGTTATAAGGACAGGAATATAAGTGGCATTGCAATCAGTATTAGGTTCACACTAGCCAAAGCTCTGAAAAGAATCTGCAGTGGATCACTTTTCAGAGTGCACTTAAGTGGTCAATTGGCAGTTTATTATGCTGCTAATGCACCACAACCAGGAGCCTTGTGTTTGGCTTGCAGTTGTGGTGTGCCCCCCTTGACTGTATTTGGTTGATAGTCAACTCTCCATAGTAAATTTTCGTGGCTGTGACGCAAAGTGCAACAGCCATGGCTGTGTAGCCTCCTCTAGCTGCATTTTAAAAAATCAGAGCAGCCTCATCAGAGCAACAGAGCAGTATCATCAGAGCAGTCTCCTCAGTGCAGTCTCATCGGTGCAGTCTCATCAGTGCCTGCCATCTCATCAGAGCAGTTAGAGCAATCTCATCAGTGCAGTCAGAGCAGTCTCATCAAAGCAGTCAGAGCAGTCTCATCAAAGCAGTCAGAGCAGTCTTATCAATGCAGCCAGAGCAATCTCATCAGTGCAGTCAGAGCAGTCTCATCAGAGCAGTCTCATCAGAGCAATCTCATCAGTGCAGTCTCATCAGTGCAGTCTCCTCAGTGCAGTCTCATCGGTGCAATCAGAGCAGTCTCATCAGAGCAGTCAGAGCAGTCTCATCAGCGCAGTCTCATCAGTGCAGTCAGAGCAGTCTCATCAGAGCAGTCTCGTCAGTGCAGTCAGAGCAGTCTCATCAGAGCAGTTTAATCAGTGCAGTCTCATCAGAGCAATCTCATCAGTGCAATGAGAGCAGTCTCATCGGTGCAGTCAGAGCAGTCTCATCAGAGCAGTCTCATCACCGTGCAGTCAGAGCAGTCTCATCGGTATCAGTGCAGTCAGATCAGTCCTCTGCTCCGCTTACCATCCGCGGGCCCAGCAGGCTTACGGCTCCTATTTTATAGGCCGGGCTGCCTCTCCACGTGCTCCTACATCAGCCACGCCTATGCTGCCTTCATCCCAATGTCCAGGACAGAGGCGATTTTGCCTGGGACATTCTCAGACCGGGGCATTGGCCTGATCTGTGGGAATGTCCCTGGCAAATCGTGACTGTTGGCAACTATGCCCTCCCCCCCTTTATTGTGTATAGTTCCCCTGCCCTGTAATATTCCTCCAGCCCCAGCCTACAGTTGGGAAACCAGGTAGAGGTGTGGGTAGTGCTGTGCTCTCTCTCACTGCAGTCCGTGGAGCTATCCTCCATACAGCAGACGGCACAGAATTGGGCTGTACATAGTTTGATCACCCTGCCCTATCTCCTTAAATGATTGTTTATCTCCTGGCAATAGGGAATGAACGTGCTGATGTAAGAGCGATCCTGCGTCATACGCTTTATGGAGGATCCTTTGTGGACACTGCTCCAAGTTGCTCTCCCCTTGTCCTGGCTGTGAGTGCGGGGATGGAGGAAGGCTTAGTACAGCATCCTGGGTGGGGGGCACAACTAAAATCAGCACTCCCCCTAGATCCAGCCATGGTGTAACCCCTCTGGCGGGTGTCACTCGTGTTCGGTCCACACCCCCCGCACCCCAAAAGCGACCCCACTGCATCAGGACAAACTGAGAGGCAGAATCTCTACAAAGCAATGATATCTAACAGAACATGCCTCCTCCTTCTCATACCCCCAGGGTAGTTCCTTCATGCTGTGAGGATCAGAGGAGGCTGTCTACTTGGTGTGGGAGACTCCCATGGTCACATGACTGAGACATATTGTGATCCTGTCGCAAAAATCATCTCTGCGGTTTAGATTTAAGGAATAACTTAATTTTTATTAACATTAAATTACAACATGACTTGTCTCACAAGTGTATATGCTATATTATTATTTTTTTTTTATTTGCTATTTTTTATTTTCCCATGAAAATTGAGTTTTTTAGGATTCCTCCTTTATTTTCATCCAATGATTTGGTGAGTGCATGCTTCCTGTCTAAGGTTGGCTATGCTCGCTTATACTGTATCTATGGTGGAGACACCCTTGGACAGCAGCAATGTCACCCTGTGGAGTAGGTAGTGTCAGATGGGCTTTACATGAGAGAATAACACATTTAAACCTAGTGCACACACTATTTTATTTTTTTTTCATTCAATGTATGTTGGTACAGCAATCTCCCCTGCTGTTCTACTGTGTTCTGACAGAAGGATGCCCCCCCCCGCCAGAACACACTGGTCAACGCTCTCAGCCATTGGCTGAGAGCGCTGATTGGATGACAATCGGCATACCGATTTTGGTCATGCCCCTTTAATCACTTCTGGACTGGAAGGATATGCCCCTTAATGACCAGGCCATTTTTTGTGATTCAGCACTGCGTTCATTTAACAGAAAATTGCGCGGTCGTGCGACACTGTACCAAAATAAAATGAATGTCTTTTTTTCCCCACAAATAGAGCTTTCTTTTGGTGGTATTTGATCACCTGTGCGATTTTTTTTTTTTTTTTTTTTTCGCTAGATACAAAAAAAGAGCAACATTTCTGAAAAAAACAAACAAACCAAAAACTATATTTTTCACATTCTGCTATATAACATTCCAAAAAAAAATGTAAAAATCTAAATTTTTCATCCTTTTAGGCCAATTTGTATTCTGCTTACATATTTTTGATAAAATCAAATCGCAATAAGCGTATTTTGATTGGTTTGCACAAAAGTTATCACATCTACAAACTAGGGGAAAGATTTATGTCATTTTTATTTATTTATTTATTTTTTACTAGTAATGGCGGTGATCTGCGATTTTTAGCGGGACTGCGACATTGCGGCGGACAGATCATTTTTGACACTTTTGGGGGGACCAGTGACATTACTACAGTAATCATTGCTAAAAATATGCACGGTTACTGTGATAATGACACTGGCAGGGAAGGGGTTAACCCAGGGGTGATCAAAGGGTTTAGTGGGAGCCTAGGGGAGTGTTTTCTAACTGTGGGGGGGATGGGCTTGTGAAATTATCACAGAGACCTGTGATCCTTATAGAAGGATCACAGGTGCTCTGTGATCATTTCAGAGAGAAGAACGTTCAGCTGTGTTTACAACAGCTACCCGTCCTTCTCTCTCAGCGGGGAACGATCGTGGGTGCCCGGCGGCAATCGCGGCCGCTGGTCCGTGGATTGGCTTCCCCGCTGCCTAGTGGGGGCTCGCCCCCCCAGCACCACACGTGCCACCGCCGAAGGGCTATGTTGGTTCGTACAGAAGAGCCAGCGATCGCAAATGTAAACACCTCTTATGTTTACACCTGAGAGCCCTCCCCTTCCTGTCAAAAGGTGGAAAGGAGGGGGGGGGGTGAAGATATGTGGATAAAGGGATCAGCAGCAGATTAATGGTGGGGTCATTTAACCCCCTTCACCCTCTTCCTCTCCCGTACATCTCATCTCCATGCTGTGCCCTGTATATTAAAGTAGAACTAAGAGCAAAACTTTTTTATTCATTTTGGATAGAGCAAGCGAGGGTTATTATAACCCCTGTCAGATTTTTATCAGCCATCTGTGTCCCATTGGGTACATTTCTCTTAACTTCCTGTCCCATAGTTCAACCAGGTCACCCCTTCCAATTCAAATATTTCTCTAGGATAAGGTGACCAGATTTTTAAAATGAAATCCGGGGACATATTTTTTTTTTTTACTAATAATGGTGACAAATTGGACACCAAGGGACACTTTTGACACTTTGTGACACTAATACAGTGATCAGTGCTAAAAATATGCACTGTCACTGTACTGATGACACTGGCTAGGAAGGGGTTAATATATAGGCCAATCAAAGGGTTAAATGTGTGCCTAACAAGTGTTTTCTCACTGTGGGGGAGGTGCTTTTTCTAAGGGAAGGCATTGATTGCATAGATTGCCGTCCCTCCTTTGCAACAACACAGGATAAATGTCTTCCATACTGACAGAACGGCGATCTGCCTTGTTTACATAGGTAGACCGCCGTTCTGGCTGTGTACATAATGATCGGCGTATGCCAGCGGACATTGAGTCCCCAAGACCCGCTGATCGGCTCCGATACCCAGAAATGCAGGATCACACACATATATATATATATATATATATATATATATATATATATACACACACACACACACATGATCCTGCGTAGCGCGACCGCCCTGTAGCAGTAAATCTGATAAATAAATAAATAAAATAAATAAATAATTATATAAATAAATATATAAAATAAATAAAAAATATATTATAAATTATATATATTATTTTAATATATGTATTTAAATAAATTATATTTAATAATTTATTAATTATTATTTATAATATTATTTTAATTATTTTAATATATAAATATATAAAATAAATAAATTATAAATAAATACATTTATTATTATATTTATTTATTCTCATTGGGCAGTGGAGGAAACCCAATCAGTAACCCACTCAGGCTTGTATCTACCCCAGAAGGCAGATTCTGTTGCAGAGGATTCTGGGAGTGGGTATAAGTTTGAGGGGAACGCATGACGCAGCATCTTTGGTGGGAAGCAGAGTCCCAGGAGGGAGAGGACAGCTGTCTCTCCTCCTGTCAGAAGGATCAGGAGTCTCTGGTAGCTGCCTGAGAGTTGCAGAGTGAGCTGAGCTGAGCTGCAGATGGGATCTGGTGTGCTGAGGACCAGTGGAGGAAGAGGGAGTTCAGTTCCAGGAAAGCCTGCCCAGGTCGTGAGCACTGTGAACTGCCCCAAGGGGTCTGCCAAGTGTAGAGGGAACCGCTCCAGTGAAGGTCCCAGGGATCCAGGAGTCAGTTAGCGGTAAAGGGGGTGCCTAGTTTGTGGACCCTGAAGTGTAGATGGGGTACCTAGTCAGAGGACCCTGAAGTGTTAGAGGGGGCACCAGTGTTTGGGCCCTGAAGAGTCAGTGTACAGAGTTAAGAGTTGCAGCAGCACAAGCAGTGACAAGGAGCTACCACAGCCAGTGAAGGGCTGGAGGGAGCTGTTCAGTGACCTTTGAGCTAAATCGAGTGTCAGGAATCAAGTGTTCTACAGTCCTGGATCTTCTGAGTTAACAAACAAGTTAAAGTCGAATTTCTAGCACTATTCAGCAAGTCGGTGTTTTTAAGCTCCAGGAAGCGTTGACCGGTATTCAGCTGGCGTTAAGTCATTGTCTCAATTCTCACACCTGGGTTCACAACTTAAAGAGGAAGTAAACCCTCCTCTGCAACTTTTACCTATAGGTAAGCCTATGATAAGGCTTACCTACAGGTACTGTAAATATCTCCTAAACATGTACCGTTTAGGAGATATTTACCTTAAATGCAGCCAGTGACGTCACTGGCGCACGCGCTCTGAAGGAACGGCCGCTGGTGCCGTCCCTTCAAAGTCCCGTGCCTGACCGTCAGCTCCCGGGCGTGCACGGGAGTGACGTCACCGTGGCTCCGGCCAATCAGATGGCTGGATGCTGCGATCCCTGAAGACAGGCGACTGGACATGTCGCCCATCATACAGGTAAGCGGACGGCGCGGCGGGGGCTCGTTCTAAGGTAAGTATTTCATAATGAGCTAGTATGTGATGCATACTAGCTCATTATGTGTTTCTCTTTCAGGTCGGAAAAAAAAAATGTTTGTATGGGTTTACAACCACTTTAAATGTGTTGGAAGTGTCTCCGGTAACAATGGCAGACCCATCTCAGGCCTAAGGCCTGGAAATATTGCTACATTTAATAATACATATATTATAATAAATAATTAAAATAATATTATAAATTATATTATTATAAATATATATAATAATATATTTATTTCTTTTTTATAATTACAAATAAATAAATCTACATAACATAGCTGCTGGGGGCTTATGACCAATATGCATGGAACAAAGAATACATAATGGCGCAAGCAGGGGATGCAATGAAATTAGGTAGTGTCCATAGAACAGAAGACCGACAAATCTATTCATGAAATAAATGGGACACCGTCTCTGAGCTCAGGGCCAGCCTGGAGGGGACGTAAGTGATCTCCAAACATGCAATAAAACAGAGAGAACAGGCGCCTCTGAGTATAAACTGTGAATGATTTAATAGCGAGGGACACAATAAAAACTCACATCAAAGATGTAGAATCGGGCACATAAGATGTCCGGTGATCAGAGTCTGCATAATGCCGCCTTCCAGATCTTTTGATGCTGACCGCGATGCTGTCCTGACAGGCAGGATGTAGAGATAGTGTAGTGAAGCGAATCCGAGGGCTGGACCGCAGGCTGAGCCGCAGCATCTTCCGTGTATACGTCACCGTCATGCTCGAGGCGCGTTTCGGAGCATGTGAGCTGGAGTAGGCTGACAGCGCGCGCCCCTTTTTCAAACTTCAAACAGTGCCGTGTAGCAAAAAATGTCCTGGTCATGAAGGGGGGTAAATCTTTTCCGGCGGTCAAGTGGTTAATGCTAATGAGACATTGCATCATATAGGTATTATATAATTTTGCCCATATTTACACTTAAATACCTCATTAAATTGATTTAAACATTTTTATTTTGTTTGCTGGTTCTAATGTCCCCTTTGTTCATTATAAATGAAGTTTTATTTAAAAAAAAAAAGGCACCTCCAACTGCCACTTCTGCAGAGGCTTTCCAGCAGAGCAGTTGCCTTGGAGCTGTCTGAGAATGTTTTACAGTTTCTGGCTTAATTTTCTTCAGCTGAGGATGAGTGGTAAGCTGATTGATTAATAATTTAACACGTTTTATTAGTAATTATAGCCGTTTAATCAATGTAGTTTTCAGGGGTTAGGCAGCCTTTGGCACTCCAGCTGGTGGGTTGTATGGACTATGACAGTCATAGGAATGACGCATGATGGAATAAGTAGTTTCACCTAAACTGGAATGCCAAATCCTGTCTACCCCTGCTGTATACTCTGATAATTGTGTGTATTGAGGATGATCATCAGCAATGGAGACAACCCATGTATTCACATGTTCATTGGCAAAGTGTGATCAAAGGGGGAATGGTGTGTTTATGTGATCAGCCATGGCCTTAAATTCTCTACGTCTTTCAGAGGCTGAATATATATCCGACTGTCATACCAGCTTCCATTTCATTGGTTAAGCCCCGTACACACGTACCGATGGTCGGCTTACAAATGTTCCTCTTTTCTCCCCGGGATGTCGGTGTCTGCTGAAAAGTGCAAAGACAGCACAAGGACAGCACAAGAATTTTGTCCGCCGACTGCAGAAGTGATGTCATGTAATGGTTAACTTTCCCTGTGTTTTCTATTTTCTGAGCATGCCCAGTCTTGCAAATCTGCGGTCTGTCGGCCGAATTGTGTACTGACAGGCGAACAATCGTCCGTTCTGGTGTCGGCATACAAATATTTTCATGTTTGCACGAAAGACTTTTGTCCGCGGATTGTGCGCAGACATCTGTCGGAGGCACCATACTAACACGCGTACAATCGGCAGATCCTTCGTCCACCGACGTTTGTATGCCGACGATCGGTACGTGTGTACGGGCCTTTACTTTGCAATATGGGCACAACTGGATGTTGGTATGTTGGTTGGAAATGGTGCTAAATCTTTACCAAAAGAGCAGGGTCTGTTCACTTCCCATTGTGAATGTTGATAAGGGGAGGGATTGGGGGGGGGGGAGGGGTGTTGGTGCAGCTGTGCAAAGTAACCAGTCAGCTGCTAGGTTTTATTGTCAAAGCTTAGGCTGAAGTTAGCAGCCGATTGGTTAGTATGCACAGCTGCACCAGATTCTGTGTGTTCCAGTGAGGCCCCTTTTACATGGGCTTCCCGATCAGGTCTGCTTGTCAGTTTTTCAGGCGGACCTGATTGGATGCTCCATGCATCTCTATGGAACAGCGGATGACAACGGTGACATGTCTGCTGACACCTGCTGCTATCCGATCCAATCTGGTCTGTGAAATCCAGACTGATGGAAACCCTATCCGTGTCTGATCGGATCGGATGAAATCAGATAATCAGATAGGAGGTTCATTTTCATCTGATCTCCCATAGAGGAGAGCGGGGATTTGACAGCTCCATCTTTGCAAAGTAAGCAGAGACGGAGCTGTCATGACAGCTTTAATATACAGGGCACAGCAAGGAGTTGTAAAGTCAGGAAGGTTTTTTAAATCTTAATGCATTCTATGCATTAGGATAAAAAGCCTTCTGTGTGTAGCAGCCCCCCCAGAACCCCTAATATTTACCTATGCCCCCTCTCTGTCCAGCGATGTCCACAAATCCCTCCTGGGACTCTCTCTTGATTAGATGAGATACAGCCGTGACACCATTTTCTCCCACGGATGTCAATCAAAGTCAGTGAGCCAATCAGGAAAGAGAGGAGGCGGGGCGGAATGGCAGTTCCGTGTCTGAATGGACACATGGAGCTGCAGCTCGGCTCGGGTGCCCCCATAGCAAGTTGCTTGCTGTGGGGGCACCCAACAGGAGGGAGGGGCAAGGAGCAGGAACGAGGGACACGAGAAGAGGAGGATCCGGGCTGCTCTGTGCAAAACCAATTGCACAGAGGAGGTAAGTAGAACATGTTGATTTATTTGAAAAAAAAAAAAAAAACAAGACTTTACAATCACTTTAATTCCCCCCCAAGGTGAAGCTGTGATCGCTTTAAATGCCCAATATGCATAAATTTGAGCATTTAAAGTGAACACAGCTTTACCCCATGAACCAACATTCTTTTTGCAAAATAAGCAACTTCTACTCCTTATGTGAATCAACCCTAATAGCTATCATTATGTATTATCATCATTATTATCATTATTATAATAATAATTTATCCCAATTATTATTATAAGCTTAACCACTTGCCGACCAGCCGCCACAGTTATACAGGGGCAGGTCGACAGGTTCCCACGAATCGCCGTACCTGTACGGGAGAGAACATGGGGGCGTGAAGAGAGATTGGCAGTCTGCTGTTGTAAACACAGCAGACCGTTGTTCTCTCAGCTATCAACACAGAACCCCTGTGAACTGGTAAAGAAACCTCGCGCTTATGGTGTGACTAAATATGTGAATAGATATAAGTATAAATAATGGCTTACACTCTAAAGTGTCTGTGTGTTAGCTGCTAGCTGCAAATTAAAGTGCATGTGCCTAAAGTGTTGCAGCGCTGCTAAATATAATAATTGTGCAAGAGAACAAAAAATAAGGAATACGTGCAAAAGTGTGACAATGTGCAAATATCGTGAGTCACACATTTGATATTTGCACATTGTTGCACTTTTGCACATATTCCTTATTTTTTGCACTTTTGCACAATTATTATATTTAGCAGCGCTGCAACACTGGTACTACAGAGCCCCTGTGTTCCTGCTATTTAGGAACGCAGGTCTCTGTGTTGATATTACAAGCCCACCCCCCACAGTTAGAAAACACCCCCTAGGCTCACACCTAACTCTTTCATCGCCCCTGGGTTAACCCCTTCCCTGCCAGTGTCATTATTACAGTAACAGTGCATATTTTTAGCACTGATTACTGTAGTAATGTCACTAGTCTGCCCAAAAGTGTGAAAAATGTCAGTTAGGGGTCCAATCTGCCGCTGCAATGTCGTAGTCCTGCTATAAATTGAAGATCGCCGCCATTACTAGTAAAATAAAAATAAATAAATAAATAAAAATGACAAATATCTTTCCCCAAGATGCGATAACTTTTGCGCAAGCCAGTCAAAATACGCTTATTGGGATTTTTTTTACCAAAAACTTGTAGCAGAATACAAATTGGCCTAAAGTGATGAAAAAATTTGATTTTTTCATTTTTTTTTGGAAATGTTATATAACAGAAAGTGAAAAATATTGTTTTTTGTTTTCAGAATTGTCGCTCTTTTTTTGTTTACAGCGCAAAAAATAAAAATTGCAGGGGTGATCAATTACCCCCAAAAGAAAGCTCTGTTTGTGGGAAAAAAAGGACATCAATTTCATTTGGGTACAGCATCGCACTCGTAATTGTCCGTTAAAATAATGCACTGCCCGAATCGCAAAAAATGGCCTGGTCATTAGGAGGGGAAATCTTCCGGTCCAGAAGTGGTTAAATGAAAAATAAAAAAAAATGAATGCTTCTGTTTTACAATTACAACTGATTATACTGCAGTATTGCAGCCCCATACTAAAATGTTAATTTTCTTCTAGGCTTTATCCTGCCCCCCAAGGCACCGATGAGTCCGCAAACTATCAGGCCAGTTAGACGCCACCTACTGGCCAATGAAGATCGACAGGGGATCCTGCTCGGGCTTCAGAGGATGGTTCGCCATCATCCTTTCCGGAGACCATCCTTTAGTGCCTCCACTACAAATGTAGCCAGCGTATAAAAGGTAAATCTCCTCTTTCGTAGTTTTAAGAAAAAAGAAAAAAAATTAAAAATAAAAATGTTTTAAAGTACAAAAAATAAAAGAAAAAACGTATTTTTACATTTTACAAAATGACATTCATAAAACTATGAAAAAGCAAAAAGTAAGTAAGAACTTTGGTGTATAATATATGTTTGCCTAAATTTTCTTCCATTTAGAGATAGTGGAGGCCAAACATCTGGATCCTGAACAAGATCTTGGTGGTGGCGGTCAACAGCAAGGTATCATGCTGCATCTTAAAAAGATGAGTACTTATAAGTAGAACATACATTTTTAAAAAAATTACAAATGTATAACAAATCCAAACTGTATTAACATTTTGGTGTATTTTAGGCTGATCTGCTTTTTTTTTCTTCGGAACAGTGGAGGCCCCACACCTGAAAGCAGAACAGGGAAAAAAAACATTCTCCATGGTGGTGGTTAGCAGCTGGGGATCAGTCTGCTTAACCAGGACCTATAAATATTAAAAAAAATAAAATAAATGTAAAATGCAAAAAAATGTAAAAAAATGATAAAGATCCTTTGAAAAAAAAATGTAAAATTACAAAATATAAGTAAAGAGTATATGAACTTTGGTGAACTATTTACTTAAATGTTTTCCTACATTTTCTTACATTTAGGGATAGTGGAGGCCAAACATCTGGACCCAGACCCATAACAAGGCATTCTTTGTGGTGGCGATCAGAAGCTGGGCATCATGCTGCATCGTTTAAAGAAAAGTACATTAATATTACTTACATTAAAAAAAAAAACTAAAAAAAAAAAAAAACTAAAGTATGAGAAAGTAAAAATGTATATGAATTTTGATGTATTTTTTTTTTCTTCCATTTAGGGACAGTGGAGGCACAAGATCTGAAACCAGACTCGGAGTAAAAACTTTTTTGTGGTGGTGGTCAGCAGCTGGAGATTAGTCTGCTGACCATCAGGCCTATTAAGTGTTACAAAAAAATTATAAAAAAAATACTAAATTCAAAATGCAAAAAAAATAAAAATAAAATGAAAAAACCCTTTAAACAATTCCAAATCACAAAAAAACCCTAATAATTACATAATGTTTAACTTTTAGAAAACTACGGAAAAGCCAAAAAGTCTACAATTGCTTGTGATTTTTTTACTAATCTATTTCTCAAATCTTCTTTATGGGGAGACAGTGGAGATCTTTTGATGTGCCAAAACCCCCGGAACCAAGACCTTCAGGAATCAAACAGCAGAGGTCCACTAATGTCTAGAAGACCTGGCACCGAAGACTCCTACCTGGAAATGAAGATCTAGGAATGGACTGAGACAAAAAGTGAGAAACTCTTTAACCCTTTCACTGCCAGATCCATTTTTATGAGCTTTTGCATACATTTAAAAGGCCTGACAATTTGGTAAAGTGATTGTAAAAGTATTTTCTTTTTAACCACTTAAGCCCCGGAAGATTTTACCCCCATTCCGACCAGGGGGTATTTTGCGATTCGGCACTGCGTGACTTTAACGGACAATTGCGCGGTCGTGCGACGCTGTACCTAAACGAATTTGGCGTCCTTTTTTTCCCACAAACAGAGCTTTCTTTTGGTGGTATTTGATCACCTGTGCGATTTTTTGATCACGCGCTATAAACAAAAAAAGAGCGTCAATTTTGCAAAAATAGCAATATTTTTCACATTTTTTATATGAAATTCCCCAAAAAAAAAATTTAAAAATCAAAATTTTTTTACTTTTTCGGCCAATTTGTTTTATGCTACCTATGTTTGGTAAAAAAAATCGCAAAAAGCGTATTTTGATTGGTTTGCGCAAAAGTTATCGCGTTTACTAACAAAGGGAAAGATTTCTGTCATTTTTGTTGTTTTTTTTTTTAACGTGTAATGGCGGCGATCTCCGTTTTTTTTTTGCGGTACTGCGACATTGGGGCGGACAGATCGGACCCTTGACTGACATTTTTGACACTTTTGGGGTTACCAGTGACATTTCTACAGTAATCAGTGCTATATATATGCACTGTTACTGTAAAAATACACTGGTAGTGAAGGGGTTAACTTTATTTGGGAGGGAGGGGCTGTGTGTATCCCTAGGGGTGTGCTTTCTACTGTGATTGGCTGGGGCTTGAGCTGTATGGACACTGATCAACGGATCTACATACTAGATCCGAGTGATCAGTATCCTAACAGCAAGGAGAATGACAGGTGGCTTGTTTACACAAGCTGCCTGACATTCTCCCTCTCCCCCGCCGATCGCCGAGTGACCGGCGGACATCGGGTCCGCCGGTCACACGCGCGGGGGGGTCCGTGACCACGCGGGAGCGGGAGCGCGCCTCCGGGGGCGCGCGCTCGCTCCCTAGACCCTCACAAGCTAGTGACGTAGCCCTACGTCACTTTGCCTGTGAGGGGCTGACTGCCGACGTAGATCGGCGTTAGGCAGTCGGCAAGTGGTTAAATAACAAACATGTTATACTTACCTGCTCTGTGCAGTTGGTTTTCACAGAGCAGCCCTGATCCTCCTCTTATGGAATCCCCTGCTGGTGCTCTTGGCTTCTCCTCCTTTGCTATGGGGATACTCGTGCAGGCTGGATCCCAAGCTGAGCTCTGTGTGTGCATTGACACAAACAGCGCAGCTCAGCCTCCTACCCAAGCTTTCTTCTCACAGGCTGTGACTGACAGCAGCAGAAGCCAATAGCTTCGGCTGCTGCCTCTCTGTCCTGTGAGGTGAGAGAGAGAGGAGAGAGCCGCTGCTCTCAGGCACAGTGCTGGATTGGGATCAGGCCTTAGGCAAGTATTTTTAGGCTCCATTCACACCTGAGTGTATCATTTTCAGGCGTTTTTTTGGGGCGTTTTTCATGCGTTTTTTTTTTTTTAGACATTTTTCAGGCGTTTTTTGCAGGTGTTTGGAGGCAGGCATTGACATCTGACCAAAAACGTTTGTAATCTGCCAAAAAAAGAAGCTCATGTACTTTTTTGAGCTTCAGGCGACAAAACGCTCATATGTGAACAGGGGCCATTGAAATGAATAGGATTTTGCTTCTTGGGCGTTTTGGAACTTCAGAGCTGAGCGTTTTATGAGCTGGAAAATGCTCATGTGTGAACAGGGCCTTAAGGAGGGGAGGGTGGGGGGGGGGGGGAGCCGGGAGGGAGCTGAACACACAAAGTGTTTTTACCTTAATGCAAAAAGAATGCATTAAGGTAAAAAAAAAACTTCTGCCTTTGCAACAACTTTAAAACCCCCAAACACTGTACATTTTCTGAAAGCAGAGACCCTGAAGAATAAAATTACAGTTTACATGTTTTTTTTATCACACACGATTTTTGTGTAACAGTTTATCAGGTACAACTTTTTAGTATAAAATAGACTAAAGAAAATTTTAGAGCAAACAAACATTACCCTATTGTTTGGTAAAATATAAAAAATAGGGTATGCGGAATAAATAGAAACCCAACATGTTAAGCTTTAAATTTGTGCTCACCTGCAAAATGCACTTGGTTACCCTATATTTTTTATTGGTAACATTTAAAAAGCCCCTACAGGTCAATAGTTTAGAGTTACCTGTGGATAGTGACCCTAGAAGCATTGCTTTCACTCCGGCGTGCAAGGCGATATGTAACGTGTATGTAGGTGTCCCTGATTGATGCATTTAGTCCCCGTTCACACTGGGGCGACCTGTGAGGCGACCTGGTCGCCTCACAGGTCGCCGTAGGTCGCCTTCCATAGGGAAGCTGCGGACCCGTTCTAATAGGAGCGACACAAGTCGCTCCGACTTAGAAAAAGGGTCCGGAGCTTCTTTGGGGCGACCCGGAGCGACCGCCATAGACTTCAATGTTATGAAGTCCGTGCCGGCCGCTCCGAGGTCGCGGCACGCTGCTCGCACCGCGACCTCGGAGGTCGCCTGGGGAAGTCGGATTGCCCCAGTGTGAACGGGGCCTAACATTCATGTGTGTGCAAATGTATGGGGGGGGGCGAAGTGTTTTTAGTTTTAGGTGCTTGGTTGTAACTTTATTATTTGACAATTGTTTCACTTTCACTTAAACTTTTAAAAAAGTCCACTATGTGATATATTTTTAAGACAGGGTCTCTTCAATGAGGCATCAGGGGCATTTTAAAACCCTGATGTCTCACCTGCTCTCCAATGAAGCTACTAAAGCTTCTTCCCTGGCCCTTGAGGGAGTGACACTAGTAACTGCAAGTGACGTTTTACACATTGCTTCCGAATTCATTCTAGCTAAGGGTGATCAGTGAACAGATGTTTGCTGGTCTTCCTACACTCCACCCAGTGACACTTGCCATGTGGGATAGGACCCTCAGCTGGGATTGTGGAGTCCAGAAAGCATGGCAGGGGAGGTTATGTCAGGAGGACACTTCAGGGGTCAAAGAAAGCCGATAGCTGACTTGTAAACGCTCCCCGTGGCAACTGCCAAATGACATATGGCAATGGCAGTAAAAGGGTTAAAGTGATTGTAAAGTCTTGTTTTTTTTTGTTTTTTTTTAAATAACAAAAATGTTATACTTACCTGGCCTGTGCAGTGGTTTTACACAGGGCAGCCTGGATCCTCCTCTTTTCGGGTCCCCTTTCGCTGCTCCTAGCCCCTCCCTCCTGTCGAGTGCCCCACAACAAGCAGCTTGCTTTGGGGGCACCCGAGCCGAGCCGTAGCTCCGTGTGCCTATTCAGACACAGAGCTGTGGGTCGGCCCCATCCCTCTCTCTCCTGAATGGCTAACTGACTTTGATTGATAGCTGCGGGGGAGCCAATGGCACCGCGGCTGTGTCTCAGCCAATCAGGAGGGAGAATCCCGGACGGCCAAGGGTCAAGTGGACATCGCTGAACAGAGATGGGGCTTAGGTAAGTATTAGGGGGTGCTGGGGTGGCTGCTACACACAGAAGGCTTTTTATCTTTTTAAGATAAAAAACCTTCTGACTTAACAATTCCATTAAAACATGACTAAATTTCACACAAAATATTTACAAAACTATGAAAATGTAAAAAAAACAAATAAAAATGTTAAAAACACATAATGAGCTGTGTCATTTTTGTAATCATTACATCTATTGTGATCATTTGTAGAGCATTCTAAACTTGAGTCCCATGGGTTCACATTATTTCCTTATGCATAGTTGCCAACAGTTATGGAAATTTGACAGCTGTCCTTGTCTGTGTCCCGAAAATCAATGCAGATTATGGACAGCCACTGTCAGTGCCACAGGTGCCCAGCGCAGACTGTGTCACTCACATGGGGACACTCAGGGAGAAGATCAGCTGTGCTGTGAGTTGGTGGGGAGAGACTGAAAAAACCCCAGTCATTGCTTCCCAGGGGCAAACATCCCTTCCCCAGCAGCTGAGCGCTCCCACAGGTGCCTCCACTTGGACTGGACATCCCCTAGGGGTGGTTGTCAGAATGATTTGAAGTTTGATTGGGCGGGACTCGTAGTGCGGTCTGCCTCCTGCTGGGGCACATGTGAGGCTATGTGTGAAGCAACATGGAGGAGAAGGTAAGTGAATGTGGCGGTGGAATGGTAAGTTAATTCCAGAATGGCTGCCGCTGTGACTCCTTCATCAATCTGCTTACTCAATGGTTTGCTATAAAAGTTACAGTTATATAAAAGTTACATGTAAACAAAAAGTGCCAGAAAAGGCCTGGTCTAGAAATGGATAATACATCCCCCCCCCCCCCACACACACACACATAATATACCTCCTGTCCTGTTTTGTGTAGGGTTCTGCTTTTTTGCTGCCCCCCTGCAAAGTGCCGCCCTAGGCCTGGGCCTTGTTGGCCTAGGCCAAGATACAGCACTGCAAAAAAGACATAACATTGTTTATGCTGCCTTTTCAGCTTACTGTACATCTGCATATTTGGCAAGGTTGTCTGTACTTGCTAAAAATCATAACCTGAAAGCAGGAAATGAATGCAGTTATCACATCCAAAGACTGGTAAGTGCCAATATATTACATTTTTGGTTTAGGATCCTTTCACACTTGTCAAATGACAAAGTCGTGCAACTTGCATTGCGACTCTTATAGAAATACATTGAATTTCACATGTTCTGCGACTTGGGGTCTCACAAGTTGGATCCCAGGTCGCACAAGTGCCTTAAATTTACTTACTATTAAAGTACTCATTTCCTCTGCTAGAAGTCTGTTCCTTTAGTAAAATATTATCATATAACATATGTTAACATACCTCAAAGAAGGAAATGGGCCCTTAGGGTTTGCATACATTTTATTTGTGGAGCTCTGAGACCCAATCCAGCTTTCTGCCCCAGTTCCTCAATGGATCTTCAATGCAGTTTACACAAAGTAAATTCATTTTTTCCAAGGAAATCATAAAAAAACACTTCAAGCAGCATTTCTTTTTTAAAACGATGGTTTCCCAGTCGGGCTGGGTCCTCAATGGCTGTCCCAGGCTGTGCTAAGCCCAATGCTAGGCCTTGCTGAACCATCTAACCAGATCCCATACATGATCTGTGCATTAGGATAATGCAGATAAGGCTAAAAACTCCCGAAAGTATTTTTTTCCATCTTTGTTGGGAGATTTACCCTTTTCTCTTAAACAGCCCATAGCTTATATAATTATATAGATTATATAATTTTCTTTTCTTCCACAATGAGTGAAAGCTAAAAAAATCACTCGATTCCCCCATCAATACCGTCACTATTGATGGGGGCATCTCTCCTGCTATGCTATTGTATTCTGCCGGCAGAACACAATGATCACTACTGGCTGGGTAGATAAGGGTGGGTCAGGGGGGTCAACCCCCCCCATCTACTCCAGAGAGTCCGACAGTGGCGCAATATCTAGACTAATCTAGCCTTTCAGCTGCAGGACTGGGAGGGGCAGTTGGTGGCACAGTCTGTAGCCTAGAGGCTGCAGCCCCTCCCACTGCCTCTTCAGCCATTTAGTAAACACAGTGCGCTGTCCATCCCTAAATGTTCGTCCCATGGGCTTCCTGTCAGTGCTGGAGCGGGATAAAGCGATAATGGGGGAAGCCTGCCTACAGACAAGCTGCTGAACTAAAAGCAGCAAGGCTCCCACAATGATCAATAAGGTGAGGGAGGAGAGAACAAGTTTTTTTCCCTAGGAAAAATGAGGAGCTGCTAGAAGTACCTCCTGTATTGTACATAGCCTGTGCCTCTATTCAAAGCAGAGCTCCACCCAAAAGAGGGAAGCTACGTTTGTCTGCCTACTCGCCCCCCACATTTGGCATCTTTTTGGGGGAGGGTGAGAGCAGGTACCTGGTTTTGACAGTTTGAAGTTTGGCCCCCCTCCTTCTCCCTGCAGCTGGCACATTGACAATGCGCAACCCAATTGGCGCATGCGCAATAAGAAACAGCCTGTGAAACTGCAAGATGGAGGCCCCAGAACTTGAGTCCATTAAGAATCGTCTCAGGGACACCGCTGGATGCCTAAATTGGTAAGTGCCCTAACAGTAAAAATCAGCAGCTACATTTATTTCATTTATTTTTTTTTTTGGGCAAATCCCTCTTTAATAACAATAATTGTAATGCCAGCCATATCCCTGCCTTTTTCACAGTGCCAGAGCAGCCTGATAATTCTGCACCTGTGAAGCATAGGTGTCAGCTTACTGTCTCAGTGTTAAAAAGAGAGGAATATAGGTGGCATTGCAATGAGTGTTAGGTTCACATTAGCCGAAGCTCTGAAAAGCAATCTTCAGTGGATCGCTTTTCAGAGTGCACTTAAGTGGCCAACTGGCAGTTGATAATGGTGCTAATGCACCAAAACCAGGAGCCAAGTGTTTGGCTCGCAGCTGTGGTGCGGCCCCCTTGACTCGATCAATCAAATGGCTGATTTGGTTGATAGTCAACTTGCCATGGTACATTTTTCGTGGCTGTGATGCAAAGTGCAAAGTGCCACAGCCATGGCATCTAAGTAGCCTCCTTTAGCTGTATTTTAGACGTGGGTGGGTGGCCAGTGGCATGTGAGATTGATCACCACGAGGAGGACATCTGCAGTATTGATGTGCTGAGGTTCGTAAATGTCTGCTAGTCTCTGACTTTTAGCACAGGTAAATAAAGTGTCATTTTGGATACAAAGGCTGTGGCATATGTTACTATGCACACAGTGAGTGGAGTCAAGCGCCTCCCACTGTTAGTACAATTTGCAACACTTAAAATTTGTCACAGAGTGGCAAGTTCACAAATTTTTGTCTTATGGGTACACAAGAATGAACTATCCCCCCTCCCCCGCCCCCCACAAAAAAAAAAAATCTATGGCCCTGCCTGGCGTCTGCAATGGGACTTTGCTGCAACATTTATCTGGAGGTTTCTCTATTAATAACTACAGTGCCTTGCAAAAGTATTTGGCCCCCTTGAACTTTGCAACCTTTTGCCACATTTCAGGCTTCGAACATAAAGATATAAAACTGTAATTTTTTGTGAAGAATCAACAAGTGGGACACAATCGTGGTTGATGTTATAAGCTGGTTGCAGTAGTTCTTCTGCTTCCAGCTACTTTGAATAGGTTACAGGTTCATTTTCCAGGAAGGGAATCCCCTCTGTTCACAGAGGTCCTGTCCTGGGTGGGGGCACTGTCAACTGTATTATCAAACCCACTCTTCCACTTAGCAAAGATTCTGGTTCTCTAATTTACCTAAAGGGTTTAGCGCAATATCCTGTTTGGGAAGGCCATTTCTGATATCCCCCCCCCCCAAAAAAAAGGGCTACGCTTTTGATGAACTTTTTGATCTCCCCTCCCCATGTAGCACTGTCCCAGCAGGGCATGCTGAATAGTGACTTGACAGGCTCCCCTGATTACCAGCACACAGTTACCTTGAAATATAGTCCATGAATCCCTCCTTGCTCCTGATGGCTCGTCACACAAATAAACAGTCTATGGGTGTTGGTTTTTTGGTGTTTATTTGGAATTGGGATAAGACAAGGGAAAAGTGGGATACTCCAACTGAACTATTCACATTGGTTGAGGACTTCTTTCTTCAGGACTTCTATGTATATTAGAAACAGCTAGGCTGCTAATCCAAACTGCCTCAAGTGTAGAAAGGGTTAAGTCACTTGCTCTCTTGTTGGATGATAATTTATCTTCAGGACACTCTCACTAGCATCCCCTTTCAACTGACACCCGTCCAATGACTATCCTAGGAGCAGGGGTGGTCCTCTTCAGGTCAGGCCCCTTGACACGAGATTCTGTACTCACTGTACTGCAGAGACAGATCCTCCAGTGTCTCCCCTCTCAGTCAGCTTCTCTGGACCTCTGGGTTCAGTTCCTGACTGCTACTCTCCAGGCCCTCAGGACGACCCCCTGAGGCCACATGGAATCCTCTGGGATTCCGCTATCCAGACGAAAGCCCTCCAGCACATGTGCTCCTGGCTTTTATACAGTATCCCAACTGTAAGGGATCAACACGCACCCCAACTGTTGACGGATGCTCCTAGTGCTTCCCGAGGGCTCCAAGCACTCCACCAGACACCATAGCCACCTAAGACCCCCCGAACCGCCGCAGCTTGGTTGGGGTCTCGCCATCTCCTACCCACCCTGGACCTAGGACAAGGCTCCAGGTTCCAGTGGGTTAACCTCTCTTTCCCCAGAGAGGGCAGCAGGCACAGGTACACGCTCTTACACAAGCTCTTACAACAGCTTAGTGATTATCCAAGGGAGTATGAAGAACATAGCAATCCCTTGTAGCATATTCCCCCAATAAGAGACAGAACTCTAGATTGAGGGGGAACTAGAACTCTAACTTTAATGGTACAGCTGCTCTTTTATACTGTTTTCCCCCCCACAAGGTTACCGCCCAGGTGGACCTTGTTTTGGACAGGACATGACATTCACAATCCCATAGAAATAGGTTTTTACACTCAGTCATTCCCATACAGTGTACACAATCCCTCCCCTCTGGGTGATTACAGTATCATATGCAGATGAAAGTGTATACAGGAACTAAACTAATTATCTAGCCATCTGGACAGAACAATGTGAGGTCATTAACATTTAACAATGGTACAGACACAATCCACATTCCATTTCAATACACAAACAATAGGGGAGTCTGTCAATGACAGTCTGTGTGTCTCTCTCACAGACAAGCACACAGAATACACATTATCTAGGAAGCAGACTTCATGGCAATGGTCTATAACAGTCTTAGTCTCCCAGTGTAAAGTGCGAATAAATCTTCATATTTCTTTATGAAGATATTGCTGACCAATATTACTGTCCCATCTGAAGCAATTCAAACCATTAAGTATCTGTTTTTCACCTCCAGTGACGGTGAATACCGTCACATATCTTCCCCCCAAAGGTAGACTAACCAAGTACCAGACCTCCAACTGGTCTGTGCCTGAGTTAGTTGGGTAACAAGTCCCAAAGAGTCAATCCATCATGGCAGCTTCCTTGACAAAGTTCCACATAGTTTGCAAGTTTGTCTTGGCAAGGCGCATGGAGCTCTCATAGCCGATCAGTCTGTGGAAGTTTGGTTTGGGCAGGCCAGACCTGGCTTCTTGAGCACCCTGTGTCCCTAATAGACACAGATTGACTTAGACATAAGAGGGGCCTAGTGGGCTGAGAGAGCGGTTTTCTAACCTCTCTAAGGTAGGCTGTGTTCCACAGGCCCTCCCAATGTCTGCACCCTCCCAGTACCCAAAACAAACTGTCCAGAAAACAGCGTTACTCACCCAGCCAACCTCTGCCTCTTTCATAGACGATACCAGCCGCTGTGGATAAGCTTGGACTGGCCCTTCTCCCGGGAGTGCTTTCGGTCATTGGAGAGAAGACAGGGTGGCGGGGCTCACTTTCTCAGGCTGTTGGGGATCTGGGCCGACTGTCCCGGGGTATACAAGTGAAGACTGTAGTCCCATCCACTACCACAAGAACTTCATCTTTTGTATGTTGAGGACAGAGACCAACTGCACTCTGCTCTGTTGCCAGCTCTTCTGCTGGGTTGGTGTCATCATTCTGGGGCACCAACTGCTTCTGGGAAGGGGAGTCAGCTGCACCATCTTCCCTACCCCCATCTGGCGGTTGGGACAACCTTTCTCCGGTACTGTCTCCCAGATGCACAGATCCTGGCTGGGGAGGAAAGACGGTTTCCTCTGCTCTGACTGACTGTTGGGGAGGGAGGGCAGCAACCTCCTCTCCCTTCTTGCCCTGGGCCTCCGGAATTGCCACAGGTGTGGGGCAGAGGTCATTGACTCTCTGTCCTGCTGCCAGCGCTTCAGCTGGGTGTAGAAGCTTTACTTCATCAGCTTGTTGCTGGGGCAAGGGGCCGATTTCCCCAGCTTCCTGGAACTCTGTAGCTTTTGCGGGTGCTGAGTAGAGGTTGGTAGGACTCTGCCCTGTTGCTAGCACTTCTGCTGGAAAGTAAATTGTAAAGTCATTGGCCTTGCACACATCTTCCTGGGTCACCAATTGTTGCAGGCAGAGGTCAGCAGCAATAGGCCTGGATGCCCGCTTTTCTGCTGTAGGCTCACTGGGACGTTCCTCCTCAGCAGAAAAATCTATTAAATGCCCAGTCTATGGAATTGCTGAAAGTCCACGGCATGGGCTGGTGGCACTTGGGCCCAGTGCCAACACTTTGGCAGGTGACTTATCATCCATATCATCCTCCGATGAAAAGTCAATTACATCTGTGATCCGTGGTTGGGTAATGAAGATGGCTTCCTCTTCTCCCATGAAGAACAAAGAAAATGGCCTCTTCCCCCACCTATAAGTGGCCTTCATAGCAAAGAACACATGGAAGAGTAACGCACATGAGATAAATACAGATAAAAATTTCCCAGTTCAATTTGCTAACGAGTTTGCTTACCAACCAAATTGACCTGTCTAACAGTTTGCGTCAAAACAGGGGTTTAGTTAGAACACATTTGCAAACGCATGTGTAAGCTGCAGGGCCACTCCACGGCACCCTGCATTACCTGCAGTCCTAACTCTTGTAAATTTATGAGAGTCTCCACAGTGGAAGCACATGCCAGCTAATGGATGGATAGGGGGCAGGTGAGCCTGGAGGTAGCTCAACCCTCCTAAAGGTACTAAGACTCTCATAAATTTACAAGGATTTTTACTGCAGGTAATACAGGGTGCCATGGAGTGGCCCTGCAGCTTACACATGCATTTGCAAATGTGTGCTAACTAAACCCCTGTTTTGACGCAAACTGTTAGACAGGTCAATTTGGTTGGTAAGCAAACTGGTTAGCAAATTGAACTGGGGAATTTTTATCTGTATTTGATTCCTCTTCTGCCTTACCTTTATGCAGTGGCTGGACAGACGCATTCCTCCATCCACGCTCGTTCTGTGCCGAAACAGGTTCATTCAGGTGAGTCAGCACTTGCTGCATCCACCATAAGACCTCCGCATCCAAGACCGTGGGTGCAGGTGAGAAAAGCACACCATTACTGTGCCATATGGTCGATTCTTCTGGATATTCCCAGACAAGGCTAGCCCAGGTTTGGTGCTGAGCAGAGTCTAGCAGCCGTCTGTAGGCGATCTCCAGCTCCCATTCCTGAATGGCCAGAAACTCCATATCTTCCAGTGCCCAGAGCACTTACAAGATGTTCAGAATCCTTTCTCTGTAATCCATAATTTCCTCTAACCGCTACTCCAAATCACTCCCAAAGTTAGGGTTCCCTGACAGCTTCTCGTACAACAGTCCCCCGCCGCCATAGGCCAAAGCCTTCCGTTGGGCTGTCATCCATTATCCAGGGGCATGTTTGGCATACATGCCACTGGAGGGCTCTATAGCTCTCTTCCAATCGCATCTCTGCCCAGACCAGCCTGCTTAACTCAGCTGGCTGCTCCTTGTGCGGTGTATCTCCCAAAAACAGCTCCCGCAATCCATACTGTGACCAGTACCTTTTCTGGATGGAGGGGAGGATTTTTTCCCTGGTGGTGCTGCTCATGGACTAGCGTTTCCTTCCAGAGATCCAAGCAGTGGCCGCCCCCCCTAAAAAAAAAGAAAAAAAAATAGAAAAAGAAAAAAAAAATTACAAAAAGAACAAATAAAGTTTTGAAAAAAAAAAAAAACGTGTTCGCAGACCTATGCGCTCGGCCTGGTGGCTATGGGGGGGGGGGGGGGTTTACGACGCAGAAGAGGCGCCGATTGGCTGCCTTCTGGGGGCGTAACCTGGGCGCAGGAAAAAGCGCTGAGCCACCCCCACCTTCGTGATATCCTGGCTGTGATTGTTTCAGTCTCCAGCCTGGACCAATCATCATCCAGGACATCGCTGACTCGCAATGGGGGCGGTGCCGGTGCGTGCGTCAGTCACGCAACGTCACCGCCCGATCTCCTTCCCGCCACCCAAACCGGAAGACAGAAGACTGAAGAGGAGGACGTCCACGGCGCTGCTCGTCTCGGTTCCCGGAATCCCGCCATCCCGCCGCCGTCAGAAGGTAAGTGATTGAAGCCGACCTGTGCCCTCACCTGTGCCATGCCTGTACCATCACCTGTGCCATGCCTATGCCATCACCTGTGCCATGCCTATGCCATCACCTGTGCCATGCCTATGCCATCACCTGTGCCATTACCTGTGCCATGCCTATGCCATCACCTGTGCCATGTCTATGCCATCACCTGTGCCATCACCTGTGCCATGCCTATGCAATCACCTGTGCCATCACCTGTGCCATGCCTATGCCATCACCTGTGCCGTGCCTATGCCATCACCTGTGCCATCACCTGTGCCATGCCTATGCCATCACCTGTGCCATGCCTATGCCATCACCTGTGCCATGCCTATGCCATGCCTATGCCATCACCTGTGCCATGCCTGTGCCATCACCTGTGCCATGCCTATGCCATCACCTGTGCCATCACCTGTGCCATGCCTATGCCATCACCTGTGCCATGCCTATGCCATCACCTGTGCCATCACCTGTACCATGCCTATGCCATCACCTGTGCCATGTCTATGCCATCACCTGTGCCATCACCTGTGCCATGCCTATACCATCACCTGTGCCATGCCTATGCCATCACCTGTGCCATGCCTGTACCATGACCTCAAAGTCATGCAATTTTTTTACCGCATTTTTTGCCGCGAAGCAATACCTATTACATTTTTCTTTTTGCGCCCCCCCAAAATTTTGAGCACCAGCCGCCACTGGATCCAAGCGCACAGAATCATGCCATCCTAGCAGGACCTGTTCTGACACTAATTATCTAGCCATCTGGATAGAACAATGTGAGGTCATTAACATTTAACAATGGGACAGACACAATCCACATTCCATTTCAATACAAAAACAATAGGGAAGCCTGTCAATGACAGTCTGTGTGTCTCTCTCACAGACAAGCACACAGAATACACATTATCTAGGAGGCAGACTTCATGGAAATGGTCTAGAGTAGTCTTAGTCTCCCAGTGTAAATTGTAAAGTGGGAATAAATCTTCATATTTCTATATGAAGATATTGCTGACAAATATTACTGTCCCATCTGAAGCAATTCAAACATTTAGTATCTGTTTTTAACCTCCAGTGACGGTGAATACCGTCACACTAACATGCACCAAAGCACTTTCCCTTTGCCAATCATCAGGACTGTATCAAAAGCCCATGCACCCATTCGTCGAGTTTCCTTCCACTGTCCAACATGCCTCCCTATTGGACCAGTGTGAAACACTCTCTAGACTGAATGAGTTGCATCCTGAGCACAATGAGCAGACCTCACTAACAGATCCTGTTCTCTGGTAGGCAGAGAACAATATAGATTTACTTTCAGTTCTTCTGGTAAGCAGATAGAACTAAAAATCTACTTTCTCACTAGCACCTACCTAGGAGGGTGCTTCATCCATATTATACGCACCTGCTATACCATCCATATACATTTATAACTAGAGTATATGAACGTTATGTGAACTCACTTTCTAGGTTGCATTTGTTGCAGTAGTTGTGCTACAATACATTTATTTTTGTTAAAAATGAAAGAATGAGAAAGAGAATATAAGGAAATAGATTGGGTGGATGCAGTGAGAAGTGGGCACATCCTGAGAGGCTGCAAATGAAATCTGTATGCTGTTAACCATATTTTTTGTTTTTACAATAACTAATTATGGCTTATATATGCGTGAGACTAATATTGCAGTTTTGTCTTATCTTTCGCATGTCAAACCAAAATTGAGATTTTCTGTAGCATGTGTGCTGTCTATATTTTGTTTGCTCTGAAATGTGCACACTTTTTGTTGTCAGTGCGGTGTATACTGTGACTATGCTCTGTCTGTTCTGTGCGGTGTATATGGTATGCTATCTATGCCCTATGCTGTGTTTGAGTGCTAGTTGTGCTCTCTATATTTTTTGCTGTATATACGGTGTACCTTACTGTGAACTCTCTATTTTCTGTGCTCTGTCTGCTGTGTATACTGTGCCTGTGCTTTGTGTTCTCTGTATGCTCTGTGTTGTCTATGCTTTGTGCTACGTGCTCTGTGCACTCAGTATGCCAAAAAAAAAAAAAAAACACTGCCCCTGCTGGCAATGGGGGTGACAAGTTTCTAGGTTTGTGAAGTAAGGACCACATACCAGAACTGTATTTACTATAAGTCAGTGGTCAAGGCCAGGTTTAGAGAGGCAGCACCAAGCATTGAAATGTACAAATTGTGATAACTTTTTCCTTACATAGGGAATCCACCTTAAAGTCATGGCGGTCCTGGCTCCTCTCCCCTGTCAAGTGCCCCTAATCGCAGCCTTTGTTATGGGGGCACTTGTGCAGGCTCACTCCCGACCTGCGCTCTGTGTGCCCATTTACACACACAGAGCATGGCTCGACCCCAACCCTGCTTTCTACTAATGGGCTCACTGATTGTGATTGACAGCAGCAGAAGCCAATGGCTCCCGCTGCTGTGTGAGCAACTGAGAAGAGAGAGACCTAGGAAAGCCACTGCTTTTGTGTGCTTTGCTGGATTGAGTTAGGGCTCAGGTAAGTATAAGGGGAGCTGAGGGGGAAGCATAAAATGCATTAAGGTTAAAAACCTTGAGCCTTTAGAACCACTTGTACAGTGTTGTCCCAGGTAGCCTGTAGTCAGCCTGAGAATTGTTTTTGTTATCTGTGTTTGTTGAGTTTCTCAGAACATTGATGGCTTCTGCTTACTGCTGTTGAGTGTTTTCCAGTAGTTAGGCCTCATTCACATGGGTGCTTACACCTGAAGTCCATGAATGTGCCACATCTTTAACTGGCTCTAGCTGCCAAGTGCTGCATACAGGCAGGTCTGTGTGATTGCAGAGGCTGCACAGACACTGCTGCTTTCCCCAATTTGACAACTATGCAGCAGGTGTGGGAGAACAGCCCCAAATGCAGACAGTGTAAGTTGAGGGTGACCCCCTCAACACAGCTGTCAAATTGGGATAAGTGGCTGCGTCCATGCAGCTACTACATTCCCATAGACATGAATGGGCTACCTGTTCACAGCACTTTGCCTCTTCAGCCCATTTATGGGCTATGGATGTAAGCATCTGAGGGAATGAGGCCGTAGAGGGAGAAGTTACAATGTATTGTGTTAAAAAATGTATTCTGCCTTGTTTATTTACAGATGAGTTTATGCCAGTGATGTAGGCTGGGGATTTTAGATAGATATTTAAAATGATCTTCCAGGCTTTGCCTGGAGAGGATGTGGTTGTAGAAGGTTTCTTGCCTCCCAGGCTTTGACTGGTGAGGATGTCTGTTCAGCAGGATCTGGTCCTTTGCCTTTCAGGCCTTTGTCTTGGGGGAAGCCAGAAGAAAAAGAGTTTTGGTTCTCCTTGTTGCCCATCTGGGCGTAAAGTATCCAGGTTGCCCTGTGGCAGAGGCCTATAAAGCTGGTAGGTAACTGGGCCTACAGAATCTATTCTGGCCTTTGGCAGAAACCTAGAGATTCTATACTGACTTGTGATGAGGTCTAAATATTCTGGATGGAATTCATAGCTGGCCTGTGGCAGAGACCTAGGAAGTAGGAAAATTGATGCATATTTTTAGAAGCCTGCTGTGCAATTATTTAATGTACTTGACACTATTCTGCTATATAGAGTCAATAGGCCTATCTTTTATTGGAAGTATGTTACTGAAATGTTAGCACCACCATCAACTTTGCTGGTTGCTTTTTATGGGCTGCTATCAGTTTGTTACTTCTTGAAGGCCTGGGATATTTTTTTGGGATATTTTTTTGTTTTTGGGTAGTCTGCACTGCTACCGTAATTCTCTCTCTACAAGATATTGAGCAAATACATCTTTAAAATGTCTGTTTAAAATCCCATTGTTGATGTGCCCTAATTTAAATCTTAGATTCTCACCTGAGAGGGGATGGCATTAGTTGTGTTCTTTGTGTACTGAGCCATCTGTGCCTTGAATGTCTTGGAGGCCTTGTTATCCATTTAAAGTGTGTGCCAGATGCCCAGTTTTGATTCCCATGCATAAAGTGCAAAAAATACATTTTGAATTAATGTCTGTGGAAAACTACAAACTGCTTAGAAACCATACAGCTGAAAAAGTACACGGTACATACGGCGCTCCTAGGAGAAGTGCAAAGTCCCTTGGTCCATTGGAACTTTCATCTGTATCTGTAGACCATCAACAAGGTAGAGGAATGGATGAGGCAACTGGATGGATGAACAGGAGAAGAGACCGAGACTGGAACCTCTGCAGCTCCCGCAAGGACAATCATACTAGTACAAACAAAATTACCATTACTTAGAAGCAAAGTATACCACTTTTTAATTCTTTTAATAAAATAAAATATGAGGCAGACAGCAAAAAAGAGACCAGTAGGTCATATAAGGTTCATGCTTTGAAGTCTGTTATTTCAGAATCAGCTGGGAATTCCTGATCAGGAAGAGAAAAAAAAATGTGCTATCTCTCCTGTACTCATTCCGAAATAAAACAAAACCCAGCAGAGGTAAAAGCAGTCATCCTCTGTTTACCATTATCTGCCCTCTTATCAGCTCTTCTCCACCCCTCCCTGTGTGCTGAGGAAGGAAGCTTCCCTGGACCCAGCAATTATCAGCTACGGTAAATTATAATGTATAAGCTGCTGATCAGCAGGTGTACAATTCTGGGTCTGGAAAACTCCTCGCTTGTAAACACATTTAGTGAGGAGAAATAAAAGATGTGTTTAGAAGTATATTTCAAACATCCCACCTATCAAGAACCCACTTATCCAGCAGAACAGAACCCTGAAAAGGCTGTCCTTAATCTGTCCCTCTAAAACCCTGCAGGTTGACTGTCCGTCATGCTGATCCAGCAGCTTTCTAAGGGACTGCCTGCAAGGGGATGTACACAACACCTGTATATCCCTGTGCAGGTAAACACAGCCCTCACATGGGTGTATGATACAGCACTCCCTGTGTAAACGAAGACTAAGGAATAAATATGGAGATCACCGGATCTGACATTACACTTACTTACTGCATGCTTGCTACGGCTCCAAAGCTCAGGAAAATTTGAAACCAAAGGCAGCCAGTTAAGTAATTTTGAAAGAATCTCCCCTGCGAGGGACCCACGGCAATCCTCCTAAGGCCATTGGATGTCCACTAATGTAGGTGCCTAGAAGTTACATTATTCCAGGCACCCAGCTTTATTTTTCACATACCACTTTGCATATTTTTTTTTTGTTAAAAGCTGTTGCTCTTGGCAGTTTTTCAAGGTGGAACCTTAGTTCTGTATTAGGCTGGGTTCACTTAATTGCACTGTGGCCAGGGGCATATCTACCGTGAGGCAAACAAGACATTTGCCTTGGGTTGCATTTTTCAGAGGGGTGGCGCCAGCCTCTAGGCAGAAGGGACACAACCAAGTTCCATCTCCCCCACCTCTTCTCCCTCTCTCTCCCCACCTCTTCTCCCTCTCTGCCCCCTCTCTTCCCCCCACCTCTTCCCTCTCTCTCTTGGCCCCCCCTCTCTCTCTTGACCCCCCTCTCTCCACCCCTTCCCCCTCTCTTTCTCACCCCACCTCTTTCCCCTCTCTCTCCCCCACCTCCCCCTCCTCTCTTTCCCCCCTCTCTCTCCCCTCTCTCTCTTAACCCCCCTCTCTCCCCCTCCTCTCTTCCTCCCCCCTTCGGTCTCCCCCATCTCTATCCCCCTCTCTCTCTCCCCCTTTCTCTCACTCCCCTCTTTCCCCTACCTCTCTCTCACCCCCTTTTTTATACCCCCTCTCTCTCTCACCCCCTCTCTTTCACCCCCTCTCTCTCTCACCTTCTATACCCCCCCACCTCTGAAGGGGTGGAGTTTACAGATGAAGGGATGGATCTTAAACAGGAAGGGGTGGGACAAATTTAGATGGGGGGGGGGTGCCTGATTTTAGTCTTGCCTAGGGCAGCACAAAACCAAAATACACCTCTGTGGCAACACATGTTCTGTACGCTGGGGCTCTGCAGTGCTATTCATTCTTCATTCTTGATTCAGTAAACTTTTCATTACCATATCATTCATTCAGGGAACCTTCATGTACTGAAATGCATGGGAAGGAACTAGCTTGCATTGGGATGTGTGGCATTGTGAAATAAGGTAGGTTTTTATTGCATTCCGGTGCATTGCCCATCCATTCAAAATGAAACGGGTGGGGTTGATTAATTAAAACTGGTGCAGCTCTGCATAGAAGCCAATCAGCTTCCAGTTTTTTTTTGTCAAAGCGTAAAGGATAAGTTCACTTTTCATAACAAGTTACACCCATATTCATGTAACATGATACAAACAGACCGGCCCACGCACCCTCCCTGCTCTTCTGCTGTGACAGCTAGCGGGGATCTTAAAGCTGTCCGTTTGTAGTTTTCAATAAACTACCACCGCGCTGTGAGCACTGTGATAGTTCATTGAGTCTTCTTATAATATAAATAATAGTATCCTGTGCCTGGCTTAAATTAAATCAACCACCATGTAAAATGAAAAGCAGCCAGCACAAAATCTTGAATATAGTAAGAGATCATTCAGACAGTAAACATAGGTGTAGCGCTAATCAAAAAAAAAAAAAAAAATACAGATCAAATCAATGTCCACAAAAGAAGAAACCAAAAGAGTGTCCACTTGTTGAGGGAATCCTCTATGAGTGATAAAAGGACCGTCACCAGCACCCAATCACACAGCCTCTTACCGAATCATATTGACCCTCATCAGTCATCACAAAGGTCAATATAGGCAGCAAATCCTATGTGAAGCATGTATGGCCGTAAGATCCTCCTAGCGTTCACCCTGTTGTTCCTCTTCCTCACTCCCAGTGGTCTCATCGAATCATGCAGGGACAAGTAGGACACCTCTCATAGTGTAGTATTGTCGGAAGATTAATGTAGTGAGGCAGTATTATTTTCACCAATATCCAAATGCAATTAAAAATCCAGTTAGGTTCTGAGTTCCATAATTGCTTTCGGCATCACTTAGCATTGAGATTGTACCTTGCTGAATTATGCTGGTATAGGTAATTCTCTGCTAGTGTCTCCACCAGTGTATGCACAACAGAATTAAGGATCTGGTAGGGTGATATAGGGGCAATTCCCAAAGAAAAGCCAAACCCTTGACAGTGGAATAGAGAAGAAATGGGGTATAGCCCAATGGGTATCCACAGATGCAATGGTGAATGACCTTGACTGTGGAATCCTAGCGAGTAGAGAACCGCTTCTCTATTTCACTGTCAAGGCTTTTCTTTGGGAATCGCCCCTATATCACCCTACCGCATTCTTAAATTTTTTTTGATTAGCGAGACACCATTGAGTCTTCTTGTCTGAATGTATTGGCTTCCTCGTATCAGGAACGAGCAATCCGATACAATGACAGATCTGCAGAAGACCTGGATGGCATCAGTGATCTGCTGATGCAGGTGGATCCATTGTTGCTGGGGGGTCTTATGTTGTTGGAAGGGATCTCCTGTTGAAGTAGAGGTCTATTGATGGCTGATCTATTGATACTGGTTGCTGGGAGAGCCGTTGTTGCTACTGGAGGGGGTCTAATGTTGCTGTGGTGGATCTTTTGTTGCCTGGTGAGGTATTTTGTTGTACGTGGGAGGTTGGTGGGGAGTGAAACCAAGGGACAGTGCTCAGAGGTAGGTAGTGGGTGGAGACAAGAAGTGACTCAAAAGGAGGGAGTTCCTGCACCTATTCTAGACAAAAAAAAAAAGCCCCGCTTTTCTCTATTTATCTATTTTTTCTAATGAAAAGCAAGGGATTAAAAATATATAGTATGTATTTATCAGCTACCTGATTAAACCCATATGTGTTCTGAAAATAAATTGTGTAACATTTTAGGATAGCTAACAAAAGATGAGATGTAAGGTACAGAACTGGTACATCTCCAAAAAAAAAAAAAACGCTTTGGGAATTATCTGAGATTTTATAGCGGGTTATAGTAGAGAAAGGATCTGGGATTAAGGTGCCTAAAGAAAAATGGGCGCTGCTGTGGCTGACCCTCTGAAAATGCTAACTGCTTCATTGTTAAAGTGGAACCTCAGTCTGCCTCCATGTGCCTCAGCCCCCTCAGGCGCTACCATTTTGTGGCGATGTGCTCTGCCCTGCCTTCAAATCTTGGTAGAGCACATCTGCCCCTGTGCAAAGACACAGAAGGTAGTAGACTTCCCTGGTGGCAGTCTTTGCTTGTGCAATGGAAACCCTGCAGGGGGTGGGTGGGGATAGATTCTCACCTAGGCAAGAAAAGTAAAAACACAAATAAATCACTTTTTTCTTAAAAAATGCCCATTTATAAAAGGGGGAGGGGGAGGGAAAGAGGAGGCCAGGGCAGCACAACATAACCTTTAGGGTGAAGGTCTTCTTTAATCTGACTCTCTGGCCTTATTATATTCTGTACGCATGACTAAAATAAGTATGCAGATCAGGGTAGTGAGATAAAAGTCAAAAGTCCTTAAAGAGGAGCTTTAGTCTCTCCCCAAAAAAAAAAATAAAAGTCAGCAGCTGTCCTCACCCCAACACGTTCTTCACTGGGCTTCAGGTCCATAGCACTGCCATCTTAAATAAGGAAAACGGCTGTAAAGCCTTGCATCTTCACAGCCAGATTCCCACTGTGCATGCGTGAACCTCGCTACGCTTGGTGAATGGTCCCGCAGTCTTCTGGGACCTGTAATGTGTCTCAGAAGGCTACAGGCGAAGAGGGGGAAGTGAACTTCTACTCGGGTCCAATGGACTATTCCCAACACATACGGTTCTGTAGAAATGACTGTGCATATAAGTGGGTGCTGAAGTGAGGCTGGAACTGTGTATAGTCAGAGCAAGAGAGTGTCACCAGCACACCAAGGAGTTCCAGAGCGAGTCCAAAGCTTTATTCAGCGAACAAATCCTTACAGCAGATAGCAACTTTTTGGAGATATGCAAGACCCTTTTATCATAAAGGGGTCTTGCGTGGCCCTGAAACATTGCTATCTGCTGTAACAATGTGATCGCTGAATAAAACTGTGGACTTCTTCTGGAGATCCTTGGTGTGCTGATGACACTCTCTTGCTCTTCCACTTGGTTCGCCATGGTGTTGGTGATCCGGGCGAAAGTGGGAGCATGTACCTGTCAAAAGCAGGTACCCCCCCCCCCCAAAATAAATAAATAAGTGCCAAATGGGAAACAGGAGGAGGGGTGGAGAAGTCAAACAAGTGGAAGTTCCCCTTTTGGGCAAAGATCCCCTTTAAGCTAGCCATACACTGTTAATTTTGGCCAGCTCCTGATGAACCAACCAAAATTAACTATGTGTGTGGCTCTGCTAGTTCCTCCTGTCCAACACCCTTTGATTAAAAAATTTAGGGAGTTGGGTGGAAACTTGTTGGGTGGACAGCTGCTGCATCTGATTAGATGCAGTTGCTGTTTGTGTAATCTGACAGCTCTTGCTGGCACCTGTCAGAATACGGGGAGATACGATCAATGCTGTTCCCATGGATGGATGAATCCGTTTTTTTTTTATTTTTTATTCAGCCTGAAGTGTATGGCCACATTAAATACTTAAGGATCAAAGGATCACCATGACAACCAGGCAGCTAGCATTTTCAGAAAGTCATCAATGGTAGCCTTCCTCTTTCTTTCAGTAAAGGATTTCTTTAATCCCTTAGTGCAGGGGTGTCAAACTCAATTTAATCAAGGTCCTGAATCAGCAATATAATTGCCCTCAAAAGGGCCGGTTGTAAGACTAGATGTTCAGAGCATCCCCTACCCTTACATAAGACGTCAGGAGCCTCCATCAGAAGTTGAGTCTTCCACCCTCCCTTGCATTACAGTGCACCACCCTTAACATGTGCTGCTGATGGGAGGAAGCTGGAGGCATTGCTGGAAAGTAGAAAGCACAGGGACTGGAGGGCCACATGAAATGGCCCGTAGGGCCGGATTCGGCCCGCGGGCCTTGTGTTTGACACATGTGCCTTAGTGACTGAGGGTAAAACAAATGTTAACGCCCAAACACAATTTTGCAACTTTGACATACTGTATATTAGTAAAACTGTACCTATCATTGCAACGTTGTGTATCCAGATTATACCTTGTTTTTT
Organism: Pelophylax lessonae; assembly: GCF_965119305.1. Lineage (NCBI taxonomy): Eukaryota > Metazoa > Chordata > Amphibia > Anura > Ranidae > Pelophylax > Pelophylax lessonae. The sequence continues at coordinate 431,985,058 of NC_138771.1, forward strand.
TTTCAGGACAAATTGGGCTTTGGTGGTAAATAGTAACAGAAAACTCCTGATAAAAACTGGCCCAAAATAGTAAAAAAATAAGTAAAATGTAGCTGTATTTTTCTTGCTATTACCATAACCTACCACTAAAGTACAACCAAAAATACATTTTCCAGCTCCTACCAATTAAACTAATAGCACATACAGTGCATCCGGAAGGTATTCACAGCACTTGACTTTTTCCACATTTTGTTATTCTTGTCTTAATACAAAATGGATAAAATTCATTATTTTCTTCAAAATTCTACAAACAATATACCATGATGACAATGTGAAAGAAGTTTGTTTCAAATCTTTGCAAATTTATTAAAAAAAAAAAAACAAAAAAAATCACATGTACATAAGTACTCACAGATTTTGCCGTGGCACTCAAAATTGAGTTCAGGTGCATCCTGTTTCCACTGATCATCCTTGAGATGTTTCTACAACTTGATTGGCGTCCACCTGTGGTAAATTCAGTTGATTGGACATGATTTGGAAAGGCACACAACTGTCTATATAAGGTCCCACAGTTAACAGTGCACGTCAGAGCACAAACCAAGCCATGAAGTCTAAATCCTCGCACACACGCAACGAATTTCCGCCGACTGGTCGTCCATCTTTTGTCCAGAGTGGTGTTTTGTTGGTTGGAATGTGCTCTAGACTGCACACGAATTGTCCCGCACTACAGAATTTGACTTCAGAAGTGATGTCATGTGTTGGTTTGCTTTCTTTGTGTTCTTTCTTCTCTGAGCATGCCCAGTCTTGCTCATAAGATTTTTCCCTGTCGAAATCTGTACTGACTGCACGAAAATCGGACGTGTTTTGATGGAGGACAAAAATTTTATAGCCTGCACACCAGAACTTTTTCGGCCAAAAAGTCGGAGTCGGTTGTCGGAAGCATCATACTAACAAGCCGAAAATCGGCAGATCGGTCGTCTGACGAAAATTCCCTGCCGAATTTCGACTCGTGTGTACGGGGCTTTAAGCCTCGTACACACGCAACAAATTTCCGCCGACCGGTTGTCCGTCTTTTGTCCAGAGTGGTGTCTGTTGGTTGGAATGTGCTCTAGACTGCACACGAATTTTCCCGCACTACAGAATTTGACTTCAGAAGTGATGTCATGTGTTGGATTGCTTTCTATGTGTTCTTTCATCTCTGAGCATGCCTAGTCTTGCTCATAAGATTTTTCCCCATCGAAATCTGTACTAATAAGGCGAAAATCGGACGTGTTTTGATGGTCAACAAAAATGATATAGCCTGCACACCAGGATTTTTTCGGCCGAAAAGTCGGAGTCGGTTGTCGGAAGCACCATACTAACAAGCCAAAAATCGGCAGATCGGTCGTCGGACGAAAAATTCCCGGCCTAATTTCTTCTCGTGTGTACGGGGCTTAAGGAACTATCTGTAGACCTCCGAGACAGGATTGTGTCGAGGCACATATCTGGTGAAGGGTACAGAAAAATGTATGCAGCACTGAAGGTCCCAATGAGCACAGTAGCCTCCATCATCCGTAAATGGAAGAAGTTTGGAACCACCAAGACTCTTCCTAGAGCGGGACGCCCAGCCAAACTGAGTGATCGGGAGATTAGGAAAGAAGGACCTTAGGGAAGTGACCAAGAACCCGATTGCCACTCGGACAGAGCTCCAGCATTTCTCTGTGGAGGGAGGAGAACCTTCCTGAAGAACAACCATCTCTGTAGCACTCCACCAATCAGGCCTGTATGGCAGAGTGGCTCCTCAGTAAAAGGCCCATCACAGCCCATCTAGAATTTGCCAAAAGGCACCTGAAGGACTCTGAAGGACTCCCCTTACCGACTGGTAGCAAAGGAGATTGATACACCCCTGGGAAGGGATAGACACCTACATCTTATAGTCGGGAGCTGATTTTGGATACTGTCCACGCTACCCATAGACCAACAGAGGTTTCAGACCTACCCTCTTTAGAATTCTGGTAAGAAGCCACAAACACCACTTGGGTGACACCAGACACGTTTTTGTGCACGTGTGGAGGTTTTATCATATTGCACCTGGCTTTTGCTACCAGTCGGTAAGGGGCCATCTTATTCACGTTTTGTGTAACAGAGTTGTCGTCTCACACCGGTCTTATTTGAAGATACTTTTTTCCTTGAAAAGACTTTTTGTGTGTCATCACGTTTATGCAATAGTTTAAGAGATTGCTTTTTCTATGGACTTTTGATGCATTTATACTTTTCACAATTTGTATGTACTTTATTACCACAGTGCAGCAGTGTATACCGATAGCTACCTCAGCAAGGAGTGCTTAAGGGAGCTTAAAGAGGACTTCTTTAGTGAAAAAGCAGTCACAAGTCAGTTCAATGTTAACAGGCATCAGGCCAGCATTAACCGGCGTTGACTGGCATCCTGCCAGCGTCAGGTCAGCGCCAATCAGCATTTTTCAAGTGTCTCCCAAAAGTTATACATAGTTGAGCCAAAGGAGTATCAAACTCTTTCCCTTCTCCTATCCAAGTTAAAAAATAAATACAAAAACCCAAACATACTGGACTGGTCATTGTCTCAGTGCTCACACTTGGAGAAACATGCACAAAGGTACTTTTGTTGCACCCGGTGACCCAAGGGGACCCACATCCAGCAAAACGGCTGGGAATCCTGCTACACACTTTTGTTTGCTTACATGTTCCTCCCCTGCAAAGAGAGACAGATACAATGTATCTTTCTCTCCATTCAGAAAATAAAAGAAAACACAGGGGTGGGCTGCACAGTGACTGATCACCGTGATAGCCAATCAGAGGCTATCACAGCGATCAGGTGATGGGGAACTGGGAATCCTGGGTCCCGACTGTTAATACAGTCAAGGCTCTCACCTGTGCAATGTGTTCCCAGCGCAAAGATAGGTATGCATATATGCAGCCTCACAGATAAAGGCCCATTTCCGTGAGGCCGTGTATATGCGTACTGTCAGTGGGAAGGAGGTAAGGATAAAGTAGTGCAAAAGCCAAAACTTTTTTTCATTTTGGATAGAGTATTGGAGGGTTATAACCCCTGTCAGGTTATTTTTTCATTTGTGTCACATGGAAATCCCTCCAAAGTGAGAGAATCCCTAGTTGCCACAAGAACTAGTGTCCCCATTGTAAGATTTCCCCTCTGTTCCTGTCTTGTGACAACTCAAAATCTGGGATTTTTTTCACAATATGCTCTGTGATAACAGAAAAAAATAGAGGCTAAATCACACTAATGGAGGCACCGACAGCAATAAAAAACTGAGAGATGTTCTAATACCTCTCTGTTCTATCCAAAACTAAAAAAACAATGTTTTGCCTTCAGTTATACTGTAAAGCATTTTTGTTATTTTGTAGAACACAGAATTTTGCTATCATGGAAAACGTTAACTTGTAGCTATGGCTAGATCTCTGCTTCCCCCTGTCTGTAAGGCATCGTTCATATCTCTGCCATGTTTAAAAAGCTGAAATGTGGCGTTTTACAAAAAAGGGAATTCCCCAAACTCTCCTGAATTTAGTTATTGTGAACAGACAATTGTCCTTGTGAGCAATGCTGTGTATTCTCCTGGATCTAAACAAAGGAAAATGAAATTTGTTGCAGGTTCTTTGTTTGCTAGCGCGCTCGACTACGGGTTTGCAGCTGTTCACTTATCTCTGAGTGAACAGAACTTCCCATTTCCTGGACCATACAGTCTCCGGAAGATAGACGTCAAGGCTCAATCAGTTGGCAGGAAGTCAGTGTGCTTTACTGTTGAGTCAGAATCCATCCAGAAGATTTATAAAATCTGCTCATTGTTTGGTAGTGGGCTTTGTGGTCTTATTTTGTGAGGTCACATACAGAATATTCCTTCATAGAAAATGTATAGATACAAAGAATTCATTTTTCATTCATTGAATGCCATGTATTGTATTAGACTTTATTTGTCTGTGTTAAAATGGAACTGGCAGCAAAGAAAAATCCTTTCCAGCAGCTGCTTTATATTGGCTGCTAATGATTTATTATTATTATTATTATTATTATTGCAGATATGAATGTGGGTCCATCAATGTATGCAGCACTTTACATAATTAATATTCACATCAGTCTCTTGTAGGCAGGTGTAGGTGGCATTGTGCTGTTCTATACTCACATCAGCCCCTTGTAGTCAGATTTAGGTTCTCTTCAAACCTGTAGGTGGCACTGGACCATTGTTACAAGTGGAGAGGGGTCTGATAAGGGAATTGTCCTCTTAGGCCAGCTATCCAACTGGACGCTGCAATCTCTCAAGACCTCAGACGACCATCTTCACTGGGAACCTTAGGCTCCTTTCACACTATCCGTCCGTCGGACGGATTCTGTTTTTCTCAGCGGGGGATTGAGCCTCCGATCCCCCGCTGAGCAGGAGGATGACAGCTGTGTCTCCGCGCTGTGTGCGGAGACACAGCTGTCAGTTTCCCATGCATCTCTATGGGGGAAATCGGATGGGAACAGACCGTCGGTCCGTTCTTATCCAAACCGATCCGCTGGACGGATGGAAAATAGGGTTTCCATCTGTCCAGATTTGACGGATCGGATCTGGTGCCAGTGGACATGTCTCCGCTGACATCCGATGCCCCATAGGAATGCATGGGTGGACCGTTCAGATCCGCCAAAAAAAGGGACAGGCGGATCTGAACGGTCCGCCTGTGTGAAAGGGGCCTAAGGGTCTTCTGCATCATTCGGGCACACCTGCAGCAAGATGTACACTATATTATCAAAAGGAATGGGATGCCTGCCTTTAAACACACATATGAACTTTAGTGGCATCCCACTCTAAAGGGCCATACACACTATAAGATTTTCTGAAGACTTTTTCCTTCAAATTTACCTTTTCTATGTAGTGCAAGGGCCTGCCAGATTGCATTCAAATTGTAAGTGTTTAGGTTTGACCTCATATTATCTGGTTTTGGTAAATCTAAAGGAAAAAGTCTTCAGAAAATCTTATAGTGTGTATGGTCCATTAGTCTGTAGGGTTCAATATTGAGTTGGTCCACTCTTTACAGCTTTAACAGCTTTAACTCTTCTGGGAAGGCTGTTCACAAGGTTTAGGAGTGTATCTATGGGAATGTTTGACCATTCTTCCAGAAGTGCATTTGCGAGGTCAGGCACTGATGTGGGTGAGAAGGCCTGGCTCGCAGTCTAATTCATCCCAAAGGTGTTTTCTCGGGTTGAGATCAGAACTCTGTGCAGGCCAGTCAAGTTTATCAACCCCAAACTCGCTCATCCATGTCTTTATGGACCTTGCTTTATGTGGAGGTGGAGGGGGGATAATGGTGTGGAGTTGTTTTTCAGGGGTTGGCCCCTTAGTTCCAGTGAAGAGAACTCTTAAGGTGTCAGCATACCAAGACATTTGGGACAATTTCATGCTCCCAACTTTGTGGGAACAGTGTGGGGATGGCTCCTTCCTGTTCCAACATGACTACGCACCAGTGCACAAACAAGGTCCATAAAGACATGGATGAACTAGTTTTGGGGTGGAAGAACTTGACTGACCTGCACTGTCCTGACCTCAACCTGATAGAACACCTTTGGGATGAATTAGTGGATTCATTGGAGCAGAGACTATGACCCAGGCCTTCCCGTCCACATCAGTGGCTGACCTCACAAATGTGCTTCTGGAAAAATAGGCAAACATTCCCATAGACGCACTCCTAAACCTTGTGGACAGCCTTTCCAGAAGAGTTGAAGCTGTTATAGCTGCAAAGAGTGGGCCAACTAAATATTGAACCCTACGGACCAAGACTGGGATGCCATTAAAGTTCATGTGCATGTAAAGGCAGGTGTCTCAAAACTTTTGGTAATATAGTATATGTCAGGGACAGGTATTAGCGCAGAGAAGGTTTTCAATGAGTAGAGTGAGAACAGGGAAAGCGCCTGCAGCAAGGAAAGTACACGGTGACCAGAATAGCAACATATTGCTTCCCCTAGTAGAATTACAGTACCATCCCAGTGCACCGCGAACAGCAACCCTTTCAGCAGAAGCCATCCTCTGGTAATTCAGGCCAAAGATTGATAACACGGTGGCATTACAAGCTATTGCATTGCCTTGTATCAGTGCCTTCAAGAATTGTCAACACTTATTATCCCTAACCTGTATACAATAATACAAGACAATTCACAACAATCAAGGAGCATAGGTGTGCGCAGCCTATTGCATTAGGGTGTGCACCCCAAAGTTCAAACACACATGCTTTTCTCTACAGATTATCTGCTGATACTAGAACATGGCCAGATAGTACAGAACCTTTGAAGTCAAGCTGCACATGCTCAGTTTGGTGTGTAGTTCTAGAGAGATTTTTTTTCTTGGAATGTGCATGTGATCAGCATAGGGCCAATCAGCACTGTCCAGACAGAGGGGTCAGGGGTCCTGGATCCTGATAGGACAGCTCAGTGCAGTATTAAAACTACTCCTACAAGTTTTACAAGGAACTGATAGAAGTCACAAGGCTGCTATGTACTGCTGATGAGAAAAGGTATTTAGCAGTTTATTTTTGCTAGAAAAATTGCATTTCCATGTACTGTGGAAGACCAGATATAGTGAATGCAAGGCACTAGATTTGGTAACACTTTAAATCATAGCAAACACAGTTTACTATGCTTCAGTTATGAATGAACTTAGTGGGCAAGTGTGTTCACTGTGTTCATTTAGAAAAGTAAGAGGCTGGTATATGACGCATACAGTGCCTTGCGAAAGAATTCGGCCCCCTTGAACTTTTCGACCTTTTGCCACATTTCAGGCTTCAAACATAAAGATATAAAACTGTAATTTTTTGTGAAGAATCAACAACAAGTGGGACACAATCGTGAAGTGGAACGAAATTTATTGGATATTTTAAACTTTTTTAACAAATAAAAAACTAAAAAATGGGACGTGCAAAATTAATCAGCCCCCTTAGTTAAGTTAGTTAATACTTTGTAGCGCCACCTTTTGCTGCGATTACAGCTGTAAGTCGCTTGGGGTATGTCTCTATCAGTTTTGCACATCGAGAGACTGAAATTTTTGCCCATTAATCCTTGCAAAACAGCTCAAGCTCAGTGAGGTTGGATGGAGAGCATTTGTGAACAGCAGTTTTCAGTTCTTTCCACAGATTCTCGATTGGATTCAGGTCTGGACTTTGACTTGGCCATTCTAACACCTGGATATGTTTATTTATGAATCATTCCATTGTAGATTTTGCTTTATGTTTTGGATCATTGTCTTGTTGGAAGACAAATCTCCGTCCCAGTCTCAGGTCTTTTGCAGACTCCATCAGGTTTTCTTCCAGAATGGTCCTGTATTTGGCTCCATCCATCTTCCCATCAATTTTAACCATCTTCCCTGTCCCTGCTGAAGAAAAGCAGGCCCAAACCATGATGCTGCCACCACCATGTTTGACAGTGGGGATGGTTTGTTCAGGGTGATGAGCTGTGTTGCTTTTACTCCAAAAATAAAGTTTTGCATTGTTGCCAAAAAGTTCGATTTTGGTTTCATCTGACCAGAGCACCTTCTTCCACATGTTTGGTATGTCTCCCAGGTGGCTTGTGGCAAACTTTAAACGACACTTTTTATGGATATCTTTAAGAAATGGCTTTCTTCTTGTCACTCTTCCATAAAGTCCAGATTTGTGCAGTATACGTCTGATTGTTGTCCTATGGACAGAGTCTCCCACCTCAGCTGTAGATCTCTGCAGTTCATCCAGAGTGATCATGGGCCTCTTGGCTGCATCTCTGATCAGTCTTCTCCTTGTATGAGCTGAAAGTTTAGAGGGACGGCCAGGTCTTCGTAGATTTGCAATGGTCTGATACTCCTTCCATTTCAATATTATCGCTTGCACAGTGCTCCTTGGGATGTTTAAAGCTTGGGAAATCTTTTTGTATCCAAATCCGGCTTTAAACTTCTCCACAACAGTATGTCGGACCTGCCTGGTGTGTTCCTTGTTCTTCATGATGCTCGCTGCGGACCTCTGTGATAGTCTGCAGGTGCATTTATACGGAGACTTGATTACACACAGGTGGATTCTATTTATCATAATTAGTAATTTAGGTCAACATTGGATCATTCAGAGATCCTCACTGAACTTCTGCAGAGAGTTTGCTGCACTGAAAGTAAAGGGGCTGAATAATTTTGCACACCCAATTTTTCAGTTTTTTATTTCTTAACAAAGTTTGAAATATCCAATAAATTTTGTTCCACTTCATGATTGTGTCTCACTTGTTGTTGATTCTTCACAAAAAATTACAGTTTTATATCTTTATGTTTCAAGCCTGAAATGTGGCAAAAGGTTGCAAAGTTCAAGGGGGCCGAATACTTTCGCAAGGCACTGTATACTAGCCCCTTCTCCTGCTCTCCATCGGGGAGAGAGGAGAGCAGAGGAGGGGAGGGGAGGGAAGCCAGCAGCACTGCAGGTGGGGGGAAGGTGCAACACCGGGACAATTAGCACCGTACATAGTGATTAGGGTGTGCCCAGGCACATCTAGCACACCAAAAGAAGAGGCGCCTCTAATGTCCCGTACACACGTGCAGATTATCTGCAGACTTTTGTCTGCAGACTTACCAAAACCATATAATATGAGGTCAAACCTAAACACTTTCAATTTGTATGCAATCCGGCAGGCCCTTGCACTACATAGAAAAGGTAAGTCTGCAGACAAAAGTCTGCAGATAATCTGCACGTGTGTACGGGGCATACTACATAGAAAAGGTAAGTCTGCAGACAAAAGTCTGCAGATAATCTGCACGTGTGTATGGGGCATAATGCCCCGTACACACGTGCAGATTATCTGCAGACTTTTGTCTGCAGACTTACCTTTTCTATGTAGTGCAAGGGCCTGCCGGATTGCATACAAATTGAAAGTGTTTTATGTTTGACCTCATATTATATGGTTTTGGTAAGTCTGCAGACAAAAGTCTGCAGATAATCTGCACGTGTGTATGGGGCATTAGTGTAGACTGTAGACATTTTATTGCACAATAGAAACAATATTAACTCACATGGAGTAGGTATTTAAGAGCACTTCGGGTGGAAGGATAGTCAGGATTTTCTCCGGTTGGCATGTAGCCATTCACTGTCACGGCAGTGCCGTGCAAAATGCTCCCCGCTGGTCACTGTAGGGCTGGCTGTGCGGTGGGTGGAAATCCAGAGCAAGGCTTGGAAGGCAGAAGGTACGGCGGTGTGGCTGAATGACGTCAACGGGTTGAGGTTTTCCGAGCATGCTTCATAGCAATCATGGTGACGTCATCCAGCCACGTCGCTGCACCTTCTGCCTTCCAAACCTCACTCTAGATTTCCACCCACCGCACAGCCGGCCCTACATTTACCAGCAGGGAGCAGTTCGCACGGTGCTGCCGTGACAGCGGATGGCTACAAGTCAACTGGGGAAAATCCAGACTATCCTTCCACCCGAAGTGTTTTTAAATACCTACTCCATGTGAGTTGATATTGTTTCTATTGTGCATTAAAATGTCTACAATTTACACTTAGAGGCGCCTCCTATTTTTTCTGTCCTTCACAGCCTACTGGAACCTTGGTTTGTTCCCATTGATGGCAGCCCTAAGTCTTTGGACTTTTATCCCTGCTATACCACCATATAACATTTCCACCTGATATGGACTTTTTAAACAAACTTTCATATGGACTTATTTGGGGCCTGCAGCCCATGCGCCTGTTAACCCTTTTTTTACACCTGGCACACCCCCCTGCACACACCGATGTCAAGGACTGTGTGTTATCTCTCCTTCCAAAGAGAAAAAGTGACCGCACTCAGAGGTGAATGAACTTGAAGTGTTTATTCCCATTCATAAAAGACAACGGTGCATCGAACACACACTTGTATGTATTTATACACATACAAACATATAGGTGTTATAGGAGCGGAGCCATATTAGTGTGAATTAGCGCAAGCATAGATTTCTGCTATTTTCACACCTATATATGTGTATATATACATACATGGGTGTATATACCCCTACACAGAAGTTCAGCTGTTATGCCCGCCTCCAAAGGCGCCCAAAAAATGCCCAGAAAAAACGCCTGCAAGAACACACCTGGGCATTTTTTTTTGGTGCAGGCATTTTTTTGGGTCTTTGGAGGCAGACAAAACATCTGAACTTCTGTGTAGGGGTATATACACCCATGTCTGTATATATACACATACACATATATAGGTGTGAAAGTAGCAGAACACTATGCTTGCGCTAATGAAATAATGAACACCAATATGTCTCCGCTCCTATCACACCTATATATGTGTATGTGTAAAAATACATATAAGTGTGTGTGTGTATATATAACCCTATACAGAAGTTGAGATGTTTTGCCTGCCTCCAAAGAGCCCAAAAAAATGCCTGCGCCAAAAATAAATGCCCAGGTGTGTTCTTGCAGGCGTTTTTTTGGGCATTTTTTGGGGGTCTTTGGAGGCAGGCAAAACATCTGAACTTCTGTATAGGGCTATATATATATATATATATATATATATATACACACACACACACACTTATATGTATTTTACACATACACATATATAGGTGTTATAGGAGAGAAGCCATATTAGTGTGAATTAACGCAAGCATAGATTTCTGCTATTTTCACACCTATATATGTGTATGTGTATATATACATACATGGGTGTATATACCCCTACACAGAAGTTCAGCTGTTATGCCCGCCTCCAAAGACGCCCAAAAAATGCCCAAAAAAACGCCTGCAAGAACACACCTGGGCATTTTTTTTTTTGGCGCAGGCATTTTTTTGGGTCTTTGGAGGCAGACAAAACATCTGAACTTCTGTGTAGGGGTATATACACCCATGTCTGTATATATACACATACACATATATAGGTGTGAAAGTAGCAGAACACTATGCTTGCGCTAATGAAATAATGAACACCAATATGTCTCCGCTCCTATCACACCTATATATGTGTATGTGTAAAAATACATATAAGTGTGTGTGTGTGTGTATATATAACCCTATACAGAAGTTGAGATGTTTTGCCTGCCTCCAAAGAGCCCAAAAAAATGCCTGCGCCAAAAATAAATGCCCAGGTGTGTTCTTGCAGGCGTTTTTTGGGGCATTTTTTTGGGGTCTTTGGAGGCAGGCAAAACATCTGAACTTCTGTATAGGGCTATATATATATATATATATATATATATATACACACACACACACTTATATGTATGTATTTTACACATACACATATATAGGTGTTATAGGAGAGAGCAAGGTGTGAAAATAGCGGAGCCATATCCCTGTTCTATAAGTGACCTAATACAAACAATCTTTTTTTTTTTTATGGTTCTGGACATGCTACAGAGCTGAAACTTCACAGGTACACTTTTTAGACCCCCCAGACACTAAATCCAAAGAAAGGTTTTATTTTTTTTAATTTTTTCAATAATTGGCTCTATCAAAAATGACAATTTTTAAGAACTTTTTTTGTGTGATTAATAGTCCCTGGGGCATGGCCCAGAACCCTAGGCACTTTTTAGGGGCATTTATTGGGTTTTAGGGCTTCAAAATGGTGTTTTTTGCTTACCGAAGTTCGGGTCCCATTGATTTCAATGGGGTTCTGAAATCCGGGCCGAACTTTCGGGAAGTTTGGATGTTCTGGCCAAACCGAACTTTAGAAAAGTTCGATCATCCCTACTCAGCATTACACGTGAGTGATGCCTAGGGCAGTCTGCCTAGGAATGCCCACTTCAGGGGCGGACTGACAACTCATGGGTCCCCTGGGCAATATGAGATCATGGGGCCCACTGGGTCTCTGCCTACACTCAAGCCATGCCCACACAAAGCCCCACCTACATATTGCAGTGCCCACATTACATATGTTCATCACAGAATTTCTCTACACTATATTCAAAATACATGTTTAATAGGTGAGTGATCTATAGGATTAATAATCTGAATACAAATTTACAGCAAATTAGGAACAAAAATAAATATGTGGGGAAAATTGTAGATTTTAAAAAAGAGCACAAAAAAAAACACATCTAGGTCTTTTCAATCTGACAAACTATATTCAAATTTCTGAAGCAATAGCAAAATAATAAACTAAATTACCTTAACCACTTGACCTCCTGAAGATTCTACCCCCTTCATGACCAGAGCATTTTTTGCTTTTCTACATGGCATTACTTTAACTGGCAATTGCACGGTCATGCAGCGCTGTACCCAAATGAAATGTATATCATTTTTTTTCACACAAATAGAGCTTTCTTTTGGTGGTATTTGATCACCACTGGGTTTATTTTTTGTGATAAACGAAAAAAAATATTTTAAAGAAAAAAAAAAGGTATTCTTTTTTTAGCTATAAAACATATCCAATAAAAATGTTACAAAATCAAATTTCTTCATGAATTTAGGCCAAAATGTATTCTGCTACATGTCTTTGGTTAAAAAAAAAAAAAACCCAAGTAAGTGTATATTTGGTTTGCGTCTGGCATAGATACTGGAATTTTTTCTATTTGTTATTTTATACTAGTACTGGCAGTGACATAGTAAGACGGCGGACAGTCTGACACCAACTGATGCTGGCTGGGGGGTACACTGAGTAATTGACACTGATATCACTAGTGACACTAATACAGTGATCAGTGCTAATACTAGACACTGTGCCTAACTGTAATGTGTGTGTTATGTGATGCTTTTACTAATCAATCTTGCTGTTTTTTTTTCCCCTGCTTTAATGCGACTGATTCCCTGAGGCTGGATACCTCCAGCACTCCAGTTTCACAGTCCCAGTTCAGTCTTTAAATTTTCCACCCCAGCACACCGGCTCCATGCTCGCTCTCTCTTGCCTGCTTCCTCCTCTGGGCACACACCTCCCAGCGGACCGGCACCTCGCTCACACTTCATTTAGAGGTCCTCCACATCTCAGCCACTGTACGTGCATGCCGCCATTTTCTGTCATGGGGTCTCCTACTGGCACCAAACCAGTTCACACCTGGGTCTACCACATGTGTGCTACCATGAAAATTGTATCAAATACTTGCTGTAATTTTTTTCTCCTGGAGCCAATTGATGGCAGCACACTACCCCCCCCCCCTCACTCCTTCCTAGTGTTATAAAGGAATGGGCTGTGGAGTTGGTGTTAACCAAGGGTGGGGTCAGTAGGGGGCCTCATGATAGAAAATGGTGGCACGTATGGATGCAGCAGGTGAGGTTCTGCCTCCCCTGATTGATTTAGATCCCAGCGCTTTCCCTAACCTGGACTGACAGCACAGTGTGTAGGATGATGGGATGGATTGGCTCTCTCCCTCCCCGCTGAGAGCTGGAGGAAAGCAGCGCTGAGCCCTGGTCACCTACCTCCCACCACTTGGGACGTGAACGGTCCCAGCGACTGTAGCAGAGTTCAAGGGGAGGGGAAAGGCTGGATCTGGAGTAGGGGGAGAAGGAATCTGGGTCGGGTGACACTGGGAGCACTATTACAGCATGGCAGGGGGAGGAGGGAGGGGGTCTCCATCAACTAAGGTGCTCTATAATATTACCATATGGCTGGGACTAAGTGATGAAGGACAGCATACTAAACACTCAGTACTACAACAAAGGTGTCTGATAATATTAAATGCAAAAGTAATACAATCAAACACTAGCAGCGCTATATAGGCGGACTGAAGTATACAAACAAAAGTCCTTCAACATTCAGATGGGTATTTCAGGTCCTGAAGTGGGTAGGTTAAACACAGTCCTTTATAACAGGAAGGGTGTGAGGGGTCCTGACAGCAGCACCAGACTTCCACCACCACTTTGTGCACCCCCCCTATTCTTAAAACTCACCAGATGACAGTGAATCAAGATCCTTCAAAGTTTTCCACCACTTGGCTAAAACGTTGGACACTGGACCCACTTTTCCTCTATTATCCACACAATCTCCTCCGTTTCCAAAGACCATGTAAGTGAACAAAGTGGGGCAACAATAGTGTAATTACGCCAATGACGTTTATTAAAACACACAGCAAACAACACAATGTAGCCCCTCTCCCCTCAGGATGTCTACTTACAGGAGGAAGCATATAGTGAAGGCATTGAGTGGAAGTATAAAATCCGCTGGAAAACTCTGTCCCAAAATTATGGGATCTGGGATGAGCTCCGGCGTGTCTGTAGGTGTCCTATGCGACCGCGCACAATGGCTCCGACGCGTTTCGTCTTCCGACTTCAACAGAGAGCCCGTGTGCGCGGCGCGGTCGTGGGCTATTTATACTGACGCCGGCGCGTGCGCACTCGCGCCCAATCAAGCGTCACCCGGAAGTCAAACTGCAATGAGCATTTCCGGTAGTGACTACTTCCGGCGTGCATCCTCGCTCCGCCCAGAGTCATGGCGCGGGACACGCGTCAGACCGGAAGTGCGTCACTGATGTAAACATCTGGTCGGCTTCAATGACAATAACACAGGAAGTGATCTCCCTGCGCTAGTCAATCGTGTCTCACATCTCATATGCACGATGCTGACCCCATCTATGCATGAGGGAGTTGTCATCTAGCCGAATCCTTAAGCCAAACCACAGGAACTCCAGAATACTTAGCCTCAGTTTATAATTTTTAAAAGCATAAAAGCATAAATAAATTACACTGAATGCCATTCACCGTACATAAAATATATGTCATTATTAAATAAACATGTATAAAACTCATTCACAGTCTCATGAAAATGGAGGGGGGGGGGGAAGAGGCAGGGGCGGGAGAAGGGGCGGCAGACCCTGGCGGGTGAAACCCCAATATTGGGGTCCTCCACAATCGCAGGGATTATACAACCCTCATTGGAGGCCACAATCGGATCTACAGCCCCCTATGAGAGATCGACCTCGAGAGGATGTAGAGCAGGACGCAGGGAACAAAAAAAGAAGACTGGACAGCGATTAGACGGAATTTATAATTTGGCGGAAGTATCCCTAACCGATAAAGAAATCAACATTCTACATGCTGGTTTGTGTGCGAAGCAAAGGCCCGTTAATAAATTTAACGTATATATAGACTTGCACATGTTTGTAAGGAAGATTAACCTTAAAAAATATTATCTGAACCCCGCAAGAGTGATAGGAGCCCCTAAAGCTGGTTTGGCCAACTATACAGTGGGAACTGATAGTGGTCTCAAGAATAAATCACTTTTTAACCCCCAACAGTCATCCAACCAACATATAGAGGTGTTCAAGAACCTCGTAATTAAGGACCTGAGGGAAATTCCCAACAAAAAGGGTGTGAATCCAAGGCACATCCAAGAGGGGCTGGAGGCCCTTGAAAAAAGAAAAGACGTCATTGTACGTCCGGCGGATAAGGGAGGGGGGGTGGTATTGCTTAAGAAGGAGTACTACCTCACCCAACTTTCCACAATGTTATCTGACAAGGACACATATAGGATCTTACCAACTGATCCTACCGTACAATATAGACGTGAGTTGGGGACATTGGTAAGAAGTGGATATGAGAATTATATTTTAACTAAGAAGGAGAAACAATACCTGGTACCCAGCTTTAGCCGTATTCCAACCATTTATACGCTACCGAAGGTCCACAAGGACCAGGTTAACCCTCCAGCGAGACCGATTTTGAATGGAATTCAGTCAGTCACAGCAAGGCTTGGAGAGTACCTTGACTCCTTCTTACAAACTAGTGTACTCCAACTTAAATCCTACTTGCGAGACACCAAAGCGTTTTTGTTAGCACTAAGAGAGGTGCAGTTACCGATTAATCAAGACATCTTCTTGGTCACTGGTAATGTCTCCTCCTTATATACAATCATACAACATGACGATGCTTTACTGGCTTTCAACTGGGCATTTAGCAAACGGGATGACATCCCAGATATTCAAAAACGTTTTTTGAGGGATATACTAGACTTTTGTCTAGCTAGAAATTATTTCTGGTTTGATCAAGTGTTTTACCAGCAGCAGAGAGGGGTAGCCATGGGGGCCAAATTCGCTCCGAGTTTGACCAACATCTTCATGGGTGAGTGGGAAGATAGGTTTATCTACGCAGCCCAACATGAAGAGCTTATTTTATATCGCAGATACATTGACGATCTGTTTTTCTTGTGGGCTGGTCCTCCCTACAATCGTTCTGTGATAAATTGAATGATAACCGGAACAACATAAAATTGGACTTCAATTGGAGCCGAGAGAGGATCCACTTTCTGGATGTGGAGATATCCCTCTTGGAAGGTGGGCTGAAGACACAAGTTTACTTCAAGCCCACCGACCGAAATGGGTATCTCCCCGTCCAGAGTGGGCATCACCAACAATGGTTATCTAATATCCCCAGGGGACAGTTCCTTCGGGTCAGAAGGAATTGTACCCTTGATGAGGACTATAGGACACAGTCTCTAGTTCTCAAACAGAGGTTTTTGGAAAAAGGCTATCAAGAGACCAAACTCGATAACACCATAAGGGAAATAGGCACTTTGTCCCAAGAGGAATGTTTGAAAGACTCCGCTAAAGTAAGAACGCAAACACATGAATGGAGCTTCATCTCTCAGTACAGTGCCCAATACCGAGAGGTAGAAGATATTGTGAATAGACACTGGCCTGTTCTTTGTATGGACAAAGTCTTGAGAGAATTCCTTCCTGAGCGCCCAACCTTCATATACAAAAGGGGACCCACGTTCGGTGATGAGGTGGTCAAAAAAGTATTGGACCCCCCTGTAAGACCGAATATGTTCTGGGACAATACTACAGGCTTTTTTGCATGTAGGAGGTGCAAGTCCTGTAAACAGGTTAATACTCATTTAAGAAACTTCACAAGTTTCTCTTCTCCATCAAATGGACTTACTTTTGTAATTAAAGATCTAATCACCTGTAGCAGCACACACGTTGTGTACTGCATACAATGCCCTTGCAACTTACTGTATATTGGAAGGACAAAACGCACATTATCTGTTAGGATTTCGGAGCACATTGCTAATATTAAAAAATGGCTTTAAAGATCACAATTTATCCTTACACTTTCGAAACGTTCATAACAAAGATCCAACTATGTTGAAGTTTTGGGGTGTGGAGAAGGTTGATCCAGTTTGGAGGGGATCCAACATGGTCCGCGAAATATCGAAACGCGAGACAAATTGGATTTACCAGACGGACTCCCTGCACCCTAAGGGACTCAACGTTGACCTAGACATCAACTGCTTTATTAGCAATTATTGATGTCTGGGTACAACATGTCTATCTATTTAGAGCAGTGGAAACATACTGTATCGGTTGATCTAAGGGCCTTTCTCTGTTTATTCGTATTAATCAGTAACATACAAGTGTTTTTGATAATAACCTTTTATTAATGGTGGTTCATCAGACCACCACAGAACTATGAGCTTCATTTTGGTGTATGTTAATTTATATCCGCACATAATTTTGAATTTTATTTATTTATTAGATAAATATAATTGTGGTATTTAGCCCCACAATTGGGGGATTTTAAATTTAAATCTATTTTATTAATTTAGTTGTGTTTACTAGGCATGTGAATTCTTATATCAATTTCATTTCTAATTTTAATCATATACTCATTTTCATGAGACTGTGAATGAGTTTTATACATGTTTATTTAATAATGACATATATTTTATGTACGGTGAATGGCATTCAGTGTAATTTATTTATGCTTTTAAAAATTATAAACTGAGGCTAAGTATTCTGGAGTTCCTGGGATTTGGCTTAAGGATTCGGCTAGATGACAACTCCCTCATGCATAGATGGGGTCAGCATCGTGCATATGAGATGTGAGACACGATTGACTAGCGCAGGTAGATCACTTCCTGTGTTATTGTCATTGAAGCCGACCGGATGTTTACATCAGTGACGCACTTCCGGTCTGACGCGTGTCCCGCGCCGTGACTCTGGGCGGAGCGAGGATGCACGCCGGAAGTGGTCACTACCGGAAATGCTCATTGCAGTTTGACTTCCGGGTGACGCTTGATTGGGCGCGAGTGCGCACGCGCCGGCGTCAGTATAAATAGCCCACGACCGCGCCGCACACACGGGCTCTCTGTTGAAGTCGGAAGACGAAACGCGTCAGAGCCATTGTGCGCGGTCGCATAGGACACCTACAGACACGCCGGAGCTCATCCCAGATCCCATAATTTTGGGACAGAGTTTTCCAGCGGATTTTATACTTCCACTCAATGCCTTCACTATATGCTTCCTCCTGTAAGTAGACATCCTGAGGGGAGAGGGGCTACATTGTGTTGTTTGCTGTGTGTTTTAATAAACGTCATTGGCGGAATTACACTATTGTTGCCCCACTTTGTTCACTTACATGGTCTTTGGAAACGGAGGAGATTGTGTGGATAATAGAGGAAAAGTGGGTCCAGTGTCCAACGTTTTAGCCAAGTGGTGGAAAACTTTGAAGGATCTTGATTCACTGTCATCTGGTGAGTTTTAAGAATAGGGGGGGGTGCACAAAGTGGTGGTGGAAGTCTGGTGCTGCAGTCAGGACCCCTCACACCCTTCCTGTTATAAAGGACTGTGTTTAACCTACCCACTTCAGGACCTGAAATACCCATCTGAATGTTGAAGGACTTTTGTTTGTATACTTCAGTCCGCCTATATAGCGCTGCTAGTGTTTGATTGTATTACTTTTGCATTTAATATTATCGGACACCTTTGTTGTTGACCATTTGTTTTATAGCAGCTGCTTTTGACGTCAAGTCTTTACTATTTATTTTACTTGTGTGCCATCTTGTATCTGTTGAAGCACAGGGTGAGTGTATATATGAGATTGGTATCTTTACATATTTATCACTCCTTTTTGTCCAAACACTCAGTACTGCCAGCCCCACAGCTAGGGGGAGCCATGCTGTCATCACTGATCTACCTACCACCTCATCCACCTCTTACAGCACTACAATCTTTATCTTCATGTTAATTGATGCATCTCGCCTTCTGCACCTGAGCCAAGCACCAATTGTAGGGTGTCTACAGAGCCTAGCCTTGAAGTCCCACATCAGGAAGCAGAACCTTACTGTGTACAATGTGTGTGCCTGCCTGCTCCTCCCCTCCCCCTGAGCTTCACTGCGATCATGTTCATGCACTGTTAATGTCCCAGGTGAAAGGAGGTAGGTGGCTGCAATGGCCCGGGGCAGGGCTCGGCGCTGCTTTCCTTCAGCTTTCAGTGATGAGGAGGAGAGCTGATCTGTTGCATTCTTCCACTCACTGAGCTGTCAGCGGCTCAGCCCAGGTTAGTGATCTACACAGACCAGTAGAGGGCGATCACTATCGGACCTCAACAGCTATATCCATGCACGCCGCAATCATGGGGCCCCCTAAAGGACAGTCCACCCCTGGCCCACTTCTATCAGCGGGTATCTGCCCATCAAGGCATTGTAAAACTGCTTGCACCAGAGTTGAGGGAACTTGAGAGGAATACTGAGGCAGGGTGTTGTGATGTTTTCTGTGTTCTGCTGGTCTCTCCCACCAGTCATTAACTGCCTACATTACATAAAGAAGCATGTGAGTGGGGCTTAACCAGCTTACTCCAAAGATGGAAGGAATCAAATTGTAGAATTTGAATGTTCACAAAAGTCAGTTAGTTTACAGAAAATTGTACCACATGTGTTGCAGGTGACGCACTACTTCAAGCAGCAAAGTAATGTCCGTCAACAAGGCCTTTTTTCAATAGCAATATGAGCCTACAGACCATGGGATGCCTGCAGTGTGCTTTCCTTGGATGTGGTATAAGATTACTGGGTTGCCCTGATATCCCTTGATGTTCACCCAGCAGATGGTGGGAGACCGTTCCAAGAAGCTGGTAGAAGAGATACCCTGTGAGGGCAAACCTACTTTTTCCTTCCTGGTCAGATACCTCTCCCTATCACTACTCCTACTCTCTTCCCTAATAAGCAGGGCTCTGACCTGCCCCCACACTGAGTGCACTGAATAATACAGAATCTGCTTTTTAAAGTGTTACTAAACCCACAACAGTAAAAATGGATTTTTGTAAGAACTTACCGTAAAATCCTTTTCTCTTAAGCTCATTGACAGACGTAGTCTTCTTGATTCTCAAGAGCTGGGTTATGTTGTCTCCGCAGGAGTAGGACTAGGCAGAAAGACAAAACGTTCTGGCTCCACCTTAGGGGCAGTCCCTGAGGGTATATCCTCCCTCTCTCTGCTACAGGGAATCAGTTCTGTTTAAAGCAGTACAGAGAATTTAACCCAATCCAACTCAATAATAGAGGGGCGGGTACTACGTCTGTCAATGAGCTTAAGAGAAAAGGATTTTACGGTAAGTTCTTACAAAAATCCATTTTTCTCTATCGCTCATTGACAGACGTAGTCTTCTTGATTCTCAAGAGCTGGGACATCCAGAAGCAGTGCCACAAATGAGGGGTGGGATTGACAAAATCAAATCCAATCTAGAAGGCCCAACCGGTGCCAAACTAGAAGTTTTAAAGGCTCATTATAAACAAAGAATGAGGCTAAAGAAAAATTTTCCAACAGAAAAAAACCCTCGAGGTAGACCACTGGTCTCCTCAAATTGCGGCCTGCAAAACCTTGCGGCCAAATGAGGCATCAGACGATGCCATTACATCAACTTTATAATGTTTAGAAAAGGTATGCACCGACGACCAGGTAGCCGCCTTGCACACCTGGACCACTGACGCCTGATGGCGAAAGGCCCATGACGCACTAAGTGCCCGAGTGGAGTGCGCCTTAACAGGGAACGGGGGCTCCCGACCCTTAATGGAATAAGCCTGCACTACCGTCTGTCTGATCCATCTGGAAATGGTCGCGGCAGATGCAGGCAACCCCTTTTTGGGTCCATCTGGGATCACAAAAAGTGAATCCGTCTTGCGAAACGAGTCTGTCGTTTTCAAGTATACCCTGATCGCCCGGACCACATCCAAGGAGTGTAAAGCAAACTCCCGAGGATGACTGGGCTTAGGACACAGGGAAGGTAATACAATTTCTTCATTCAGATGAAATTCTGAAACCACTTTTGGTAGGAAGGATGGATTCGGACGAAGAACCACCTTATCTCTATGAACCACCAGATATGGTGAACGACAAGATAATGCGGCCAGTTCTGACACCCTGCGTGCAGAGGTAATAGCCACCAAGAAGGCCACCTTCTGGGACAACGTGGGTAGAGGAATCTCCCTAATATCTTCAAAGGGAGGTTTCTGAAGAACCGACAACACTAAATTAAGATCCCAGGGGGGTAACGGCGCGTGCACTGGCGGAGCCAGATGTTGCACCCCCTGGATGAAATTCCGCACCAAGGAATGAGTAGCCAAAGGCTTCTGAAAGAAGATGGCTAATGCTGAGACCTGACCCTTGATAGTACTCAAGGCCAGTTTCTGCTCAACCCCTTGTTGCAGAAAAGCCAATATTCGACTAATCGAATAAGACCGAGGACGGAACCCCAAAGGTTCACACCATGCAATGTAGGACTTCCATGTGCGATGATAAATCTTTCTGGAAGTCGCTTTCCTTGCTTCAACTAGAGTAGGAATAACTGAAGCTGACAAACCTTTGTCCTTCAGCACCTGGGTCTCAATAGCCAGGCCGTTAAAGCCAGCGATCGTAAAGCAGGATGGAAGATCGGTCCCTGAGACAGTAGATCTTCCCTGAGAGGAAGTCTCCATGGGACGTCCGCCACCAGTCTGACCATGTCGGCGTACCAAGCTCGACGAGGCCAGTCCGGAGCTACCAGGATTACTGGGATTCCTTCCTCCTCTACCCTGCGAAGAAGTCTTGGCAGTAACGCGAGAGGAGGGAAGGCATATATTAGCTGGTATTGCCCCCACGGGGCGATCAGTGCGTCTGCGGTTTCTGCTAGAGGATCGCGGGAGCGAGCCACGAATCTCTGAACTTTCCTGTTGAATCGTGATGCCAACAGATCCACATCCGGGGTGCCCCACCGTAGGCACAACTGGTGGAAAACGTCTGGATGGAGGGACCATTCCCCCTGATCCAGGGTCTGACGGCTGAGATAATCTGCCTGCCAATTCTCCACCCCCGGAATGAACACCGCAGAGATTGCTGGAACAAATCGTTCCGCCCAGCGAAGAATGCAAGCCACTTCTTTGGCCGCTCGGACACTCTTGGTGCCCCCCTGGTGATTGACATAAGCCACGGCCGTGGCATTGTCCGACTGGATCCGAACCGGGCTGCCCTGGAGCTGCTCGGTCCAGTGAATCAGACAAAGTCTGATCGCTCTCAGTTCCAATACATTTATCGGTAACCTGGATTCTTCCGGGGACCAAAGTCCCTGGACAGATAACTGACCAAGAATTCCTCCCCATCCGGATAGACTGGCATCCGTGGTCACCATCGTCCAATATATTGGCAGAAATGACTTTCCCTGGCTGAGCATTGGAGACCGAAGCCACCAAACCAGAGACTCTCTGGTCTGTTTGCTCAATCGTATCTGATTGTCCAGGGATTCCGGATTCCGATTCCATCTGAGAAGAATCTCTTGCTGAAGAATTCGGGTATGGGACTGGGCAAATGGGACTGCTTCGAATGAAGCCACCATCAACCCCAGAACCCTCATGCAAGTCCGAAGGGAAGACCAGCTGTTGGACAGTAACAACTGGACTGCTGATTGAATCTTTCGGAGTTTCCCTACCGGAAGGAAAACTCTTGTCCTGACTGTGTCTAGAATTAGACCCAGATATTCGAGCCTCTGGGTGGGAACCAGAAAAGACTTTTGCTGGTTCACCAGCCACCCGAATTCCTGTAAAGAAATCATAGTAATTTCTATGTTTTGTAGCAAGGTCTGAGGAGACTCTGCGTGAAGCAGAAGATCGTCTAGGTAACCTAGAATCGATATACCTCTTTGGCGCAGAAGTGCCAACATTGGGGCCAACACCTTTGTGAAGACCCGCGGAGCCGTGGCGAGACCGAAAGGTAACGCCACAAACTGATAGTGGTTCTCCTCTACGGAAAAGCGTAGAAAACGCTGATGTCCTGCGAAAATGGGAATGTGAAGATAGGCGTCCTTGATGTCTATGGACGCTAGGACATCCCCTGGATGCAGGAAGGCTGCTACCGTGCGAATGGACTCCATTCTGAATCTTCTTATGTTGACGAAAGAATTGAGTGCTCTTAAGTCCAGAATTGGACGCACTTTGCCCTCTTTCCTGGGTATTGTAAACAGGTTTGAATAAAACCCTTGAAACCGTTCTGTCCAAGGAACGTGGACTACCACTCCTTGATGTAGTAAATCTGTGACTGCTCTCCGCAGATCTTCTAAACGATCTGCGGATAGTCGGATATTGGAAGGGAAGAATCGCGCCGGTGGGAGAGATCGAAACTCGATCTTGTACCCTGACCTTATGACTTCGCAAACCCATTTGTCCGGGATTCTGGAAAGCCATGGATCCGGGAACCGGCGAAGACGTCCCCCCACCCCGGTTATGGGTGGGGGCGCACCTTCAGGCTTTGGATGGTTTATCTTCAGGTCTGGAGGGGGCGGGCTTTTGCTTGCCCGACCAACGACCCCTGACGCCTCCTGCAGGAGCTTTGGAGGACTTAGTTTTTTCACCCGCTGGACGAAAAAACCTCTTGTGAGCAGAAAAAGAAGGCCCTCGTCTTTGACGAGTTCCTCTACCTTTAAAATTTTGCGGTAAAAAGGTGCTTTTTCCACCGGTGAGATCCTTAATGATCTCATCTAAGTTGGCTCCAAATAGACGCTCTCCTGAAAAGGGGATATTAGCCAATGCTTTTTTGGAACCTTGGTCGGCTAACCAACCTTTTAGCCACAGTGTACGCCTGAGAACCACTGCTGAGACTGATGCTCGCGCCATTAATGGAGTGGCGTCTAACGCCGCATCACATACAAACTGTAACCCCTGTATCATTTGTTCCAACAAATCTGATACCGCCTGAGGGACTTCTTCTAAGTCCCGGCGTAACCACTTGGTCCATTCAGTTACAGCCTGCGAAACCAGACCAATAGCAATTATTGGTCTGAAAGCTGATCCAATCAAGGAAAACATGGTGCGAGACATAGCTTCTATCTTGCGATCCACTGGATCTTTAAAAGACGGAGCGTCTTCTAAAGGAATAACCGTGGCTTTATTCAATCTAGCAATAGGTGAATCCACCACAGGTGGTTCTGTCCATTTCTTAATAAGGGATTCCTCAAATGGATAACGCCTGTCAATGCGTTTAGAAATATTAAAAGTGCGTTTTGGCAGACGCCATTCTTCTTCGATTGGATTGCCAAAACATTTGGGCAATGGAAAAACCTTCGCCACTTTGATGCGTTTTTTAGTCCCAAAAGGGATCTCAGTTTCAGCTATTTCTGATGGAATACCCTGTAACCTTAAAGTCTCTTGAACAGATACAATGAGTGCGTTTACCAACGCTTCCTCTCGGGCTATGGCGGATGCCGAAACATCCTCCTCACTGTCTGAAGAGACAGGACCCGAGACACCAATACCAGATGAAGTACCTGCAACTGCAGAAATAGGCTCAGAGTCTGAATCCGAGGTTTCAGATAATAAGGGGTTAGGCGGGGGTCGCTTTCTTGCGCCCTGTCCCTGACAAGCCACTTCCACCCGGGACACAAAAGTTTCCATAATAGCTGACAAAGATTCAATTGTCAATGGGGTGCTGGAGGATCCCGCAGACCCCTCGAGGGGATCCGGAGGAGATACATGAGTGGCAGGGTCCATGTTAATACAGGACACCTTTGCCAGCAAACAAAAAAACTTTTTTTTTTTTTTTTTTTTTTGTGTGTCTCCCCCTAGCGCAATAGCGCCCCTCAGAGTACCTGCTTCTCGATCCCAGAGAGAGAGAGAGAGAGAGGGACCCCCAAGGCTCACCAACCGATGCAGTGCAGTTTCCAACAAACTGCAGTCAGCGTCTGTCTTACACAGACTGGAAGGAGCTGTTTGCTTTTTCCCGGGCAGAAGGCGTGGCTCCGCCCCCTGTGTACGCCTTCCGGCGTTCCCAGCCCTCCACGAGGTAGCTGGGCTCACAAAACATGGCCGCCCCCATAGAAGAGACATAAGACTCCAAAAACATGGCGGCCGGCGTGACCTGAGGACATACATGCATACGGTCTACGGCAAAATGGCGGCGGACCGCCGATATCGTCTTCCCAGCACATCCACTTGCACTCTGCTAAGAGGTGATATATGGATCTGCAGAGATACACTGCACATAAGGTAGGATTATACCTCCTATGTCTGCTGTAATGTTACAGTCTGCTGGGTAGAGTGTTAGCTCTTGAACCAAGTCCACTTCCCACAAACACATGCTGTATTACAAGGGGGACTTGTAAGTATCAGATATATACTGACCATATATGGAGGGGCCCATAATATATACTGCCTCATAATGAGGAAAAAAGGGAACGTTTACTCACCATACCGAACCGACAGGCACCCTCTCTTCACAATACCCTCTCCACCGGGGTGGGGGTTTGTGGACGCCTCGACTCTCTGGTACCTGGCGTCCAAGCGAGACTTTTAACTCGCAAAGTCAGTCCCTCCACTGGGACTCCGTCGCGGCCGACCCATCGCCGAAGCTCTGGTCTGCACGCGCTCGTAGGCAGAAACCGGGGTGACCACTGGATCTCAACATCCAGCCCGTCGCCCGGCCCCGCATACTTACTTGAATATGTCGCGGCCGACCAAGCGCAATGCCATGGTCTGCGCGCGCGAAGATCTCACAGGAAAAAAACACTGGAGAAAACTACCTAAAAAAGGTCTTTTTCTTAAAGAAAAAAAGTCTTGCCAGGACCAAAAGATCCCAGCAAGGAACTTAGGTCCTTACTCCTGACTAGACAGAAAAAAACTGATTCCCTGTAGCAGAGAGAGGGAGGATATACCCTCAGGGACTGCCCCTAAGGTGGAGCCAGAACGTTTTGTCTTTCTGCCTAGTCCTACTCCTGCGGAGACAACATAACCCAGCTCTTGAGAATCAAGAAGACTACGTCTGTCAATGAGCGATAGAGAAAATCAGTCTGTATATGCAGTAAAGCACGCTTATACTTATACTCACTGTGGAACCTAAGAAGTTAATCCTCTGTATTGTGTAAAAAGGCTGTTTGAGCCTGTCTTCTCTGATCCTCCCCTTCTTCCACACTCCCCAATATATCTGCTGATAGAACAGAGCCTTGGGGGCAAGCATCACATGCTCAGTTTGGTGTGTATCGCTAGAGACTTTTTTTTGTTTTCTTGGGACAGTGCATGTGACCAGGGGTCATGCAACCTCTTAGGACAATCAGGGGAATTAAAACTTTTCCTAAAAGCTTTAACCAGTGCTCGACTGGACACGGATAGAAGTCCCAAGACTGCTAAATACTGCTGATGAGAAAAGGTATTTAGCAGTTTGTGTTTACTAAAATAATTGTATTTCTATCTTCTGTGAACTGTGGGAGACTAGTTATAGTGAATCCAGGATCCTAGTTTTAGTAACACTAAGCACATCTGTGCCACATTGCTGCTCCAAATCCGTCTAGATTTCAGCATCCAAAAGGAAATGCCAGCCTTTCCAAGATGATAAAAGAATGAATCCTGCGAGCAACCTTGAGGTTCTAGATTAATAGGCTATCTGCTGCAGACACTCCACTTCTCATAACCATGTGAATAACTTAAGTAAATAAATAGTGCTGCGCGGATATATAATCATAAATTGCACTACATATATCAGATCTGTGTGTAATATGCAATATTAACCACTTTACCACCGGAGGAATTAGCTGTCTTACATCCAGGCCACTTTTTGCGATTCGGCACTGTGCGACTTTAACTGACAATTGCGTGGTCGTGCGACGCCCTACCCATACGAAATTTACGTCCTTTTTTCCCAAAAACAGAGCTTTCTTTTGGTGGTATTTGATCACCTGTGCGATTTTTACTTTTTGCGCTATAAACAAAAAAATAGCGAAAATTTTGAAAAAATTAACAATATTTTTCAAATTTTTTTATATGAAATCCCCCCCCCCCCCAAAAAAAATGTAAAAATCTAATTTTTTTAAAAATTTTTGGCCAATTTGTTTTCTGCTACCTATTGGTAAAAAAAAAAAAATCACAATAAGCGTATTTTGATTGTTTTGCGCAAAAGTTATTGCGTTTACTAACTAAGGTAAAGATTTCTGTCATTTTTGGTGTTTTTTTTTAACGAGTAATGGCGGCGATCTGCGATTTATTTTGCGGGACTGCGACATTGCGGCGGACAGATCGGACCCTTGACTGACATTTTTGACACTTTTGGGGGTACCAGTGACATTACTACAGTAATCAGTGCTATACATATGCACTGTTACTGTAAAAATTACACTGGCAGGGAAGGGGTTAATTTTATTGGAGAGGGAGGGGTTAATGTATGCCTGGTGCTTACTAACTTGTGTGGGGGGAGGTGACTGAGTGACACAGGGACAGATCGCAGGTTCAGCTATGCTGAACCCTGCAATCTGACCCTGTCTGTCACTTAGGAGATCCGCCCGCTTGTGTAAACTCGATTACCCGACTCCCACTGTGACTGAATACAGCGGAAGCGAGCCTCCGGCGCCGCGCGCGGCCCACAACAGGAGGAGCCCAGCGACGTAGGTCTACGTCACTGGACGGGAACAAGCCACTTTGCCGCAGTACAGTCAACGTGACTGGTCGGCAAGTGGTTAAAGTGCCAATAAATATATATGAATAAGAGTAAGTATATAAAAGTGAAAAAGATATAAATGAGTCCAGTGTAAAATTATAAATAAATGTGCTGAAAATGAATAAATGGATATAGTCCAAACAATCATAAAAGTGATCTGTGAGGGGGTGCACGGTTGTGGCTGTCTACTGTGACACTCTAGTCACACATCTTTGGGAGCACAGATCACTTTTATGATTGTTTGGACTATATTGATTTATTAATTTTCAGCACGTTTATTTATAATTTTACACTGGACTCTTTTATATCTTTTTCACTTTTATATACTTACTACTCTTATTCATATATATTTATTGGCACTATTTGGTATTTTAATATTGCATATTACACACGGATCTGATATATGTAGTGCAATTTATGATTCTATATCCACGCAGCACTATTTATTTACTTAAGCCTTTCCAAGATGGCTACCTGGAGCCCATAATAGGGAACAAAGTAGTCCCCAGTGGTTTCCTGCCTGCCTGAAGAAGCAACAGTGCCGCCTTCAGGTCAGCAGACAAACTGCAGCCCAAAGCCTGTCTACAAGCACAAAGACCTGGTGATGTCACTGAATTTAAAACCATGAAAACTGAAAGTTCTTATTTAAAAAATGTAATTACCGTATATACTCGAGTATAAGCCCACTTTTCCAGCACTTTTTTTATGCTGAAAAAGCCCCCCTCGGCTTATACTCGAGTCACAGTCTCACTTACCTTTCTCCGGTGCTGTGCGCATGCACCTCTGCCGCTCGGTAAAGCCCGTACGCGTTCGGCTATTCCCAGAATGATGGCGCATGCACGGTGACGTGTTGGCGCCTTTTTTAAATGTGATTCGCCTGAGCAAAAGGTAAGGGAGACTCCTCTGCAGCCCCTGCATTTCCTCAGGACATGCAGTGCTGCGGGCATGGTACAGGAGATTCTCCTGTGCCATGGCAGCAGCACTGCATCTTCTGTACTATGCCCGCAGCCCTGCATTTCCTGTACCATGCCATGCCTGTACCATCTCCTGTACCCAGTGCTGTATTTTGGCCTAGGCCAACTAGGCCCAGGCCTAGGGCGGCAATTTGCAGGGGGGCAGCAAAATAGCTGCCCCCACCTCCACCTGAGAGTCTATTGGCCACTATTTGCTAGAGCCGGCTGGCATCTAGCAACCAGTGACGTCACGGCTGTGACACCCTGGCCCTGGCCATGATTCAAAGTGGAGGAGGTTTTAACTTCCTCCTCCTCCACACCTAGTGCTTGTGGGGCCCAAAGAGTCCTGCTGGTCCAGTGACAGTGGGGTGCAGGGCAATAAAGCAAAATTCACCAATCCACCGCCGACAGCAGCTGCTGCTGCTGCTGAGCTGTGACGTCTTCACACAGCAAGCGGGCAGCCGGCCGACCCTGGAAGCTGGCTAGAACTGAGAGCCTGCGAGTGAGAAGACCTCAACTGCCACGGCGCCACCCTGTCCTAAGCAGCAGCGAGTGCAGCATCCCTGGCGCCTCCCAGAGCCTGCACTCCTTCTCAAACCTCCTCTCTGCTCCCAGCTGGGACATCAACAGGCTGACCGAGGGCCCAAAAGATGAGGACAGGCCGGAAGGCATCACACAGGAAGGGGTGGGCAAATTTAAATGGGAGGGGGAGGGGGGGCGCCCAATTTTAGTCTTGCCTAGGGCAGCACAACACCAAAATACACCACTGCCTGTACCATCTCCTGTACCATGCCCACAGCCCTGCATCTCCTGTACCATGTCCACAGCCCCTGTTTAGGGTCTCGTGGTGGTCCAGGTGCGTCCAGTAGCTGCTGCATTTCCCACCCTAGGCTTCTACTCGATTCAATAGGTTTTCCCAGTTTTTTGTGGTAAAATTAGGTGTCAGGTCAGCTTATACTCAAGTATATACAGTAGTATTTAGATAAAGGGGGAAATAAGGAACTAGGGAAGGCAAAATATAAGCAGATTCAACTTCAGTTTTAAAGACCAAACTAGTACAAACTGGCTTCACTCATTTTATTGCTCAAGAAAAAAATATATAATTTATAAGCACACACTTTTTTCTTTTAGACAAAGATTATCAGACCACACTGCCATTTTCAAAACAAGAGTCAATTGCAATCAACGATTTTTACTTATTAAACTTATTCATCTAAATTAAAGATTCCTAAATTAAACATGAAGGGGTGATCCACTTGTTAAACAAAAAAAAAAAGAAAACCGACTTCTAACTTGGAATTAAGGCAGAAGTCTTTGTTAAATGTATGTGGAACCCATACTCCACCTATCAGGGTGCTTCAATAATTATGGTTCTGCTCTAAACTATGGGAGGAAAAATATCGAGACACAGAAAATGAGTCACCTCTATAAAGGTTTTACAAGAGTATCAAAGCAGTCGCAGGCCTCTCAGAGGTCTATGGGAGTAATAACTTAGCCTCTTTGTAGTAAACATTTCTGAAACTTTATTCTGTTGTCTACATTGTATTAATGGATGAACCTACACATGCTGATTGGATATGCAGTCCCTTATAAAATGTCAGAACATTTATTGGCTGTTGTGGAAAATTCCATCAAGTTTTGTTCTCTGGGTGCTGTGGAAAATTCCATCAAGTTTTGTTCTCTGGGTGCTATCTGTAGAACCATATGAACATTTACAGTACGTGATTTTTTGTTCTGGGAGAATAGATTCCTATTCGAAGAGGAAGCTGATAAACATATTTGCATAATGTAGAAAGTAAATTGGGGATTCAATTTTAAATTATATAAACATAAAGGTTAGGAAACTACATAACAGGGCATGGATATATAGTAAAGGTGCTCACTTTTAAAGTGTATAAGGCCTGGATCACACCTATGTGTTTTTTTGGGGCTTTTTTCAGAAACGCACTACAGTACATTTAACATGGTTTCCTATAGTACACGTTCACATTTATGCTTATTTCAGCCCCTGCATTTTTGTAAAGGGTCAGGGACTTTTTTAAATGCAAAACCAGGGATGTCCAACCTATGGCCCCTCAGCTGTTCAGGAACTACAATTCCCATCTTACCTAGTTATGTCTGAATGTCAGAGATCAACAGACTTCAATGGAGACGCTGGCAAAAAGCATGCAGTAGGTTTTTGCATTTTTAATCTGCCCAACGACAAATTGCCCAAAAAAAGTATAAAAATGCGAAACACATCAAAAACGCGTTTTCAAAAAAACGCACCGCAAAAAGCACTGCAGAAACTGATCAAAAGCAAACTGCATAGGCGTGAACCAGGCCTAAACCCGATAACAAAAGGTTTTATATTACAGGTTACCAGTCTTTGGGTCCTGGAAAAAGAAGACAGCCTGAAAAGTAAACTAATGGAACCACTGCATCCAGAATACAGGAGAATCATTGTAGTGGTGGCGGCTACTGCAGTGATCCTCCTATTTCAGTGATCGGCCAGGTATTGAATATGCATCCCTGCGTTGATCCAAGCTGGACCAATGTAACCATGCAGAGAAGTCCGTACCTGGAATTTAGCTTTAATCATGGCTGCCTTTGTTTCTCTCCATTACATAGGGAATGATGGGATTTGTAGTTACAAGAGGGACATTGGGTATAACTCATGCCAAAAAGGTTCTTCGTTGTCACCATATCTTAAAGGTAGCCTATCACAAGTAGTATTCAGGCTTCTATGGATGACCTTATTCTAAAGTGATAGCTTCCTGGCTGCCTCTGGCTTCAATAAATTAACTGACCCCCAATTAATATACAGCAGCTGTATAGCATATTTGTTCCAGGTCAACAACTTTCCAACCAACTAGATTTTTTTAGGGGTGGTCAACAAAGGCAGCCTAGGGATACCTCTTTTGTAAGTTGTCCTTTAAAAGTAACCCTGGGGACAGGTTGTTGAAATTAAAAAAGTATTTACATACTCTTAAATGAAACTTTCCCAATGGGAAGGCTACATTGTAGACTGTAAATGATAAATGCCTGGCTGTCTTACTTACTTTGAATCAGTGACCCAAAGAGTGTACACAAGGACTTTGGACTCTATTTGACTTTCTTGATGTGTATAGGTGTTCTTTATCCTTGATCATGGGGACAATGATCTTTCCTCCCAGAACTGCTGTTCAATACCATGGTGCTTATGAGCGCAGCTGCACCCACAGTTGACTGATATAAATATATAGCAAATCAATACAGGTTCTAACAGTTTTCAGGAACTTGCTGTAACAACCCTTACAAAAGTTCTTTCTGAAGGTTTGCTCCTGGTCTATTCACATCGATTTCTTTATGTGCGACCAGTCCTGTGCGACCAGTCCGTTTTGAACAACAAATATATTAGGACATTTCTAGGATATTTTTTTCTATGTAATTGGTGTCCATTAGGGGACTTCCTTTCAACAAAACTTTTTCAAAACACACCTCAACTTGTTCCTGAGTTTTACAAAGTTTAAAAAAGATCAGAAAATGGTAGAAAGGGATGGGGTGAGAGGGTTAACCGAGCAAACTGGTTGTAAATCAAATTTTGGAGCTTGACAGAAGAAATTATATTAAAGAATAAAAACATCCATTTAAGAATCCTTTGAAAGCCCATCTTCATCATCACTAATGTGTGTTCTTTCTTCAGATACTCCACTTTCATCTATGTTTTCCAGCTCATCAGCCCTCTGGATTGCCAGGTCTTCCAAATTCACGGTCGGAAGAGTGTTCTGCTCTGGATACACCCATGGCTTAAAAAGTGGGTCATGTTTTCTCTTCCATTCAGGATACTTTAAACCAGCTTTATAGATCTTTTTCATTGCCTGTAGAATAAAAGGATTTTAAACATTGTATCAGTTTGAGCTAACTTAGGAGGACAGAGATCGACCATATAGTCATAATGCCGTCTTAGGTGCTTTGTTAGGTCATTTCAAACAATAGAGGGCTTTTTTGAGTAGGCATCAAAGTGCACCTGTGCCCAGACTAGGGATTGTATGACTGAAAGGAAAACTTTTTTATACACTGCTCAAAAAAAAAAGGAACACTTTTTAATCAGAGTATAGCATGAAGTCCATTAAACTCCTGGGATATTGATCTGGTCAGTTAAAGCGGAGTTCCACCCTGGATTTTTTTTTTTTTTTTTTTAATACCCCCGGGACAGTCAGGGCTAGTGCATTCCACAATGGCTAGCCTCTGATCTGTCCCGGGTTGCACTTACCTGTTAGGACAAATAATTACCTTGCAAACGTCTTGTCCAGCGCTGCCATCTCAGATGTGGGCAGCTTGAAGCCAGCGCGTCCTCTTCGGCGTCTTCTTCCGCTTTCTTTGGTCCCACGATGCTCTGCGCCGGCCCCGACGTCACTTCCGGGTCGCGCGCGTCATCCCTCCACAGCTTCTGGGCATGCCCAGAAGCTGTTTAGAAGGGGATGACGCGCGCGACCCGGAACTGACGTCGGGGCCGGTGCAGGCGCAATGATTCCTGGGAGCTATGACGTCCAGCTCCCAGGAATCATTGCAGAGCCAGGAAGTGACGACGGGCCGCGGCCGAGGAAGGAGGAAGAAGGAAGTAAGGTAAGTATATTTTCTTCGCTACGAGGTAAGTAAAAAAAAAAAAAAATATGCGATTATCCATTTCTTTTTCAGGTGACCCGGAGCGAGAAGATGGAGGTAAGTATAAAAATAGGGTGGAACTCCACTTTAACTAGCAGAGGGGGCTGTTAATCAGTTTCAGCTGCTTTGGTGTTAAATAAATTACCAACAGGTGCACTAGATGGGCAACAATGAGACAACCTCCAAAACAGGAATGGTTTTACAGGTGGAAGCTACTGACTTTTTCCCTACTCATCTTTTCTGACTGTTTTTCACTAATTTTGCATTTGGCTAGGGTCAGTGTCACTACTGGTAGAATGAGGCAATACCTGGACCCTATATAGGTTGCACAGGCAGTCCAACAACATACAAACTACTGAGTACCATTTTGAGTTGCTGCAATGAAATTTCAGCAAAATGGGCTAGCCTGCTGCATCATTTTTTCATTTTGATTTTCAGAGCGTCTTTGACTTCAGCCCTCTAGGTTGATACTTTTCATTTCCATCATCCAATGTGGCATCCTTTTGATCCTATCACATTAGTTCAGCCCATATCAGTATAGATATCTAGCAGGATATTTTCCCCATTGAGATCTGGTGTGTTTTCAAAGTGTTCTTTTAATTTTTTGAGCAGTGTATTTGAAGTTTGGCGTTAGAACCACCATCATGTTTTTTTCTTTTTGTCCATGTTACCGTTCACCGATGGCAAAAAAAATTAAAGTTAGGGCGAGTTTCACAATTAACTTCAGTTGCCACAAGAACAGGAATAGAGGGGAATTCATCCAATATAGACATTTGTTCCTGTGACAACAGTCTAATAGGTCAACTTGAAAAGTTATCCTCTCACTGTTTAGCCTACAGGACAGCAAGTGAAGAAAAAGCTACTACTCCATAAAAAAATAAAAAAAATGGTTGGCTTTAGATATACTTTAAGGTCCCGTTCCAAACGTTGCAATTTATCATGTGCATTATAACTTGCACCATTGCAGGTGTACAACTTTACAGTGCCCAATCCCATCTGTAGTGAAAAACACACAAAAATGCAAAACAAAGCACATGGAAAGGAGTGAACCTTGCCTAAAGCATTAACATATTCTCATACGTTATCATATTCTATCATTCTTGATATAATAGGAAATGGTTAGACTCATGCCAGATTTTTTATGGTGGTCTCTGTCCCTGCTGGAGGGATTCATACTTCGATTTGTCCAAGCGTAGCACCTCTGCCCTGGGCTGGCTAAAGGGCTATGGCTGTACTATGGCGGAGCTGTAGCCAGCTAAACTGAACTCTTATTTGTCAGGATACTGCAGGTTCTCCTTAAACTTAATACTCCTGCCTGTTGGTGGAAGAGGGAGGATCAACCTCTGCTCTTATGCAACTAAGCCAATCCATCAGCCAATCCCTGGGAGGCTATCTGGCTGGGGAGAGGTTAAATAATTGTTGGGAGGATCTTGTCAGAAACACAAGCCTCCCAGGGTAAGCCCTAGGGAAACTGCTACATGTACTAGGCTAGAGCATGTGTTATGGGCTAGGGGTCTAAAGAAGAGTTACCCGTTGAATCTGGGCTGGAGAAGGGATCCCCCACTTAAAAAGTGTTGCAGGGGAGCTGGGCAAAAGCTGCCACCTTTACATTGTGAGAAAGACCTACAGCTCCAGGTATTACGGAACTTCCTTATTGAGGGTCTGGCGCCATATAGGACTACAGAGAGACTGTGATTGCTCTCAGAGTCTTAGGTTTAGTTGGCGGTTCCCTCAGTGTCAGTACTACTTTGTGGCTGCTGCAAAAAGGCCAGTTGCATGTATCCCAGGCGGCAGTGTTTTATTAAGGGTGCATATACACCACAGGATTCACAAGTCATCCTTAAGCCGGCTATAGACAATTTGAATCTTAACCGGTTCAGCAGGAACCAGCTAAGATTTGAATCATGTATGGGCAGGTTCAATGTACCCAAGTTCATCGATCAATTTGAGTACAACCAGCCTGCTAGATTTTACTAATAAATATTGTTATAGCTGTTAGCAATAATCACTGTGTTCTCCCAGTGGGGATGGCTTCCCCGACTGGGAGAACACAATGGCAACACGGGAGAGATTCCCCTGTCAACACTGTGTGTTGATGGGGGAATCAAGCAATTTTCTTTCCTGCAACCCCTGGTTGCAGGAAAGAAAATCGCTCAATCTATGGCTAGCCGGCCATAGCGTGTGCACAAGTGCTGTGGGTCACTACAATACCCTGATACCTTAAATTATTCATCTCTATGTGTATTCGGCAGAAACCCTTGTGTGCGCGCAGATATGCCACAGGCTCCAAATACTTGAAAGAGTTCTGTGGCACATCTGCACATGCGCAGGATTTTTATAGACGGCAACACAGAAGAGGGCTAGGGGGTGGCAATCATGTTTGGGTGAAGGTAATCTTAAAAGGGCCTCACACTTGTCCATTACCCTGCAGTAATACATAAGAATTTTACTTTTGAATTCATTTGATTTAAAAATCTAATTTTTCCCTGTGTGGTGGGTTCACATCTGTGTGTTGCAATTTAGTGTGTTTTGAAAGGAAAACTATAAGGGCCCAACCACACCAAGGCATGTGAAGTGTGAATGGCCCATAAAGCATAATGTTTAAGTCAAGGTGAATACTATGGTTTTAAAAAATGCACAATCAATACCTTTTTGTGCATTGCTATCCATTCCTGTGGTCATGGAAATTTGTTTTAGCATAGTGATAACTGGAGCTCAGCAATGTGAATTTCCACCTCTGACCTCAATTATTTGCCAGGGTCCTGCAGTTTACCTGATGTGGCAGTATGCATTAAAACTGTGTGAAACATTCAGATCACAGTACATATATTTCCAGTACACCATCATCGGATGATCGAAATAGATTTTATTGAGGTCACAAGTAACTCATGTTTTAAAGCAACTTGAAAGGCATATGTGACAATGTACAAAATAAAGTTATTTATAAAATCAGTTAAAAATGATAGGAAAGCATTAACAATCGGAAACTATAGGAAACAAGGTTTGGCAAGACTTTAGTAATAGCGCCAGAATACGTGCCTAAAAAAATAAAAAAAAACAGGACGGGTTTATTAAATTTATGTCCTTTATCTTCCACACCTTTGTAATTTAATCGGCTATATAGTGTAGTTTCTCCCAGTGTGGTTCCCAATGTAAAATTTGTTAAAACAGGGAATGAAGGAATCGTTAATTACAGTTACGGAGAGCTCTTTGTCACTTCTGTAAATATTTTTGGCATAATACCAAACATTATCTTAAATCTTTACTTTCACTTACCTTTGGAGCCACAAACTGAGATACTTTATTTACTACCCACTTTGGTAATGACCCTGCAATAGTAAAAAAAAAAAAAAAAAACATTAAAAATTACAATATCTCATACTTTTTAATCCAGCATGGTACATATTTAGTCACAAAGCATAGAGTGCCATCTAATGGTCAAAAATCCTAAGTGCAGTATATTCAGTATTTACAAGGTTCGTATGAAAACATTGAAAATTAAATATATTATATAAATTAACAATTTTCTCCAAGTTGCATTTTTTTTTTAGTTACAAATGGGCTATGTTCCTGCAGATCTCCACTAAGCTTACTCCAGGCTTTGTGTCCTTAAGTACTAGGCATGCACTTGCTTGTGTCCCGGAAGGTAGTGTGGCAGTTATGGGGGCTTATGTGCAATTACCTAATAGTTACATAGTAGCTGAGGTTGAATAAAGACAATAGTCCATTTAGTTCAACCTGTGTAGGTGTGTGTGGATGTAATTATTTCCCATACCCCTGAATGTTTTGATCTTGGAGATGTATGTCCAAGAGTCTTTTAAAAGTAGCCATACTCCCCGCAGTTACTACCATTTGTGGAAGAAAGTTACACAATCTTATAGCCCTTACTGTAAAAAACCCCTGCATAGCCTGAGGTTAAATGGTTTCTCCTCTAATCACATTGTATAGCCTCATGTTCTCCAATTAGCCTACTTAAAATGCTCCACCTAAACTAGATTGCTCACAATTGGCACAAATTTAGATAATTAAACCTATTAGAAATGGAGATAAACCCTTCATCCAATCACTTAAAAAAAAAACAATATCTGGTCTCCTATAAAAAAAAATATGAAAGGATAATAAATAAATAAAAAGCAGCAAAACTCTTCACAGTGGCACTTCCGGACACCATAGTGATGCTTAGTAGCAAAAACTGGATTAGGACATCCTGGAAGATCGCAGTCCAGTTTTCAAGCTGCAAATTCAGCCAAAATCTTTGTGGTTAAAAGTATTAAACTTATTTTGATGCAACCTACTTTTCTGCCTTTTGAATTATTTTATACACCAGATAGAGCTAGAAGAATGCTACAATAAGCAATTTCCAATGGAATGCAAAAAGAATTCCAACATTCTCACTCTGATTTTGTGCCGCAACCGGCGGTTGCTTTTATTCAACCTTGGAAACAACCGTGGAATTCCGCTTATATACAGAAATTATATGCTCCCCCCCAAACTCCTTTCCTTCTTGAGGTATTGGTTCACAACTTTTCATAGCACTTGTTCTCATATTATAGCATGGTGATGCTCATATGAATACAACAGGCAAAACGTCCAACTTTGCACACGCCAGTTCTAAAAATGGCCTTTGGCTATATGCTAAACAAAAGCAGGTTAGAACATGGAAAGGGGTTTATAAAGATAAAAGCAATGTGTATAATTGACTTTTTCTCTCCACTCAAAAGTCATGAAGTTTCACCTAGTGTCATGTGTATATTTCTCCTCGTACTCCACACCACCAGATGGGAATGTGCAGAACAGTTCAATCCCCACTGTTTCATGCACCTCCTCTGGAAGTACCCACCTATTGTGAAGG
Organism: Pelophylax lessonae; assembly: GCF_965119305.1. Classification (NCBI taxonomy): domain Eukaryota; kingdom Metazoa; phylum Chordata; class Amphibia; order Anura; family Ranidae; genus Pelophylax; species Pelophylax lessonae. The sequence goes on from NC_138771.1 coordinate 432,023,028, forward strand.
CCTTTATAACCAGATGTTTTTTACCTGTCGTTTTGGGAAGATTAGCCCATCCACCAGGGGTAATATCTTTCAAAGGGGGATGTAGAGGGCAATACATCCTTTTTAATCAAAAAATAAAATTCAAATATAGGCAGTGGAAAGTGTTATACTTTCTGCTCAGTCCAGATTCAATCTCAAACCTAGTGGATCAATTCCTTTCCAATGATTAGATTTGTTAACAGTACTTAGATAATTAGACGGAATAGAAAGTTGATATACAGTGTTCTGGAATTACCTTTGGGGTCGACTTGTGTGAGGTAATAGAGTACGCAGCTGTTTTCCCCATTGGCTTTAATGAGATATCCAGTCTGCAAGGAAACTGCTCTCACAAAGTCCTTGCGAGGAGGATGTTTCTACAAACAGAAAATGTTCTAGTTACAATGAGCCTGGTGTACAAGATGTTTCATAGATTAGGCTGGAAAAAATAATTTTTTTTTTGCTAAATTCTTTAACACTAATGTGTAAGAAGTGTGCAGGTGAATGGCCGCCTACGCTTAGGTTTTAAAGCTTCTGTTGCCTATATAGCATAAGGAGCACTTAAAGCAGATGCATACCCAATTACCTACATCTCATATGACCTTTAAAGTGTTATATATTTCAAAAGTTGCATTTACTTTTAAAACTTGCAGCTTTCATTAAATACCCAGTGAGTGTAACTTGCAGTTATGGGGTGACACCTGTCTCCTGAGAGGTCAACCTGTGAAATGTACTACTTGGACATTACAAGCTGTCATATTGCCCAGACAGGGTCTACGGTCATCACCTGTCCAAAGAAATGATGTGCAGCTGATGCTGGAGTGCATGCATGGTGGCCATTGGCCAACAGAGGCTAGACGAGACCAGCAGCACTAAGATGATACAACAAAGAAAAAAGTTAAAAACCGTATATTCTGACAAAACAGAAAATGTGTTGGCAATTGCTTTTGATATTCAATCCTTCACCAAACTATATTCATCCAATTTGGGTTTACATCTACTTTAGCTACAGATGATGCTCATGCTACATGGTGCACAAGGCCTGGAAGCCCACCTATTCGCATACCATCCAGCTTTCTTTTATTAGAAAGGAGGACATCACTTTGCACTAAGTATATAGGCAAAGCACATATCCCTGCAATGTTACATGGGTCAGGAAGAATTACTGTACTATGCAAATATTCTCTGTAGCAGAATTTCCAGGCATTGTGCCAGATGGGGGTCTGCCAGGGTTACCGCTAGTAACAACAACACATTTAAGCATGTTCTCCAAGTGTTAGCACTGAGACAAGAAACAGTCCAGCATCTTTGGGTTTTGTATTTACTTTAGGAACTTGGATGGGAGAAGGGAATGAGTGGGATACTCCTCTGGCTCGACTATACACTGTAATGGGACAACTGAGAAAAATGCCTCTTGACGCTGACTTGACACCCGCTGAATGCGAGTCAACGCCGGTTGGCGCTTTTTAATGCTGACTTGCAGTCCTGTTAACTCTGTACTGACTTTGACACTTCCCTGCTGACACAAAGTCCTTTGCACTGCTCCCTTTAGCCCTCCTGGCTAAGGGAGCTACTTGAAACACTGCTGCAGCTCCTAACACTTCCGGGCCCAAACCGGCACCCTCTTTACTCTTGTACTTCTTCTCTTCAGGGCTTAGACTCAGGCACCCCCTTTTCTAAGCTTCCTCCTGGTTAGCCGGCTCCTGGATCCCTCTGACCTTCCTGGAGTGGTCTCCTATCCTAGGCAGACCCCGGGGCGGTTTACAGTACTCACGACTCTGCTTTCCTGGAAACTCCGGCCCCAACAGCTCTGCACGGTCCTCAGCACACGGGATCCCTCTCTGCAGCTCAGCTCAACCTTCTGTCCTTTAGGCCGACCGCCAGAGTGCATGCTTGTGAATTAGCGTGGCCGAGTCCATGAGAATCCATGTGGCAGCCATGTTGCTTTGTTTCGCTTTCAGTTGGCAGTTGGAGTCTCGTGCACATGAACGTGTTATTCCATAAGCATGCACTCCCCTCTCCTATTGTACTTTTGAATGTACACGTCTGATTGGTTGTGTTGATGCCACCACCCCTGTAAACCCCTTTTGTTCTCCGACTATAAATAAACCAGGGCTCTGCTCTAAAGGTAGAGAATCTTCAGTTGGCATTGATTTGACATAGCGTGCGCCTGTTTCTTTCTTTGTTGCCTAGCGCTTGGATAACCTTATACAAAAGGGCTGTAGATTGTACTTTTCAGTACAGGGAATTAATGGCGCTTGGCGTGTATTAATATCCACAAGTGTGATTTTCAGCGCAGCAAAGTTGTCAGCACACTGAGTGAATTTCTATGCTCCAAACCCCATTAATTTCCACCACAGGGTTAACACCAGGGGTGATCATAGGGTTAAATGTGTCCCTAGGGGGTGCTTTCTAACTGTGTGGGGGATGGACTTGCTGGATTAACAGAGACCTGCTCGAACAGTCCTAAATCATGGTTGTGCTAAGAAATAACTCTGCCATAACAACCAAAGTAAATTTAGCATTATTATCTCCATCATTAACTAGATTTGCTCTAAAGTAGGGGTCTCCAAGCTTTCCAAAGAAAGGGCCATATTACTGTCCTTCAGACCTTGAGGGTGGGGGTAAAAAGCAGCCAGGGTAAGTAGAAAACGCACTGGGAGTAAACAATGACCCATCACTGATATAAGTGGAATGAATAGTGCCCCATTGTTAGTATTAGGATAAGACATAGTGGCCCATCGCTGGTGTCAGTGGAGGAATGGTGCCTTATTGTTGGTGTCAGTGGGAGGAATAGTACCTCACTGTAAGTAGGAAGGCGCATTGAGCCACAGTTTGGAGACCACTACTCTAGGGCTACTACCCCCCCCCCCCCTAGTGTTTTCAGCAGGAGCTGGTCAAAAGATATCTGTATAAGGATGACCAGACTAACTTTAAAGCAGTAGTGTTTTTTTATTGGTTATTTGAAGATAGGGAATAGCTATATATTTCTTAGATCACAGAATATGCATTTGATATAGTGCATGAAATTAGGCATAGTATACAATGCCTAGGCAATCTATAGAATGGCAAAACTGGAATGTCAAAGTATGAAACGCTTAAAATGTCACACATTTCCTAGGAATTCTGCTTAAATCATAACAGACATTTAATAGTTTGCCTAAAAGCATTCTATACAATGCCCGATTTCACACATTGCCAACAACATATAAAATGCCATGAGAAAAAAAAAGTGTGTAAAAGGGTATATATTGCAATTGTGCACAAGTGCATATATTGCAAACCAGTAGACAGAAAAGTAATTCAAAAGACTCACCGGATGCTTTACTGAATAATTGATTATCATGTAGTCATTGCCAAGGGGTAACCAAGACCGTAAGGTTACAAAGTCTCTGTTCTTTAAGGGACTTGGACACTTCCCTGTGATGAATAGATAAACCGTTAGAGAGAATCAAAATAAAGAAGTGGAGACTATTCAGAATAATACAAAGTTTATGTGGCACGCCAATAAATGCTACCTTCTGATTCTCATAGATTTCACAGATTAAAGGCAGAATTTATCTTTGCTGTCAAAAGCAAGTCTGTCAAGTGGCTAAATCCTTATGAAGGAAAGGGGAACTTGAAACAAATGTTCGTAACCTTTTGTTCAACCTGAGAGATATGCAGTAGCCCATGGCATCTAAGAATTTTTGATTGGTTCTGTCATACTTCATTTAGTCGATCAGGCCTTCATGTTGCTTATTGCACATAATTGCTCTTTACCTTGTCAGCAAAGAAAATCCAGTATGTAGGAATTGCAATCCTAAAGTTCAAAACAGAATTATACAATGTAGGTATGATGTATGGAGAGCTTGATTGTAATTAGGTTGACCTCCTAGAGACTATCCCCATCCCCAAGTGTTTTATGCATCTCTTCTTTATGCTCCAGGATCCTACTTATGTCACCCACTGGTAGCTGCTGCTATCTACCGAAGTCTCCCAGCCAGAACCCTCTTGTGCATATGCTTTAAATAAGCTCCTTTGTTTCCAGTGGAAGTCTTCTGGGGCTGTCTGTTTGAATAACGGCAAGGACACTATCTGCATGGAGCCTGTATGTTCTCACAGTGCTTTTGTGGGTTTCCTCCAGGTACTTTGGCTTCCTTTCACATTCCAAAGACACGCTGGTAGGTTAATTTGGCTCCCTTCTAAATTGGCTTGAATGTATGTATGTAAGATAACGACCTTATGGGCAGGGACTGATGTAAATTTACAGTAAAGTGCTGCATAAATTGTCAGTGCTATATACAGTAAATATCTGAAATACAATTCTAAAAATTGGAAATATGTCTATTACGCATCCCAAGGGATAAAGGTCTTTCCATGGGAATGAATAGAGATGCCAGAAGATTTCAGAATAACCCCACCATGGGGTCATGTAGCGGCTGTACAGCTCCCATGCACAAAGGTCTCGGAGGAGCATTACCAAGTATGTAGAATACTTTGGGGGGTTGCTAGGGGGTAGGGTTGAGGGGAGTCATTTATACTATAATTGAAATAAAAGTACAGGTACCAATTAAAGTGTAACAAAAATCAAAACTTTGAGTGGAGAGGGATTAGACCATCCGTGAGGGAGGTTCACCCTCTCGGTTTGTCTTGTTTACTGTTATCATCGAAGTGAAAGTAAAAGAAAATCCCAAAATGTTAAGTTGACGACATCAGAATACAGGGGAAATCTTCAAAATAGGGACAATATTTCTGGTGACACCAGGGGATTCCATCACTTTGGAGGGATTTCCTATTACTTCCTGTTTTGGCTATGGGACAAAAGAAGGAACTTCGCCCCTAAGGGACACAGATGGATACAAAAAACAAAAAAATAACTGGCAGGGGTTATAACTCACCTTTACATTATCCAAAATGGGAAAAAAATTGCCTTTAGATGCACTTTAAACAAGAAAAAAAAAAAAAAAAAGCCATGTGCTGTGAACGCTTGCCATAATATGTTCAACATACCATATCATACTATGGCACACTTCTGTCTCAGTTTGTCCTTTTTTTAAACTTAAATAAAAAAAAAAAAAAAAAAAAAATCGCTGACTGCTGCCATTACCAGTAAAAAAAAAAAAAGAAATGCCATAAATCTATCCCATAGTTTGTAGACACCAATCAATATACCCTTATTGGGATTTTAAACAAACATATGTAGTCTAATATATATTGACCTAAATTAATTATGTATGCTTTCGAGCATAAAGTAAAAACTATTGTTTTTTTTTCTCAAAACAGTCAGTCTTTTTTGGTTTATAGCGCAAAAAATAAAAAACCACAGCTGTGATCAAATACCACCAAAGAAAAACTCTATTTGTGGGAAGAAAAGGAACGTAGTGCCATATCGCAAAAGATGGCCTGGTCATAAGGGGGTAAAACAATGCCAGGGCTGAAGTTGTTAAAACTATTTAAAGTTCACTAAAACATGGAGTTAAGCTTTAAATCTCTCAAGGTTAATGCTACATTTAAGATTGGCCCAATCAAAATCTAGCTTTGTATCAGGGGCGTAACTACAGGGGTTGCAATTGCAACCAGGCCCCATGCTCCAGGGGGCCTTAGGGCTCCCATGTAAACCTGGATAGGAGGGGCAGCAGTAGAGAAACCATGGAGGAGATTAGTTCCTCTGTATGCTGCCCCCCCCCCACTCCACCTATCTAGTTCACTTGTGTTCTGCTGTTTCTGGGCCCCTGTGTGCTCCCCTGGCCCCCCCCCCCCCACTGTGCTGCCCTCCGCCACTGCATTCCCTTCCCTCTCCTGCCGGCTGCTGCAGGGGATGTGTCACAATAGAGAACCAGGAAAGGGGTCAGTAAATATGTAATTTACCAGCTCCTTCCTTTTCTGAATGGACAGAGTCATAGTCAGTGGCATTTTAAAAAATAAAATAAAATTATAAAAAATAATACAATTAAAATACCAAAAAATAAAAACTACTGACACCAGTGGGTGAACTTCCAGGATCGCAAAGGTCACACTTGCGACCGAGCCCTGGCATTTCACCACCGCGGGGAGGCCCCAAGATGGCAGGAAGGGGGCCCACTGCAGAACTTGTGACAGGGTCCCGCTGCGGGACCGTAATAAAGGGCCTCTGCAACGAGAATAAAGGGCCCCAGGATCAGTGGGAAGAGCCCCGGGCTTGAAGATAAGGGCCCTTCATGGTTTCTTGCACCGGGGCCCTGAAGGTTCTAGTTATGCTTCTGCTCTGTATACACCAAGTTTAGAAAGGTTATTTGTGCAAGCTTAATCTGACTTCCTATCCTGTGTGTGTAGAGCATCGCAAAATACTCCAACCTCATAAATGTATGTCAGTGGAGTAGTAGATAGAACAGTCATGGTAAATAGATGGGAAAATAGTGATCAGGACAGGCATTCCAAAATCAGTAGACTTCAGTACCGAGGTTGGAGTGGTTTTTGGTATTCAGGATCCTAGTAAAACAGAGGTGGTATGCAAAGAAAAGGATGACATTTTGGAGAAGACAAGTTTGATAAACTTACAGATTCCTTAGAGGATTAAATAGATTTTCAAATCCTATGTTTAGTGCACATTTTGATTGAACAAACAGTTATATATGTATGCATTTATATTAGGACTATATACGATTTCTTTAATAACTGCCTAATTTGCACATTTAGAAATGTCCCCTATGAGCAATAGCTAGAAATAAAGATAAATAAACTCTTCAAATCTACTCGTTACCTGCTGATTGCCATAATGGGACCCTAGGCAAGGTAGCTGCTTTGAACATCTCATCCTTTTGGGCACATTCTTTGTAAGTACTGGCATAGCCCTGCTCTTCAAACACCAACTGCTAGCAAGTGATGCTTTGACCAATTGTGCTATTCCCTTGGTTTATTGCAGAAGAATGAAGGTTGTAGGCTGGGTCCACCTGACATTCACTAGGCCCTAGCATTCCACTTAAGTTGCCTTGTGGGTGATCCATCTCTAACTTTAAGTGAACCAAAGACCATAGTCAAAAGGCTGTTTTTCTTTACCCTCAAATTCTAGAACCTGAATGTATTTCCTCTGTATAACTGATAAAAATATTGCAGAAGGCCTCATGCACACTGGACGTTTTCCCAGCTGCTCCTAGGGACATCTAGTATTTTTTTCCCCTCTAAAAGCTCCTACATGTTAGACCGTGTGTCCATACACACATACTATAGGCTTTTAGAGGAGTCTGTAGGCTTTTAGAGGAGTTTGGAGGCAGAGGCAGGAAAAAAACCCAGCTAACTGTGTCCAGCAACAGCAGAGTTTTGGCAGAAAACACACTTGATGCTTCTAAATGAGTGTAAAATCCATGTTAACACTAGGAGCATTAATTCATTTCAATTGCCAGAATAAATTATTATTCTGGCAAATTAAATGAACACCCAATCTTTTGACCCCTGTAAACATGTTACACACTTTGTTTCCGGCGTTTTTCTGCCAAAATGCTGCTGCCAGGAGGAAAAACGTCATGTGTGCATGAGGTCTACAAGGTAAAGATCTGGTCCTGTGATGAATGTAAATGAAGCTGCTGGTGTCCCATTTCCCAGGGTGTAATGCACAACTGTCTTTCACTGGAGAACAACTTTTTCAGACGACGGAAACCTATGACGAAACGCGTTGGGCGGTACCAGACGTGACTAACACAGAGGCTGGTACCTGGTACGCTGGCTTCGATTGTGTCTGAGGACGCGGGACGCCGCGGCTCTCCTACCACCACGAGGACACTTTTTTATGCAATCATACATGCTTTAAATGCAAGTGTAATTTTAATAAAGCTTTTTATACCGTTATCTGGATTACGCTATGTGTCTCCTTCCCCTTATCTTTCATCTATGTGCCACTTACGATTAACCTCTAAAGCCCACCGGATGTGAGGAGTGCTTACTTGGGACCCTGTATAAGTGCTAAATACACTGCGGTTTTGGGCCAATTCATTCGTTTGAATGGCAACGGATCTTTGGTAAGCATCCCATTTAACACTTGCTTCACGGGTGTGGTTTCCTCTTACTTCTCGCTTGGAAGAGCTGTCTGGAACATCTGACACCTGCTGGGACTTGTGGTGCACTCCGGTTGTAGCACCTTATTATTTGAACTTCTTTGAACTTTTTTTCATATCCAGTACTTGGTTCATCCTTTTCACTCCCTTTTTTCACAGACTATTATTTATATATTGAGGACATTGTCCCTAACATATGGTCAGAGATTGTTTTGCACCATTTAATTTCTTTTATGGTACTGATGTATATCACTTGTTGTTAGCGATGCACATTATTCCTAATATTATGGGGACTTTATATAGATAATATAATAAAACTCCAATGAGTACATGGAAACCCTTCCTTAACCACTTCAATACAGGGCACTTTCAACCCCTTACTGCCCAGGCCAATTTTCAGCCTTCAGCACTGACACACTTTGAATGACAATTGCGTGGTCATGCTACACTGTACCCATATGAAATTTTTATCATTTTTTCCAGCTGTCTATTGGTGATATTTAATCACCGCTGGGTTTTTTATTTAAAAAAAAAAAAAAAAAAGTCTCTTATTTTCTGAGAGTAAATTTTGAAAATAAATAATTTTTCTCCTTCACTGATGTGCGCTGATGAGGCGGCACTAATGAGCACTGATAGGCTGCACTGATGGGCACTGATGAGGTGGCACTTACGGGCACTGATGAGGTGGCATTGAGGAGGTACAAATGTGCCACACTGATGGGCACTGATAGGTGGCACTGATGGGCACTGACGGCAGCACAGATGAGCAGGCACTGATGGGCACTGATTTTCACTTTTCTGTTTACCTGTCATAGTCTCCCCTTTGAGGAGGAGCAGCTGATTGGCTCTCCTCGCCACACACTCTGACAGTGCGAGGCGAGGAGGGACGATAAATGGCACTTCCTCATTTACATGTGACCAGCTGTGGTTGGACACAGCCGATCACATGGGTAAAGAGCCATGGCATTGGCTCTTTACCAAGATTGGGGTTGCGCCATGTCCTAGCAACACGGCGCGGCCACAATCGCTGCACTGCGCGCCCCCGCGGGCGTGGAAGAGAGGCCATTCTGGTGCACCGTCATAGGACGGCGTCCCAGAACAATAGCTGCATGGCTCCCCCGTGATTTGACGGTGGGCGGGCAGTAAGTGGTTAAAGTGGTATTCAACACAAGGGCAAAACAATACTTTATTACATCCTACTAATTCTTAGATGTGGTGGCTGCGTTCATTTTCTTTTTCAGGCTTTTTTCTTTTTTTTTTTAAAGCGGTTATTTTTATGTTATGTTAAGTGAAGACACTCTAGGACCAGGAAATTATTTTTACCTGGTGATCCAGCCAGTAATACAAGGGGAAAAAAAGCTGAAAAAAAAGGCAACAAATGCAGCCCCCTCATCTAAGGACTTCCAAGCTGCATAATATTTAATTTTGGGGTTACATTTGGAGCTTGATGCAGCAGCCTGAGCATGGTTTACCTTTTTTTACCATCTATCCAAAACTGAGCTCATAATATTTCCTCCCCCATGTGCCCCTTCCTCTGATTTCTCCATCAAGATCAATGGCACAACCATTACCCGTCCCCCCATGCCAGAGTGCTAGGTGTAACCCTGGACTCTGAACTCTACTTTCAGTCCTACATCCAATCACTGTCCAAAGCTTGCTGCCTCAACCTATGCAACACCCCCAAAATACGCTCCTTCCTAACCAATAACACCACAATTCATTTTCTGGTCATCTCTCACCTTAACTACTGCAACTCCCTCCTCATTGGATTACATTTACATAGGCTATCCCTTCTTCAGTCCATCATAAATGCTGCTGCCAGACTCACTTACTTTACCAACCATTCAGTGGTTACTACCCTACTTTGCAAATCCCTTCATTGGCTGCAACTCACCCAACAAATCAAATTCAATATACAAAAAATAATTTACAAATCCATCCAAAACTCAGCTCCCAGCTACATCACTAACCTAGTCTCAAAAAAATGCCAACCAAATCGTTCCCATTGTTCCTCCCAAGGCCACCTACTCTCTAGCTCCCTTGTTACCTCCACCCATTCTTGCATCAAGGATTTTTCCTGAGCTTTTCCCATCCTATGGAACTGTCTACCCCATACGATTTGGCTGTCTCCTAATCGGTCCACTTTTAGGCAATACCTGAAACCCTTCTCTTCAGAGAAGCCTATCCTGCCTCCACCTAACAACTGTATTTGCCCTATCTCCCTCAGCTCAGCCTCCACAGTTAATGCCTTTTGTATCACTTTACCATCCCTTTTAGATTGCAATCTTTAACGAGCAGTGCCTTCTGATTCCTACTGTATTTATAGTGTTTGTTACTCCAACACTTCCTGATACGTCCCAAAAAACAATAAGGTGTAGCCACCCTTCTCCTGCGCTTGGTATCCAGACCCCTTGACCACACACTTCACGGGACTGACAACTGGCTTCTCAGATGGCTAAGGTCTTGCTGCCCTTACGGACTGGGGTAGTCCACCGATACTAAAGGCAAAAAAGAACAAAAAAAGGGCGCACCGACCTAGCGCATTATCCTCAATAAAAGGCTTTATTTAAATAACATAAAAAATGGCTACTCACAGACGTAGATAAAGGTATAGCATATCAAGCTGAATTGCTCAAAAGTCCGTGTTTAGTCCATATAAGCGTCCATGATGAGATGACTGACGCGTTTCGAGGACCAGCCTCTTCCTCATGCGCTAGGTCGGTGCGCCCTTTTTTTGTTCTTTTTTACTTCCTGATACGTGTCTGCTGTGCCATGTACTTGTATGAGAAAATAACCTGCTTTTTATAGTGCTTAATTTGTGTGAAATCCCTGGTGTTCTTGCCAGTCCCACTGCTTTCCTATTAAAAACTGACCACACTAAGCAGGAGAGCACAGGTCAGTTCCCTAGTTAGGCTGGGAACTCAGCCTGCTCTCCTCCAATGACCAGACTTGTCCTGACACCCCCCCCCCCCCACACCTGCTGCACAGCCATTCACTGGGAAGCACAGTGTACTGCTGCTTCTCATCTCCCAGCTCTTATGCAGCTGAGGAAAGAGGGAATGGGATTACTAAAAAAGGGGGGAAAAAAAGTATTTAATATATATTTTTATATCTATACAACAAATGTTTAGCCTTTCATTTGGTTTTTAAACTGAATGGGTTGTTTTACAGCGTAAATGCTTACAATCACTTAATTGTATTTTAACGGTGTCGTCTGCCCTCATGTTGTAAGGTGCTGAGAAAACTGTTACCGCTATATAAATACTGTAGAATAAGAATTAATATTATTCATCCACAATACACAAAAAGGCATTTATTTAGCCCTGCTCTGGTACATGGAGCGTCTTACACGAGTAATATCCAACATCTGCATTGACTGTAAGCCGCCCAATGTCAAAGGTGTCTATCATGTTCGTATCCCATTTCCTACGGTAGCTGGTGTCATGCAGGACGTCATAGAGAACCTCAGCAGAGACATCCTTGCAGACAATACGCATCTGAGAAACAGAAAAAAAAAAGAAAAAAGCAGATGTCAAGCAATGGAAATTAAACTCAATTCCAACGTCAATAGTCAAGCATCCCAGAGAAACCCAATATTTAACCTGCATCAAGGACTCCAAGTACGTGATTTAAGCAAGAAAGCAAGGATGACAAATCGGCTACAAATTTTAACAGGAGAGATCAGCAATGACAGCCTCTGTATTTCTCATAATTGTTCTAAAAAAATAGGTTTCTGTTAATTTAAAATTGACATGACAGAAAGGCTTCCAGGCTGTTGTAGATATATTTAGACCCCTCCAGGTGCCTGCCCACCCCCCTCACTTAAAAGTCTCTTTAAAAACAGATCTCCATTTTAAATTTGCTCTCCTTTCTGAGCATTCTCCCTGGCACACTTCTCCTGGTCAATCTCGTGCCATTACAGTTCTTTCGACTTACTTTGAAGATGGAAAGACCCTACTCTTGCGCCGAACAGTGAGCGCCCAATGACATGGTAGCACAATCCGCAGAGCAAGACCCCAAGCCCAGGCTGTTGTGATATTTGTCTGTGACAATCTGGGCTTGTGAAGTTGGTTGAATGATGGTAAGCATCATTTGCCATGGAAAACATGTGACATCCCATGGCAGAGAGACATTTCTGCAAAGAAAATCATTCCACATTGAGCTTGGGCGACTTATTTACTGAAAGTCTATCTATGGTCAAAAATTCCAGGGAGGTACTTAACGTACTATAGGTGTTTCAGGATGCACAGTCCTTACAGGCATTTCTGCTTTCAGGCAGCAAGATACCATGGGATACATAGTCCTTACAAATCTAAAATAAGTCAAAGGAATGATCAATTAAAAGTATGAAATCCAGGATGTTTCTGAAAAAGATGGCCACCAGATAGGCAGCACTCAACACGAAAGAAGATTTTTAACGTAGCTTATACTGGATTGTCAAAAATAATTATTGCTGATGTTATAATTTAAATGAGCACGCTGTGACTATAGATCTTTAAAAAATAGAGTTCTGTTTTCAAGTACTTTTTGATGGGACTTTCACAATTTACAGGCGTGTTCTTATAAACTTTATTGTATTTAAAATAGTAATTAGTAGTGTAGCACCCTCTAGAGTACAAAACTGTTAGGGATATTTAGCTGACTCATGGTAGCTTAAAAGAGACGTATGGTGTTTAAAGCGGAGTTCCGGCCACAAAATCGACATAAGTCGATTTTGGGCCATCCGCTTCCTATTTGTCACCTGAAAAAGAAATGGGAAGTTATGATTTTTTATTTTTTTTACTTACCTTGTAATTGCAGAAAAAAAATACTCACCTTAATTCCACTTCCTCCCTCGGCCGCGCGGCCCGCGCCGTCACTTCCGCTTTGCAATGATTCCTGGGAGCTGAACGTCATCGCTCCCAGGAATCAATGCGCCTGCACCGGCCCCGACGTCAGTTCCGGTTCAGGCGCGTCATACCTTGCTAAACAGCTTCTGGGCATCCACAGAAGCTGTGCAGGGATGACGCTGCAGCCCCGGAAGTGACGGCGGGGCTGGCGCAGTGCATCGTGGGACCGAAGAGGACGGAAGAAGACGCAGAAGAGGATCGTGCTGGCTTCAAGCTGCCCACACCTGAGATGGCAGCGCTGGAGAAGAAATTTTTAAAAGTGAGTATTTCTTCTAAAAAGGTAAGTGCGAACCGGGACAGATCAGAGGCTAGCCATTGTGGAATGTACTAGCCCTGACTGTCGCGGGGGTATGTTCATTGAAATTTTTTTTTTTTTTTTTTGGTGGCCGGAACTCCTATTTAACATAGTAATTAGTAGTGTAGCACCCTCTAGAGTACAAAGCTGTTAGGGATATTTAGCTGACTCATGGTAGCTTAAAAGAGACGTATGGTGTTTAAAGTTTTCTCCCCATTTATCCTTACCAAGGTGAATACAGCATCGGTTCGATGTTGCATTTGTTGCACTCAGAACCAAGCGATCAAACAATGCCTATCGCTCGGTTCTGACAGCTCCCCAAGCAGAGAGCTGGTGACTATTCAAGTGCTGGAAAAGCCACCCAATGCAGTCCCACTGCATAGGGTGTAAAATGTGCACTAAAGCTTGTAGCAAAAGGTATTGAAAAAAAAAAATATAGAAATATTTTACGTACTGTGGATGAAAGCCATGTGTGATAGAAAATAGTTTCATTGCTTTAGATGAACAGAAAACATCACAAATTGAAATTACAGTGGATAATATAACACAGCTGGTGATATTAGCCAATATTTGCTCAGCTGCAGGAGAATCACAATTAAAATCATTTTGCATCACTGGTTTCTAAAAGTAATTTTAAAGATTGTTTTCACACAGCAGATGCTCCTTTTTAGATCTCACTGTTTAGGGTTACAATTACTCAAAATATTAAAGGGGAATTCCACCTTATTGTACACTCGCAGAGTTCATCTACTTAATGTATTGGCCTCCAATGATTTCATCAGTGAAGTATTAGCACAAAAAATGTAATTCATTTGAGCCATCTTAAAAACTTATTTGCATGGTGGCACTGCACACCTAAGGCCCCCCAACAGTCACTGGAATCATGCACTGACAAAGCCTGGCTGTGGATTGTTTGAAAGCTCAAGTGAACCAATGTGTGATTTATAGGCTGCATATATAGTAATAAATCTGTCTTTACTCTTTTTTTTTTTTTTAATGCCAAGTGATGCAGTAAAAGGTTAAAACACCTTGTGCTGGCAGCACAAAAGTATAGCCAGACCGTGGCTCTCTCAAACAAGCAGCAGCCTGGCTATCCGGAATTTGGGCCATTTAAGGACATTCATGCCCAGAACCGTACTGTTAAAAGGAAATTGTAAATGATAGCAGAATGCAATGAATTACACAAGAGCATGGGTACATTTTTTTTTAAAAAGGCATGCAAACAGTGCAGGTCAATGTAATGAAACCAAAGACAGCCCAGAGGAAACCAGCTTTCATATAAAGGAGGTCAGCAATAGTGGCCTTTATATTTCTGTAATTTCAGTTTCAAAGCACCAATTAAAGTGAGCATATGTCAAGGCATCTTTTATCACTTAAGACATGCTTTAAATCTTTTGAGCGGCCTTTTGAGCTTTAAAATTCTAACATGTGGTTTCAGCCCTGCCTAATTCACTTCTGATAGTTTACAAAAGACACAACTGTCCTTTTTCACTCTCCCCCACCTTATCTCCATAATCCCTTCCTAAGAACAGGAAGTTATCAGCTCACGAGGATTCTGGCAAGATCAACAGGTATTTTTGCACTTGTTGAACAGCTAGAACAAAAAAACTCTTTATTGGTAGATTTAGTAGATTAAAAGAGCACACATTAAATGCATTATTTGCTGAATGGAGTTTACATACAGTGCCTTGCGAAAGTATTCGGCCCCCTTGAACTTTGCGACCTTTTGCCACGTTTCAGGCTTCAAACATGAAGATATAAAACTGTAATTTTTTGTGAAGAATCAACAACAAGTGGGACACAATCATGAAGTGGAACAAAATTTATTGGATATTTCAAACTTTGTTAAATAAAAAACTGAAAAATTGGGCGTGCAAAATTATTCAGCCCCTTTACTTTCAGTGCAGCAAACTCTCTCCAGAAGTTCAGTGAGGATCTCTGAATGATCCAATGTTGACCTAAATGACTAATGATGAAAAATAGAATCCACCTGTGTGTAATCAAGTCTCTGTATAAATGCACCTGCATACTATCACAGAGGTCTGTTTAAAGCGCAGAGAGCATCATGAAGAACAAGGAACACTCCAGGCAGGTCCGAGATACTGTTGTGGAGAAGTTTAAAGCCAGATTTGGATACAAAAAGCCGGATTTGGATACAAAAAGATTTCCCAAGCTTTAAACATCCCAAGGAGCACTGTGCAAGCGAAAATATTGAAATGGAAGGAGTATCAGACCACTGCAAATCTACGAAGACCTGGCCATCCCTCTAAACTTTCAGCTCATACAAGGAGAAGACTGATCAGAGATGCAGCCAAGAGGCCCATGATCACTCTGGATGAACTGCAGAGATCTACAGCTGAGGTGGGAGACTCTGTCCATAGGACAACAATCAGTCGTATACTGCACAAATCTGGCCTTTATGGAAGAGTGGCAAGAAGAAAGCCATTTCTTAAAGATATCCATAAAAAGTGTTGTTTAAAGTTTGCCACAAGCCACCTGGGAGACACACCAAACATGTGGAAGAAGGTGCTCTGGTCAGATGAAACCAAAATCGAATTTTTGGCAACAATGCAAAACGTTATGTTTGGCATAAAAGCAACACAGCTAATCACCCTGAACACACCATCCCCACTGTCAAACATGGTGGTGGCAGCATCATGGTTTGGGCCTGCTTTTCTTCAGCAGGGACAGGGAAGATGGCTACAATTGATGGGAAGATGGGTGGAGCCAAATCCAGGACCATTCTGGAAGAAAACCTGATGGAGTCTGCAAAAGACCTGAGACATTGTCTTCCAACAAGACAATGATCCAAAACATAAAGCAAAATCTACAATGGAATGGTTCACAAATAAACATATCCAGGTGTTAGAATGGCCAGACCTGAATCCAATCGAGAATCTGTGGAATGAACTGAAAACTGCTGTTCACAAACGCTCTCCATCCAACCTCACTGAGCTCGAGCTGTTTTGGGCAAAAATTTCAGTCTCTCGATGTGCAAAACTGATAGAGACATACCCAAGCGACTTACAGCTGTAATCGCAGCAAAAGGTGGCGCTACAAAGTATTAACTTAAGTGGGCTGAATAATTTTGCATGCCCAATTTTTCAGTTATTTGTTAAAAAAGTTTGAAATATCCAATAAATTTCATTCCACTTCACGATTGTGTCCCACTTGTTGATTCTTCACAAAAAAAATACAGTTTTATATCTTTGTGTTTGAAGCCTGAAATGTGGCAAAAGCACAAGGGGTAATGGTCTAGTTCCCGCCCAAGCACGCCTCCATCCCAAATTAACATAACAATACAGAAAAATGGCCCGCGGGACTTTAAATGAGGTTGGTGCTATTGGCTGGAGATTGAATAAATACCAAATTAAATATGTAAAACAATGTATAAATTTATTATTACATTGTATAGACAAGTTAAACAAATAATAATGACATGTAAAAAATATCACATAGCACGGCTCGATGGCCATAATGGCATAGTGTAATAGCATGTACAATATTAAACGTTGATAGATATCCTGGTGTGACCACTTGGTTGGACAATAGCCTGGATAACATGTTGATAGTTCCATGATAGTGGAATACAATACAAATTGACCTGACGCGTTTCGGGAGCTACATCTCCCTTCTTCAGAGATCTATGTATTTGGATGTATCTACAAAAGAACAATAAGTTTGAGTATATGTGAAAGGCTGTAAGGCTAAAGTTAACAATTCAAAAGGGATAATGATGATACAAAGGAGTGTGGATTACTCACAGGTTGAACTATATGGAGATTGGATTCCCGTGTAATGGTGGCGGACCGAAAGCCTGACCCGGGAGCTGAAGGGTCCCATGGAGAGCAGCCAGAGAAGGGGGGTCTGCGGTAGGTGGGTAGTGAGAGAGTGATGGGAGATTGGACCTTGCAAATCTGTTGTGTATGTGAAAGGAAGGAAAAATGATAATGATGTAGCAAAATGATGTGGATAGGGTGAGATAGAAATAGCGGTGTGATGAACAGGAGCTGGTGTGGAAAGTGAGAGGGATACAGGCTGAGTAATGGAAAAAAGTGGGTGTGAAGGACAAGAAAAAGAAAAAGAAATTGAAAGGTGCCTGGGGCAGGAGTGAGTGTGCAGGGGTGGATGAGAGATGGGTAGACGCCTGGAAAGGGGAGAAGGGGAAGAAGGAGGGGGAAAGGGGAGAGAGGAGAAAGGGGTGGTGTGACATGGTGCTAACCCAAAGGAGAAGGATGCCAGGGGGAAGGTGAGATGGTGAAGAAAGGAAAGACTGAGGATGTGGTGTTAAACCTACCATGTGTCCCCAAAGCTGGCTGATGCGCCTGGGATCCTAGCGTCAAATGTCAGATTTGCAAGGTCCAATCTCCCATCACTCTCTCACTACCCACCTACCGCAGACCCCCCTTCTCTGGCTGCTCTCCATGGGACCCTTCAGCTCCCGGGTCAGGCTTTCGGTCCGCCACCATTACACGGGAATCCAATCTCCATATAGTTCAACCTGTGAGTAATCCACACTCCTTTGTATCATCATTATCCCTTTTGAATTGTTAACTTTAGCCTTACAGCCTTTCACATATACTCAAACTTATTGTTCTTTTGTAGATACATCCAAATACATAGATCTCTGAAGAAGGGAGATGTAGCTCCCGAAACGCGTCAGGTCAATTTGTATTGTATTCCACTATCATGGAACTATCAACATGTTATCCAGGCTATTGTCCAACCAAGTGGTCACACCAGGATATCTATCAACGTTTAATATTGTACATGCTATTACACTATGCCATTATGGCCATCGAGCCGTGCTATGTGATATTTTTTACATGTCATTATTATTTGTTTAACTTGTCTATACAATGTAATAATAAATTTATACATTGTTTTACATATTTAATTTGGTATTTATTCAATCTCCAGCCAATAGCACCAACCTCATTTAAAGTCCCGCGGGCCATTTTTCTGTATTGAAATGTGGCAAAAGGTCGCAAAGTTCAAGGGGGCCGAATACTTTCGCAAGGCACTGTACTTTAAGTAAAAGATCCATAAAAAGCCAAACCTGTAAAAAAAAAAGGCAGAAATGGTCTCCAGAAGTCCACCAGGAAACCAACAGTGTCTCCTGGATCCCCTGCAACGCTCATTGCTTCCATCGGCTAACCTCCACCTCAGGACTATATCTGGTAATGAGTGGAGGCCAGCAGGAGGGGAGAGGAGGTGGCCTTAAAGGGGTTGTAAAAAGGTGTGGATTTAAAAATAAATAAAATAAATAAGAAACAAGAAACAGGTTATACTTACCTGCTCTGTGCAAGGGTTTTAAACAGAGCAACCCCGATCCTCCTCTTCCAGGGTGCCCTGGTGGAACTCCTGGCTCCTCCTCTTCATTGGTGCCCCACGGAAATCAGCTTTCCCTGGGGGCACCTGTGCAGGTGCACTCCCAAGTCCTGTTGCTGCGTCCATCGACACAGACAGCGGGACTCAGCCCTGCCCCCCAGCTCCCGCGTCACTGGATTGGATTGACAGCAGCCAGAGTCAATGGCTTTTTCACCTTAATGCATAAAATGCATTAAGGTGAAAAACTTTGAGACTTTACAATCCCTTTAGGACCCCCAAAAACGGGAGTGGCAAAATGGGGCTGTGCCTTGAGCATTTGCACCTTTGCAACATTACATTCAATTTGTTTGTGTGTCAGCATGTTCTCTTTGATTGTGTAAAATACAATTAAAGAGCACATACAGAGCCCTTCCATTTGGCTTCAAAGAGGCTTCTAAAAGATAAATAGACCATCAATGATATTTAGTGTAACTACCCTTTGGCTTCAAACCTGTATCAATTCTTCTAGGTACACTCAATGCTTGTGCACACAGTTTTTGAAGGAACTCGGCAGGTAGGTTGTTTCAAACATCTTGGAGAGGCTTTATAAATATCACAAATTTCTTGACGAAGGGATGTCAGTTTGGAGGAAGGGATGTCAGTTTGGAGGAGTGGGTTTTTATCAGGCAGGCAGGCTGCATTTGCAATTAGACCAGGGAAAACTCACAGGTGATGATGTACATTTAAGGCTGAAAAAACTGAAATCCAATGAGTGAGACAGTAGGCAGAGGAGGAAAGAGCTAGAGGAAGATGGGCATCCTCCAACCCAGAAATAAAGCAGGGTTCTATGGACATGCTGCAGCTTCTAATGCACATTGAGAAGCTCATAATGTGCAGTGAAATCAGTAAGCAATTTTAGTACAGGAGAGGAGCCTGTACAATGGTGCAAGCCTGAAGGTAACTCTGCAGTTCAGCCTTGATTTATTTGGAGCCTCCACCAAGCTTGGAGTCCAGCACTTTACCACCCCAATTCTAAAATAGGAATAAATAAGGCCCAGTGCACTGCGGGCACATGGCCTGGCCATTAGGATTTTCAAGTGATGGCAGAGCCACACAGTGAAAATCTTTTCCAAAATAGAAAAATAGGAATAAAATTTTAAGAGACGGTACACAAGAATGAATTTTTACTTAATTTTTTCAGTGGTTAGGATTTCTTTTACATAAGTAGCGCCAGATTTGGTGAAATTAGGGGACCTTTTTATTGAAATCTTAGCAAACCTTTTTCATTTTAAAAATACTCATCCTATTCCCTAGTCCTATACTCTCATCATTTCAAGTGGGCTTATCCAGAAGCATCCTACATGGCTAACAAACCTTTTTCACCAAATACATTTTTCCTAGAGGCACTAAAGTCTTAAGTGCTAAATATGCATTGTGTGTGTATTGCAGAACTCTTTGAAATGAAGTTCATAAAAAGCTAGCTGGTCAGCCCCACACTGGGTCATGTTCCGGTCACTCATCTCAGCCCGCTTTCTTTGAGCTCTTTCGTCACAGCAAGTGTTTGAGCTCTGCTGTAACTAGAAACCATTACCTAGTAACCCAAACTGATCTCCGGTATCAGGTATACAGAGAGAGGTGCATTATTCATGGCTCCCTCCTCCCATGCGTCTCTGTAGACCTCTGTGCAGGAAGTGACAGCTTGCGCAATGAATGGAATGTCAGTGGCCCTTCATTAGGGTCACCTCAATATTTAATGAACCCCCAGCTCTGATGCTGAGTAATTAGAGAAGTGCCCTTTATTTTGCCTGTGCTTGCTTTGTTTTGATTATTTCGCACGCTTATTAATGCAGCAGTTTAATCTCAGTGGGTGAGCAGTGATGGAAACAGTTTGAATATCAGATACCCGCAGAGTCCATTTGAACATACATTAAAAGTTCCTGAGCTCACGAGGGTCCCTGTGGCCAGGCAGGGCTTCAGATTTTGAAAGAATAGGTCACTAGATATAAAAAGAAAAAAAAAAAAAATACCTTATGATCTGTGCGAAGCCTTACAGAAAAAAAAAAAAAAAAACACACTAACAAAATGAATCAAATATTTACATTAGGTTATGGTATTCTATTTAAAATATATCTAAAACGCACTTACTAAAATGTTATATAATCTTCTTAAAAGTTCTTGCAATTTTTAAAAGTAATTTTAATAGGCCCTTGATTAGGTCAATTTCTGTTATAGGGAGACAACATGCTGTCCCCATCCCCATCTTCTAATTGTGCTCCAGGTTATATCACCCTGTCACATGGGCTTTTGATAGAGATATGGTCTTCAGTTATCACCATCAGGAATCTCGCACTGAGAAATGCCATGCAGCCATTGCTGAAGTATACTATGCACAAGCAACAAAGGATAAAAGACGAAAAGTATTTTATTTAAAAAATGCAATTGTTTTTTATGCGTAATACTTTAGTTGACTTTCAGTTTGAGTTTACAGTAGGTCCACTTTAGAAGATGGATAAATTACCGTATTCAGAACACAGATCTGAAGACACCAGATCAGCCCCAATTTCCCCACCTTCAGACCTCTGATCAGTTCCAATTCCTGTATCTTAAGGCCTAGGATAAGACCCAATTCCTGCACCCTTAGAGTTTAGATCAGCCCCAATTTCCCCACCTTAAAACCTCTGATCAGCTTCAATTCTTGCACCTTCAGGCCTAGGATCAGCCCCAATTCCACACATTTAGTCCTCAGATTGGCCCCCACGTCGTCCTTCTATCGACTTAACAGCCCCAATTTCTGCACCCTTACACTGCAGGACAGCCCCGGTTTCTGCACCTTCAGGTCTAAGACCTTCAAATCTCAGATCAGCTCAGTTCCTAACACTCTATAAAAATATCCTATTCTGTAAAAAATAACAAAAAAAAACAAACAGTCTCCTAAGTTACATCATACTAGTGCCCCTTCCCTTTAAAGTGGTTCTGAAGGGTCAAGGTTTTTTACATTCATGCATTCTATACATGAAGGTAAAAAAAAACCTCTGTGCAACAGCCCCCCCTAATTTTTACCTGAGCCCCATCATGATCCAGCAATGTGCATGAGAACCTCGGCTCTCTAGGGACTTTCCCTCTTCATTGGCTGTCAATCACAGCCATTGAGCCAATGAGGAGAGAGAGAGGGGATGGGACCAAGCTGCAGCTCTGTGTGTGAATGGACATGCAGAGCAGTTCCCAGGAGCAAGCTTGCTTGGGTGCCCCCATTGCAAGCTGCTTGCTCTGGGAGCACTCTGCAGGAGGGAGGGAGGAGCACTGACGGGGGACCCAAGAAGAGGAGGAAAACCACTGCACAGAGCAGGTAAGACAAGTAATTTAAAAAAAAATAAAATAAAAATAAATGATGGCCCTAAAAATCACTTTAAAAAGATGGCTTCAATAACACCTCCATTTCCTTCACACCACAGGTAGGCACATATAGATTCCCCAAAGATAATATGAAAACTAATAGTGCTCGCCATTTAAAATATTTAGAATAAAAATGTAAAAAATATAGTCACATTAAAAAAAGGTACACAACCATTAGCTATGAGATGAAGGTTTACTAATGCCCCTCGGCTCCAGAGTGTCTACGCTTTCAGTTTTTTTTATGTTATTGTAGCACTGCCCCCATGGGAGCTGCTGAGAGTGGGTTCCTCTGGGTTACCCATAGCAACAGTCTGTAAAATATTCCTCACTTTACACTTGGCTCAGTCAATGAACAGTCCAGGGGATTTGGTTTTTGTGTTTTTATTTTATAGTGGGATGGAAGAAGGGATGAGTGGGATACTCCTAGTAACTATGCACAACTTGAGGACAACTATCTGTAGAGGATGTGGCAAGGCCCCTGCTTCACTTTGCCACTGAGGTGAAGATTTAACTGATGAACTGTAATTTAGCTTTTTTTCAGGGTCTAACTTGGCACCCTCTTTCTAACGCAATGTGTGTGTGGATTCTTGTCCACTGACCTTCCCTGGTGTGGTCCCCTTCCTGGGCAGACCCCTGGCAAGATCCCTGGTACTCACGGTCACTGTTTTTCACAGGGACCTCTGCCACTGCTCCACTGTCAATTTCTCCTAGACCTCACAGTTCAGCTCCACACTCCCGTGACCGCTTTCCACTTTAACAGGAGGAGACACAGCCATCACCCTCCTCCTGGGACCTGGCTTCCGGCCCAAAGACATCCTGTCACATGTGCCCTTGGCTTTAATGGTCAATCCCAGGATGCACCACAGCTGTGCCCTCCTACTGGGACTGCCACATAAGCCTGTGTGTCACTGGCTGGGTTTCCTCCACTGTCCAACCGGCTCCCCTATTGGATACAGTGGGGACACTCCCTCAGACCAAGTGAATCACACCTGCACACATGTAACAGGCCAAACTAGAAATCCTGCTCCCTGATAAGCAGGAAAGCAACTCAATGCTTTTACCTAGCAGTGCTACATTATTATGATTATATTGTACAAGTCTTATCTTGACTCCCCCTTGTACTAGTCTCATCTCGACTCTCCCTCCTTTTTAATCATAGCTTAAAAGTCAAATTACCCCAGCCAGATCTGGCCCTTTTCATAGGTTCAAACGAAAAAAAAATAAATAAAAATAAAATAAATAGAACCCCCAATAGAATAAACCCCCAACTACTATATTTTTTCTATTGGTTCTTAGCTTTCACAAATTGTTTACGTTTCAATAGGTTTGTTTTGGGGGGGGGGGGGGTGGAAGTATACTTTTAAGGCAGAAACTTGCATTTTTTCAAAGTATCTGGTAAAAAAAATAGTCAGGCTGCAAACTACTTAATAATTCTGTTGTGTTTAGTAAAACTAACAAAATAGTTTCGGATATAGTATTATTTTTTTTTTTTTTTATGCCTGTACCCATGTAGGGGCATTTCCTTTCACATCTAGTCCTGAAGACGCCACATGTAGTGGGAGGAAACCTATCCAAAGTTGTCACAGAAATAAGCATCTTCATTTAAAAAGAAGACTCACCTGATGATGCATAAGTGACAGAGTGAATCTACCCACTGGGAAGACTGAAAGCAAAAAAAAAAAAAAAAAACCTGATAGGGGTTTTAACACTTCCCTACTCTATCCACAAGGCAATCACTGTTCTAACCCTGTAACACTAAATAGCCAAAAATTGGTTCTTTTTGGTGCATTGAAGCTTGCTAAAGGACCCAAAGTGGCAGATGCAACTCATTAAAGTACGTTGAGACCCCGTTCACACTGGGGCGACCTGTCAGGCGACCTGGTCATAGAGAAGCTGGTCTCTGCCATAGAGAAGCTGTGGACCCGTTCTAATAGGAGCGACACAATTCGCTCCGACTTAGAAAAAGGGTCTGGAGCTTCTTTGGGGCGACCTGGAGCGATCTGCATTGACTTCAATGTCATGAAGTCTGTGCCGGCCGCTCCGAGGTCGCGGTGCGAGCTGCGCGCCGTGACCTGTGAGGTCGCCCCGGGAAGTCGGATCGCCCCAGTGTGAACGGGGTCTCATAGGTGTGAATGGGCTCTTAAAGTTAAACACAGATGTACAATATTCCTGCAAAAGAATATGCTGCATGTGCTGGCGGCTCATGTTTCAGTTACTAACAGAAAAATTGTAACAGCAAATAAATAAATAAATAATAGGTGGCCCATCATATTTGCCCACTTGTTTTAATACATTTGTCTTCTGGTATAAGCTTTTTTTTTTTCCAAATATAGATCTGTTTTTATCCAAGCATGTGTAAATTGAAAACCTGCTTGGAATATACAAAAAAGGCTAAAATTGTATATTGTGCAAGGTGTATAACAGAAAATGTAAATAAACCTTTTTCTATTTTGTTGAATTTTGCTTAGATTTGTTAAAATTCTAACAAGAATCAACTGCCAGATCCTTACATTTCTATCCTTCACAGAGAAACCCCTTTGTTGTTACAGCAGGGGGGTGGGGGTTGGGGGGACTGCATCTTGTCATCTCATTATCTTTCATTCATAATTGATTGGAACACAAAACGACTCTTTTGAAGCCACGGCAGTCTCTTGCTAAGCTATTCACAGCCAAAAGGAAACAAACTCTGCAGCTTTATGTAGATACAGAAACTAGGTGTAGTACATCATCTATTAACCCCTTGCTAGGTAAACGTTGCTTCCGACAATCAGAAGCTGCACTGTTTTTCCAGCAGTATATAGAGAACAATTGCAAATAATTGCCAGAGACAGTGTAGAGGTACGTCTTTGTACGCCATGTTCCCAGTGTCGCTGATAAAGCAGGACAGCCAGCCCTCCTGTATTGGGCCCAGGCCTTATCAGTTTAAAGGGGACACAGGGCAGGAGGGCCAGTATTGCCTTATTGCCGACACTTGACTCTTGTGCAGTGCTGCTGGATTCTACTTCTTTTTTCTTCCTCTGGCTGCTCTGCAGTGGAATCTGTTATAATATCTGCACCTCCTTCCCACATGCTGTCTGGGACCCCTGTGTGCCCCTTTCCCCTGCAGTGCTGCCGTTTTCCCTCCTCTCCCGCCGTAGCTGCTGAGGGCACACGGGCAGGTTTTTGGGTTATTTCAGGATGGTGAGCGGGGGGGGCTCACCTTCCTAAATGAACACACCACACTGAATGAACACTGTAAGGGTTCAGATCTTGCCTCAATACTGCTATTCACTTGAATGGGTCTTCTGCCATGGCTGCAAAACTTAGCATCGTGGCCGTTGCATTTTAGCAAAAATATCATTCTAAATTTTTGGAGGAATTGGGGCCCCGTCAAGTAGGCTGTACGGGTTTCTATGATTTCTATCAGCAACTCTGCATGTTCCTGCATTAAATTGATCTCTTGGTTTTGCTGGCTCCAGCATTTTGTTCACATATTTTTATAGAGAATCAACTAGAGAGTGATGTTACTAGTCTGTTAAACTAGCCATAGTCCAGATTTTGCAACAATTTGTTATCTTTAAAGAGTAACTAAAAGAAGAAGAAGAAAAAAAAAAAAAAAAAAAAAAAGTGTGTACAATTGTGGCACATGCCCAGTGAAGTAAATCTGGTAGGGTATGTGGACAATCCCAGAGTCTTTAAAGTTTGTAGCACCAACATACAATAATTTTGAAAACTAGGACGAGAATATTCTTAAAAACAACAATATTTTATTACAAAACATAAATCAAAACATTTGTACAACCACATATCATCCATACAATATGGGAAGCATTTTCTCTAAAGGTCCGTACACACGATAAGAAAATCTGAAGGAAAATTTTGTCAGACGAAAAAGAAAATCTGCAGATTTTCGGATCATTAGTATAGTGCTTTTGACAGCCAAATACGAATTTTCGTACGACAAAAGCTAAATGTGAAAGCTATAAAATTTTTATTGTACGTAAACACAACGTCCAATTTTTGTTTAATTAGTACAGTTTTCGTCTGAAAAATATCGTAACAGCAAGACTACGCATGCTCGGAAACAAAAGAATACATAAAAAACAATTCAAAACATTACATCACTTCTGAGGTTGAATTCTGTCGTACGAGAATTTTCATATGAAATTAGTCTTTTCACTTTCGATATGAAACTAGCATGTAACAAAAAAAACTTCACGAAAATTCGTCTGATATTCTGATCGCTTGTACGGGGCTTTAGTCACGCTTATATTTCAACATGTTTTGCCATTTCGGCTTCATCAGGAAAAGGCGTGGTAAAGTTATTCAAGGGGTTGTACTACGGTAGAGGAACAAAAAAGGAGTCTGAGTGATAGGAGTCTGTCCAAAACAGGCCGTGCACGCCACTGTCTGGGGATATCAACCCACGAACCGGATCTCCTGCAGATAGAGGTTTACAATTATTTTGCTAAAATTTAGACAATAGTGTAGCGAGCCTTAACATCTACTAGATGGCATCCAGAGGGCACAAAAAACATGTCCATTGACACTGATGTAGTTCAAGATCGAACAGTTTTTTGTAACCTCGGGATGCCATCTAGTGGAAGTTTAGGCTCCCTACACTATCACCTACATTTTAACAAAATAATTGTGACCATATACCTCTCTTTGTGGGAGATCCCATTGGTGGGATGAATGCCCCCATTGGTGGCACGCATGGCCTCCTTGGACAGACTCATGCGGACTGCGCTTTTTTGTTCCTCTACCTTAGTACAACCCCTTGAGTAAGTTTACCACGCTTTTTCCTGATGAAGCTGGAATTGCGAAACATGTTGAAATATACTAAAGAGAAAATGCTTTCTATGGTATATATGGTTGTACAAATGTTTTTAAATTTACTTTTTGTGATAAATATTTTTTTAAAGAATGCTTGTTGTACTTACCCATTTATACACCTAAAAACTCCCACATATCCGATTCTCGTCCTTATGCGTACTGAATTTTATACTGTCAGCCAATTTGTGACATCTATAAAGATATGGAGGACAAAGCTTGGCCAATGCAACTTCACAAGAGTTACATCAGCGACTATGCAATAAGAAGGTGTCAGTTCTCAAAAATATGGCAGCAAGAACAGGGAATGGTTAATGCTGAAGGCGTGCAAATATTCTGCACACACTTTTACATTATGAAAAGAGCTGCCACTCTATGCTACATTTCTGCTTTACATCAACTTTAGACACAATCATTTACAGATGATCAAAATTTAAGCAGAAATTGAAGCCCCCCTCACCACTAAAGCCTTTTGAAAAACCATTTACAGCAGATTTCCACAACAGTATGCAGCATTTCCTTGCTTGAAACCAGAAAACTTTCATGGGTGAAAGTAGCAAAATTGTCAGGTGTAGGAACGATAATGCTAGCCACATATATAGCAATTTTTAGGCATTTTTATTTCAACCAGCAAATAATTAAAATAGCGGACACAGGTAAACAGATGAATGCAACCTACCTCCAAAATTGTCGGTTAACACAGTGAAATAAGTTACGTGTTGGTAGCAAATTGCCTTTATCTGTTAAAAGTGGTTGAAATTGCCTCAAAACTGCCATTTTTCCGAACAACATTAAGGAATTTAAAGGCAAACTATAGCAAAAAATATTGTATTCTAGTAACTGTATGTGGTACTACATATTACCAGCCCTTAGATGTGGTGACTGCATTCATTTCCTTTTTTTAGGGCCAATAACATTTTAGCATGCAATATCTGTTGCTGGAAATACAATGTCCTGATCCCTTTCTGCGAGATTAACTAAAACCATAAAAACAACCTTATCTTTCTTCTGTAAACTACAAATCAGCTTATCCTCCTGTACCATAGATTAACAAAAGAAAGACCTGTATGAAGTCCAGCCTGGGTGACAACTAGGTCTTCTTCATAGATACAGGTGAGGAGTGAGCGGAGGAGTGACGATAGACACCTAAGGACAGGAAGTGAGTGATTTGCAGAATCGTCAGTTGAAATAACAAAAAAGAAGAAAAAAAAAAAAACAACTAGTGCTGCCATCTCTTCCAAGGAGCAGTAAACTGAAGCATTCTTATTTTTAGGTTCAGATATATTTTACTGCCTGCAAGGATATTACCCAACATATATGAATATTTTTATTTCACATACCTTTATTTATAACTTGTCCGCTTTTACATGCAAACCAAGCTGCCTAGCAAAGTTACAATTTGGGCTTGTTTACACTGCAAGAAATGTATTTATGGTGTGGTTCCGCATGTGCAATATGCAGGAGTCTCCCGCATTTGGCCTGGGGCTCCCTGACACCCCGCAAGTGTGATATCCCGGCTGCAGTGTCATTGAAGAACGGAGCCGGTGCTTCCTGTGTGGTTCCGGGCTCCTGTTGCAGACGGAGTGATATCAAATGCACTCTGCCTGTGACAGGAGGAATACAGGAAGCGTCAGCTCTGCTCTCTACTGCAGCCACATGCTCCCTACAGTGCCGCTCGTCACACTCTCCATCTCAGAGGAGCCAGCAGTATCCGCCAGCAGTACTCGCACCAGCGGTACCTGCACCAGCAGTCTTCAAAATTAGTAGAAAAAAGCTATGTGCATAAGCGTGTGTATATTGTTGCAATATGTTTAATAGCTAGTTGTGTTTTGTCATATTAAAATGTCATGTCCTTTGTTCATACATGTATGAACAAGGACATAACATTTTCTGACTGCCGAAGTCATATGTGCTAGGGGTGCAACTAGCCCCCAGCACAGAATTGTAAATATCCCAGCATGTGCAGTATTTCTGACTCCTACCACCATCACCACTTCAAATCACTGATTCCTGTTAACTGTTCCTTTAATAACTCTCAGAAGAAGTAAACCTCTGTATACCAATTCCATTTAATCTGATCATCTTCTAGTTGTGTTAAATTTGTGTGGGGTGGCGCAGAGTGAAGTGAGTTTTTGCAGGTAGGGTATTCTATAAAAGCTCATTCGCTTTTCTAATTATTAGTGGGTCAAATTGACGTTTGGTTTTGACCACAGTGACAAGAAAATTCGAAGGATCAGGATAGAAACTGTTTTTCAAACAAATTTCTAACAGCATATGTAGTTTTCATTTAGTAAAATCCATTCATTCTAAAATCAAATGTTAAAAACAAATAAAATCTTTCCAACAAAATTAGAATGTTCTGAAAATTTTTGTATAAATTTTGCCAAAACTTTTTCTAAGATTTTTTTTTTAAATTCTATCAATCTAGGGCCGGCTTTAGCTGTCTGAAATTTATAAAAAAAATGAACTTTTTCTCCTACAGTCCCACAAGCAGTGGGACTCCTAGCCAAAAAAGTCACTATTAGGTCTTTACAGTTCATACATGCAAGGAATTTGTGTGTATAGATAGTAATTTTTAACTAATGGGATGTTGTAAGGTACTGGGCCACGTGTTTGTCATTAGAGTCCATCGTAGTTCAGCTATATCCCCAATTAAAAGCTTTCGACATTCCGTGCCTTTTACTATAACATGTGCACACAATGTTACTGTATCTGACTGAAGGTGCTGCTCTTCTAGATATTACTAGTATATAGGATTGCAGGACCTGGCTCAGGCAATACGTGCAACCAAGCGGATTGGAGTGCCTCCTATTACAAGATAAAGAAGTTAATAGATGGAAGAACTTAGATGGGGTTTTCCCATTTAAACCTGAATGAAAATGTTCTTTAAAATGATTCAACTCTATACCAGTGTAGTGTCTATTAAGGGGCACAATTTTAAAACTAACTACCTGTAAGCTTTACCCTTTTCAAAAGGGACAGATCCCATTAGAAAACTTTAGCAGTCCTTTTCATTTCACACTTCAGTAATGTTCTGCTGACTGGGCACTAGCACTCCTTTCCGTTTTATAAAAAATGACTGAACTTGTTTTTAATTAGAAGCAAGAATTTTCTGCCAGTGCATGCAGTTCTTTGGCTTGGAAGAGCCGAAGTTGGAATAGATCTTCTCATAACACGTACAGAATTAGCCTCTGGAGAAAAATGTTTTGTTCCATTCTGGAATAAAGTCCTAAAGTGCCCCAGAGCAACTTCCAGACAACAAGCCAAATAACAGTGATACCCCTGCAACAGTCTTAATTTTAGAAATAAATGAAAAGACATTTAAAAAACATCCAATTTTCAGTAGTTCTACTTTTGTAAAAATAATGTCCAAAAAGTAATTAAACTATAACATTGTGCCTTGGCTAAAGTAACAGAGCAATCAATCATTTAAATGGACATAGTTTAGTTTAGATGCAGGCCACCAGCTGAATTCCTTTAACCACTTAAGCCCCGGAGGATTTGGCTGCTAAAGGACCAGGGTTTTTTTTGCGATTTTTTACTGCGTGACTTTAACGGACAATTGCGCGGTCGTGCGACGCTGTACCTAAACGAATTTGACGTCCTTTTTTTCCCACAAACAGAGCTTTCTTTTGGTGGTATTTGATCACCTGTGCGATTTTTTGATCACGCGCTATAAACAAAAAAAGAGCGTAAATTTTGCAAAAATAACAATATTTTTCACATTTTTTTATATGAAATTCCCCCAAAAAAAAAGTAAAAATCTAAATTTTTTAACATTTTTCGGCCAATTTGTTTTATGCTACCTATGTTTGGTAAAAAAAAAAATCGCAAAAAGCGTATTTTGATTGGTTTGCGCAAAAGTTATCGCGTTTACTAACAAAGAGAAAGATTTTTGTCATTTTTGGTGTTTTTTTTTTTAACGCGTAATGGCGGCGATCTGCGATTTTTTTTTCGGTACTGCGACATTGCGGTGGACAGATCGGACCCTTGACTGACATTTTTGACACTTTTGGGGTTACCAGTGACATTACTGCAGTAATCAGTGCTATACATATGCACTGTTACTGCAAAAATGACACTGGCAGGGAAGGGGTTAACTTTATTGGACAGGGAGGGGTTAAGTGTGTCCTAGGGGCGTGCTTTCTACTGTGTAGGGACATTCCTATTGGTGTAAAAGCAAAGATCAACCGTTCTACATAGTAGAACGGTCAGATCTTTACTTTTACACAGGGAGAACTGACAGGCAGCTTGTTTACACAAGCTGCTCTGTCTTTCTCCCTTCACAGGAGCGATCGCAGTGTGACTGGCGGACATCGAGTCCGCCGGTCACACGCACTGACTTGCCTGTGAACGAGCCGCGGCGGGCGCGCGCCTCGGCGGGCGCGCGCCCGCCCGCGATAGGCTCGCAAGTCAGTGACAGGCGAGTGACGTACCGATACGTCACTCTGCCTGGCCGGGGCTGACCGCCGCAGTATATAGTCGTGCGGCGGTCGGCAACCGGTTAAAAGAACGTACAAATTGTTGCAGTTCTTACGTTCTTACATTTTTCAGGCATTTAACTACTTTCAGTGTACCAGGCGCACATATGTCATCGTCCTAATGTACATATGCCTGTATCCCCATGGCATAAAACCAAAACCAAGCAGATTTCTGTCATACTTAAGTTTTCTGAAAGATCACCGTCCCATAACACCAGTGCATGAGAAATGGACTCTTCATCACATCCAAACACCCAGTACAAGAGGTCAGCAAAGCGAACACTCTGCGGTGGAAGAGCAGGTTCTTCCCACATGTGAGACAAGTAGGTTGCCTCTCTATCCCTGGTAAAGAAGCTATTTGGTCTATTTACCTTATCAGTGTATGTGAACTAATGAAAAGTTAGAAAATAATTCTCCTCTCACACTTCATTGTTTTACTGTGCCATCATGCAAGTGCTATGGTTGTTACCAATTAGACCAACAAGGCAACTACAGATTTGTCAGGTGCTTAAAGCGGAGTTCCACCCAGGGGATACTTTTTTTAATAAAAATACCCCTGGGACAGTCAGGGCTAGTACATTCCACAATGGATCGCCTCTGATCTGTCCCGGGTTGCACTTACCTTTTAGGAGAAATACTTACATTGAAAAAGTATTCTCCAGCGCTGCCATCTCAGGTGTGGGCAGCTTGAAGCCAGCGCGATCCTCTTCTGCGTCCTCTTGCTTCTTCTTCGGTCCCACGATGCACTGCACCGGCCCCGCCGTGACTTCCGGTGCGCGTGCGTCATCCCTCCACAGCTTCTGGGCATGCCCAGAAGCTGTTTAGAAGGGAATGACGCGCGCGCACCGGAACTGACGTCGGGGCCGGTGCAGGCGCATTGATTCCTGGGAATCATTGCAAAAGCCAGGAAGTGACGAATCGCCGTGGCCGCCGAGGGGAGGAAGATGGAAGTAAGGTAAGTATATTTTCTCTACAAGGTAAGTAAAAAAAAAAAAAAAAAGAAAATTGCAATTATCCATTTGTTTTTCAGGTGACCCGGAGCGAGAAGATGGAGGCAAGTATACATTTAGGGTGGAACTCCATTTTAAAAAGTGTTACTAAACCCACAACAGTAAAATCAGTCTGTATATGCAGCAAAGCATGCTGGTTATACTCACTGTGGAACCTAAGAGGTTAATCCTCTGCATTGTGTTGAGGCTGTTTTATCTTGTATGCACAGATACTCCTCTTCTTCCTCCGACTCCGGAATATGTCCGGATAAGACAGAGCCTTTGGAGTCAGGCTGCACATGCTCAGTTTGGTATGTATTTCTAGAGAGAGTTTTTTGTTTCTTGAGAGAGTGCATGTGATCAGCACAGGGCCAATCAGCACTGACTAGACAGAGGGTCAGGAGTCATGTATCCTGATAGGACAGCTCAGTGCAGTATGAAAACTCCTCCTACAAGCTTTACTAGGAACTGATAGAAGTCACAAGGCTGCTATATAGCTGATGAGAAAAGGTATTTAGCGGTTTATATTCACACCATGTTCTGTGTACTGTTGGTGACCAGATATAGTGAATGCAGGGTCCTGGGTTTAGTAACACTAAGTCCAACTCTAGGAAAAACAAAAAAACAGCATTATGAAACGAATAAAGTTCTAAGGACTAAATCACCTTAAAAAATAAAAGTAGCTTTGGAATGAAGGCACTAAAAGCCAGTAAGTTTTTTATAATTAAGTACTCGATATCCCCATTTAGATGATATCCGTGTTGATTAGATACTGTATGTGTAGATTGGAATATACTTTTAGAAGTCAGAACGGGATAGTTATTATCCCTTTAAAATAAATTAATTTAGTTCTAGATGAATATTGAAAGTGAGAAATAAAGTAGTCTCTGGGGGATACATGATCATCTTTTAAACATTGCTTCATTGACGGATTGATGTTTTATGTGCCTTATTCCAAACAGCTACTTAATTCACCTTTACTCAAATCATAGGCACACTTGCTTTGTGGAAACGTTATTTAAACTCAACCCCAAAAGTTGGTGAATCACCTTCAGATTGCCAACACTGCTCTTCTGATAGCAGGTCCTTTCAGACACTTACAACATCATCATTTAGTTGACACATGGAGGAAACGACATCTGCTTCTAAAAGACTTCACTCAATTCCCATCTACAAATTTTCACTCACTGGACTATATGATTTTTTAATTCTAGACAGGTTCCTCCTCATGTGAACTCTGCCAATATACTCAGTCCCCTGGTCTATCAGGACACTACTTTAACTACAATCTGGGGCTTAAAAACCAAAACCGCATTGGGTACCTTGTGCATTTGACATGCACAGTCAGCAAATATATTGGTTATTCATGGTCAACTGACATGCATTGCTTCTCTTTTTCTTTTTTTCATTAAAGAAAATGTATATAAAATCTGAGACTACATTTAGAACAGCTAGAAGATCTCACCATATCCCACCACTGCTAGCCTCAAACCCCTTTGAGAATATTTGCACTGCTCTTAATTTTTGTTTAGTTGAGGCAGAATGCCATCTTATATGATAATATATTTTTAAAAATTGTAAGAAACAAGTAATAAGGCAGACACTGTGTGGATCTAAAACTTTGCTGCCATAACCCTAATACTTGATCCAATACCCAAAATAAAATCACATTAGGATGGTATTTACAGAGTTTTTTGCCTAGTCTGTCTTATGGTGGTCCTCTGTAAATTGGGTTTTGGAATTAGAGATGGCCTTGTGGTTTGCCCAGTGGTCGGTTTGCGGCGAACTTTGCTTGTTCGCTGTTCGACGAACATATGGTGATATTCGCGACCGCCATATTCTTTTACATTGTGAAGAACTTTGACCCATGACACATCCATCAGGTGGTACAGGACAGCCAATTAAGACATTTTAGCACACCCCCTACCTTATAAATAGACCTGATCTGGCTGCCATTTTACATTCTGCCTTTTGTCAGTGTAGGGAGAGGTTTCTGTGTGGAGCAGGGACTGACTGTTAGTGACACAAATCGCTAGCTAATAGGTCCACAAAAGTCCTTTTAAGGACTGGTATAGGTGTACTATTGTTTGCAGTGCAGTATATAGGGGTGTTATACACTTATAATTTACTTTCTAATATAGAAAGCATATTATAGTGGATTTGTATTGTGCAGCATTGTGACTGGTGAGTGGTTCTGCAGCGATACTACAACTACAAAGAGTGACATACGCAATTAGAAAAAAGTATTATAACTGGTGTGATATATCAGTCGCCCCCAAAAACGACAGATTGAAGCGGGGTGTTATATATACTTTCATAATAGTGTATTTGGGTACTGCAGATTTTTTTTTTTCTGTTTTGCCTCTGCTACACACAGTGACAAACGTTACTGGAAAAAAAGTACAGGTTGGAGCAGGGTTTTATATAACAAATATACTTTCATAATAGTGTATTTGGGTACTTCAGAAGTTTTGCCTGTTTTGCTGCATTACCTCTGCTACACAGAGTGACAAAAGTTACTGGAACATTTTTTTTATAACTGGTGTGATATACCAGTGGCCTGAGAAGTGATGAACCCCTGGACTACTGGGTGGGCAGGCTTGACCTCTGGCCAGAGCTTGCACAATTTGCAATGGAACTGTTGGCTTGCCCCTCGTCCAGTGTCCTGTGTGAAAGGACGTTCAGCACAGCAGGGGGGGGATCGTGACTTGCATAGCTCACGACAGTGTTGACTACCTCACATTTCTAAAAATGAATGAGGCATGGATCTCGGAGGAATTCAAACACATGTGACCAGTAGACCATATTTGATTCAAATTCCTCATGACAGGCCACAAATATACACCACCACCCATAACAATTCATGGTCCCTGTCTTAAGTAAATACAGCGGCATAAACGGCCTTTTATGTCCGTTGAATGCCTAATTTTTGGGGCCTGTAATGGCCGACACTTATTTATCCTGTGAATGCCTAATGTACCACCAGCCACAGAATACAAAGTTCTTTGCTGTCAGGTGAATGCCTGTCGGGTAATTTTTGGGGCCTGTAATGGCCGACACTTACTTCTTTATCCTGTGAATGCCTAATTTTTCTGACTAGAATTGAAAATCAATGGGTCTGTAAACGTTCCACTAAATTGTGGAACGGATACGGACCCATTTTACAGACGTGCGAATGGACCCTATATGTATTTGACATGTATTTACCGGCTGCTGTCAGTTCTGGATGATTTAGGCCGAGCTATTACACTAAAACCGAGCAATATTACAAAAAAACAAAAAATATACGTTATAACCGTATAACCGATTTATAACTTTTATAAAAAAAAAATAAAAACATTTTATGGCAACTTTTCCAATAGCAGGATCATCTCC
Source organism: Pelophylax lessonae (assembly GCF_965119305.1). NCBI lineage: Eukaryota > Metazoa > Chordata > Amphibia > Anura > Ranidae > Pelophylax > Pelophylax lessonae. The sequence goes on from NC_138771.1 coordinate 432,058,596, forward strand.
TGCACCCCCCTCATAGCCTGGCGTCACCTCTCCTCCATGGCTTTCATGCACTCCTGAATTGATGAAATTTCGCAGATAAAAAAAAGAATGCTTGTCGATCGCAGTTTCCCTTAATACTTCTGGTATGTCAGTGTCCATGTTGTGGGACTGTGTGTGCACAGCTAGTAAGTATTTTGTGGCTGCAAATATGACCTGGAGGTTTTTCATGTTCGCCTGCCATTAAAATGAATGGTACCCGCCGCGAACCGCAGGTTCGCGAACATTTGAGCGAGTTTGCGAACAGTCCCATCAGATGTTCGTCCATCACTATTTGGGATGGTTTATTATCACATGGGTCCAGGAAATCTACTATCATCTTCAGGCAAAGATTAAATATCATAGATCCCAGTCCATCTCTTTCCCCATTAGGTGTGGAACCTGCCAAGGCTTCCCCTCTCTTTTATGTTCTGGCACTAGAGCCAGGTCGCACCACTGCTAGTGTTAAATGGTTTGTCCCATCTCTGCAACGGATACATTCTGCTTGAGAATTTTTTTTTTTCTCTCAAAAGAACAGAGACTTACTCGCCAGATCACCTGATAAAAATTAAATAAAAAAATCTTGAAAAAAAAAAAAATGAATACAGCTATCACTTCTAAAAATTGGTAAGCTGTAGTATAATAAAAGTTTGCTTTTGGGTTTAGTAGCAATTTAAGGGTAGTGAATTGGCAGGCTCCACACAATCTTTTCTTATTCATTGACTATATTCGAATCTTTTTTTCACTTCTTCGTACACCTCTTTCCTAATATTTTTTCCATCTATCTGAGGCCTTAAAAAGTTAACCAAAAAAGATGCAATGAGTGTTCCTCTGATGCCAGAAACAGAATCCCATTTGAAACAAATCTATACTTTTCCTTGGACTACCTCTCCCTTGTATGTGGGAATCACCTTGACTTAACTACCACACCCTTTTATCAACCCATGTTGATACATAAACCTTACCAACTTCTTAACAAATGGCAGCACTTTTCTATTTCTATTTTGTTGATTGGATCAACACTATAAAAAGGACTTATCTTCCAAAATTTCTTCAGGGTCCTGCCTTACAGTACGATATCCTCAAATTCTTCTCTCCCAGACCACGCATTATTAAACATACCATGTTCTGGACAAAATGAAAGTTAAAGGCCCATCATCAAATACCTCTGTAGGGTTCCCTTGATGTTGAAGACATTCATCCTGGCTCATTCTCATAACTAACTTGGCTGCTGACCCACTTGCGCCCAAGGATTAGCCCTGCTCTCTCCCATAATTTAAAAGTAAGTGACTGTCAAATATTCTGGCAAATTATGCTCACCTTATCTCTCCCCCCCCCCCCAATCTAGATCAGGGTGCCCATTCTTTTCCCTGGGCTAGGATAATCCCCTTTATTTTGTTGCTTACATTCAAGTGGCTTTTGGGATGTATTCTTGTTACATCTCAGGGCCCCAGATTTTCCCCAACTTTAAAATTCCTACAAATACAAAATACAGAGCCCTTGAATACCTTTAATTATGTCCAAACTTTGCTTAACGCTCGTACACCTCCGTTAACTCTGCTCTCTCGAAATAGATGTAGAGTTGACCCTCATGCCCCTGGCCTAATAGAATTTATTTCAGCAACACATAATGAGTCTTACACTTGCATTGCCATCCTGTACCAAAAATAAATGGATACAAGAACTGGGTTTATATCTGGTCAATGACATATAATTCATAAAAAGTGCTCCTAAAATGGTATGATAGCCCTCTTTGCTGATCCAAGTCCATACCCTTGTATCTTTCGAATTGTAGAGGCTATGCTAACAAGACAATATGTTACATATCTGGTGGACCTGTCCTCAAGTCTAAAAACTTTGGATCATTTGCAAGACATAATTAAGCACCAACAAACTTTGGTAACACCTTCCCTCACAGCCACCAAGCAAACGATAGAAAAATCTTGGAAACCACCCTTTCCTAACGTTATTGAAGTGAAACTGAGGTTTATAGGTACAATAGGGATGAAAGATCCAATGCAATGACAGACTCATAATACATTCCTAAAAGTTTGATAAACCTGGGTATCCCATTGTGGCCTCCACTTTGACACTGTGTAGTAGCCTAAACCTTTTGTGCTTGGGGAAGTGCACCCTGGCCATTACATTTTATGCTCTTTATTTTCTATATGTTCATTTTTTCTTTTCTCCCTAATTTTGTCTCTTCTTTCTATTCACCTTCTATTACTAAAACCCCTTCCAAGCATTCTCCTTTTACTACCTCTCCCCTTCTAATATTCGTGCTGCCCATGTTCACCTTATTGGACCTTTAGTGATATAGCCATCATTGGCTTTGAATCCAGAATTTTGAATCTGTCCCAGAAGAAATGTATAGAGGCCAACATTACAGTTACATCCAGAATTCTTGTGCATGATATTTAAGTAGATGGCCTTCAAAGAAACCTGTTGGAAGAAGAAGGAGCAGCTGCCACTCCCAACCTTTTCATTAAAATTTGACTAACTTTTCGGGAGCAGGAAGGCAAATTAGAATACAAAGAAGAATGAAGTCAGAATGTTTGAGTCTGCAAACATGTTCCAAGTCATTGGATCATCATGCTAGTAAGGAAAGTGAAATACATTTTTAGAGGTTAGCAATGACAGTTACCATATTCACTCAGTGCAGATTTCCATGGTTAGAAAAAATCTAGTCCTGCCAAATCTAACCTCTCCTAAAAAATTCAGTTAGTGAAAACAGCCAGTGTGCGGTGACCAACAACACACCAGAGCACTAGCTGTGAATTTACTCATGCACACCTAAGTGCAGGTGGACCCTTAAAAGAAGAGGTGCATGCAGAGTCCCACTGACAAGAGTGCCCGGTACCGACAAGGATTAGTGCCACTATTAAGGTTAACCATAGGACACTCTTGGATTTGCAATTATGAAGGATTGTGTGGTATTAGTTGTGCTAGGAGCCTGAACCAGAACCAAGATAAAGAGGTCACTACAAAAGGAAGTTTAGCATTGATTTTAGAAAGTTGGAGGCCTTCAACTTCAGAGTCCAACTTCAGCTCTTTACACAATTTTTCCTATGCTACAGCTCAGTTTTAGCCCCACCTCATACAGCTCATTCTCCTAGCTTTCAATGGTAATGCACAGAAACGGGGCAATCATTAGGGCCCCTATATAATTTTATACATTCAATGATGTGCATTGTTGATGTGCTGTCAGAGTTAGAACTAAAGATCAACATACTTCCAAGAAAGTATCACAGCCATTAGATTAGCATAAGAGTCAGACAACTAGGATTTTCAAGAAATGGTAACCCTGAAACCCGCTATATTTCTCTTAGCTCAGATTTCCTTTAAAAGGCAAGTTCACTTTTCATAAAATGCAAACTCCAAAAATCCTCCACCATAAAATTCTTTCTGAAATAGCCATTAGGCACCGTAGATATGATGATATGTTTATTAAAATTCCAATACTATTTTCTGCATTTTAGACTTGGTTCTTCAACAGAGTTTAACTTCAATCTCTTCATGAAGTCTTGACTAGGGTTGAGCGAACACCTAGATGTCCGTGTTCGACGGGTTCGGCCGAACTTTAAAAAAAAGTCCGGGTCCGTGTCCCGGACTTTTACCGAACTTTTCCCGGACACCGAACCCCATTGAAGTCAATGGGGACCCGAACTTTAAGGCACTAAAATGGCTCTAAAACACCAAAGGAAAGGGCTAGAGTGCTGCAAATGGCAGCAAAACGTAATTAAGAGCATGGCAAGTGCTCTGCAAACAAATGTGGATAGGGAAATAACTTAAAACAACAAAAAAAAAACAGAAAAATAAAACAATGTTCTTCTTCATCTCTGAAGGACGAGGCCCATATGGAGTAGGAGGGAGGTTGAGGTGGTGGTGGATGTGGCGGTGACATAGGCGTGCGCACAGGGTGTGCTGGGTGTGCCTGGGCACACCCTAATCACCTAGGGCACATAGCATTGCCAGTGAGGAGATGGGAAAGATCTCCCTGGGACCTGCTCTGCTCTATTTCTCCTTGCCTACAGGTACATGGCCCCGATACATTACTCTCCCTGCTGGCAAACACATGCATGTGTATTTCAACTTTGGGGTGCACACCTTAATGCAATAGGCTGCGCACACCTATGGGCGGTGTAGGTGGAAGCGGCGGTGGAGGAGGACCAGGGCCGGATTAACAGCATCATGGGCTTGGTGCTGAGGATTTTGAAGGGCCTTAAGGGCCGTGCCTTGCCATGCACCCAGAGGAGGAAGGGTGCAGCCATGCATGCCTAATTCAACATGGGATGCTGTCTCTGAAGCCCATAAACACATCCATGCATCGCCAACTGTCCCTCCTTGTCCGGCCTTCACGCTGTGTGGGGAGGTTCTGAGGGTGCTGCCTGGGGAAGCGAGCATAGAAGCCAGACTTCTGTGTTTACAAGTGACAGAAGAGCGGTAACAGTGAATATGGCCAACCCGGGGCCTATATAAAAGGTAGGGGCCTGGAGCTGCAGCTCCAATAGCCCCTACATTAATCTGGCCCTGAGGAGGAGGACGAGGTAGCCAACACTGCTTCTTTTCAAAAATTTTAAATGAGGGTACACCCCAAAAGAGTGAGAAAGAGCAAAAATGGAACAATGGGTGGGTAAGGTCGGTATCCATTGCTATTCTGCATAAGGTACGGAAAAGTCCCGTGGGATCCATGCCTGGTTCATTTTAATGAACGTGAGCTTGTCCACATTGTCTCTGGACAGGCGGCTGCGCTTGTCTGTTATAACGCCCCCAGCCGTGCTAAATACCCGTTCAGATAATACACTGGCTGCAGGGCACGCCAGCACCTCCAAGGCGTAAAGGGCAAGCTCAAGCCATGTGCCCAATTTGGAGACCCAGAAGTTGAAGGGGGCAGACCCGTCATTCACTACATGTAGGCGTGTGCACACATACTGCTCCACCATGTTGGTAAAATGCTGCCTCCTGCTAAGACGTTCCATCTGAGCTGCTGGTGCTGCTGTTTGTTGTGGCGTGCTGACAAAGCTTTTCCACATTTCGGCCATGCTAACCCTGCCTTCTGAGGTGCTGGCGGTGCCCTGGTTGCGTTGGCGACCTCCTCCTCCTCCTCCTCTGCCTTGTGCTTCCACTGTGGCCCAGCTGTCAGATGGGAATGCCAGCAGCATGGCGTCTACCAGCGTGCGCTTGTACTCGCGCATCTTGCGATCGCGCTCCAGTGAGTGAATTAAGGACGGTACGTTGTCCTTGTAACGGGGATCCAGCAGCGTGGCCACCCAGTAATCAGCACAAGTTAGAATGTGGGCAACTCGGCGGTCGTTGTGGAGACACTGCAGCATGTAATCGCTCATGTGTGCCAGGCTGCCCAGAGGCAACGAAAGGCTGTCCTCTGTGGGAGGTGTATCGTCCGTGTCCTCTGTATCCCCCCAGCCACGCACCAGTGATGGCCATGAGCTGGCCTGGGTGCCACCCTGCTGTGAACATGGTTCCATCTCCTCCTCCAGCTCCTCCTCCTCCTCATCCTCCTCATCCTCCAGAACTGTGCCCCTGCTGGACAATTGCGTCCCTGGCGTTTGCGTGTGCAGGAACCCACCCTCGGAGCCCCTTGCGAATGACTGCCCTGAAAGCCTTGGAAATGTTACCTCTTCATCCTCCTCCTCCTCCTCATCCTGTGCCACATCCTCTTCCATCATCGCCCGAATTGTTTTTTCAAGGAGGCATAGAAGTGGGATAGTTAAGCTGAGAACGGCGTCATTGCCACTGGCCATGTTGGTGGAGTACTCAAAACAGCGCAACAAGGCACACAGGTCTCGCATGGAGGCCCAGTTAAATTAAATAGCGGAATAGAAAATATGATCCAAAAAAAGTGTATGTATATCACACGTACACAACCACACTGGGCCCCAATTACTATTGTTTGTACCCCTAAAAGGCTAGATGAGGAGTAGGGGGAGTATGGAACAGGCAGCACCCTCAAACCTTGAGAAGTATGAGATGAACCCCAACAACTTGGAAAGGTGGATCTCTCTCACACGTACCGACACAGACTATCCCGCAATTCAATTGATCCTCAAAGGTTTTTATTGAATAGTGGAATAGGAAATATGATCAAAAAAAGTGTATGTATCTCGCACGTACACAACCACACTAGGCCCCAATTACTATTGTTTGTACCCCTAAAAGGCTAGATGAGGAGTAGGGGGGGTATGGAACAGGCAGCACCCTCAAACCTTCAGAAGTATGAGATGAACCCCAACAACTTGGAAAGGTGGATCTCTCTCACACGTACCGACACAGACTATCCCCCAATTTAACTGATCCCCAAAGGTTTTTGATTAAATAGCGGAATAGAAAATATGATCCCAAAAAAGTGTATGTATATCACACGTACACAACCACACTGGGCCCCAATTACTATTGTTTGTACCCCTAAAAGGCTAGATGAGGAGTAGGGGGAGTATGGAACAGGCAGCACCCTCAAACCTTCAGAAGTATGAGATGAACCCCAACAACTTGGAAAGGTGGATCTCTCTCACACGTACCGACACAGACTATCCCGCAATTCAATTGATCCTCAAAGGTTTTTATTGAATAGCGGAATAGGAAATATGATCAAAAAAAAGTGTATGTATATCACACGTACACAACCACACTAGGCCCCAATTACTATTGTTTGTACCCCTAAAAGGCTAGATGAGGAGTAGGGGGGGTATGGAACAGGCAGCACCCTCAAACCTTCAGAAGTATGAGATGAACCCCAACAACTTGGAAAGGTGGATCTCTCTCACACGTACCAACACAGACTATCCCCCAATTTAACTGATCCCCAAAGGTTTTTGATTAAATAGCGGAATAGAAAATATGATCCAAAAAAAGTGTATGTATATCACACGTACACAACCACACTAGGCCCCAATTACTATTGTTTGTACCCCTAAAAGGCTAGATGAGGAGTAGGGGGAGTATGGAACAGGCAGCACCCTCAAACCTTCAGAAGTATGAGATGAACCCCAACAACTTGGAAAGGTGGATCTCTCTCACACGTACCGACACAGACTATCCCGCAATTCAATTGATCCTCAAAGGTTTTTATTGAATAGCGGAATAGAAAATATGATCCAAAAAAAGTGTATGTATATCACACGTACACAACCACACTAGGCCCCAATTACTATTGTTTGTACCCCTAAAAGGCTAGATGAGGAGTAGGGGGGGTATGGAACAGGCAGCACCCTCAAACCTTCAGAAGTATGAGATGAACCCCAACAACTTGGAAAGGTGGATCTCTCTCACACGTACCAACACAGACTATCCCCCAATTTAACTGATCCCCAAAGGTTTTTGATTAAATAGCGGAATAGAAAATATGATCCAAAAAAAGTGTATGTATATCACACGTACACAACCACACTAGGCCCCAATTACTATTGTTTGTACCCCTAAAAGGCTAGATGAGGAGTAGGGGGGGTATGGAACAGGCAGCACCCTCAAACCTTCAGAAGTATGAGATGAACCCCAACAACTTGGAAAGGTGGATCTCTCTCACACGTACCAACACAGACTATCCCCCAATTTAACTGATCCCCAAAGGTTTTTGATTAAATAGCGGAATAGAAAATATGATCCCAAAAAAGTGTATGTATATCACACGTACACAACCACACTAGGCCCCAATTACTATTGTTTGTACCCCTAAAAGGCTAGGAGTAGGGGGAGTATGGAACAGGCAGCACCCTCAAACCTTCAGAAGTATGAGATGAACCCCAACAACTTGGAAAGGTGGATCTCTCTCACACGTACCAACACAGACTATCCCCCAATTTAACTGATCCCCAAAGGTTTTTGATTAAATAGCGGAATAGAAAATATGATCCAAAAAAAGTGTATGTATATCACACGTACACAACCACACTAGGCCCCAATTACTATTGTTTGTACCCCTAAAAGGCTAGGAGTAGGGGGAGTATGGAACAGGCAGCACCCTCAAACCTTCAGAAGTATGAGATGAACCCCAACAACTTGGAAAGGTGGATCTCTCTCACACGTACCAACACAGACTATCCCCCAATTTAACTGATCCCCAAAGGTTTTTGATTAAATAGCGGAATAGAAAATATGATCCCAAAAAAGTGTATGTATATCACACGTACACAACCACACTAGGCCCCAATTACTATTGTTTGTACCCCTAAAAGGCTAGGAGTAGGGGGAGTATGGAACAGGCAGCACCCTCAAACCTTCAGAAGTATGAGATGAACCCCAACAACTTGGAAAGGTGGATCTCTCTCACACGTACCAACACAGACTATCCCCCAATTTAACTGATCCCCAAAGGTTTTTGATTAAATAGCGGAATAGAAAATATGATCCCAAAAAAGTGTATGTATATCACACGTACACAACCACACTAGGCCCCAATTACTATTGTTTGTACCCCTAAAAGGCTAGGAGTAGGGGGAGTATGGAACAGGCAGCACCCTCAAACCTTCAGAAGTATGAGATGAACCCCAACAACTTGGAAAGGTGGATCTCTCTCACACGTACCAACACAGACTATCCCCCAATTTAACTGATCCCCAAAGGTTTTTGATTAAATAGCGGAATAGAAAATATGATCCCAAAAAAGTGTATGTATATCACACGTACACAACCACACTAGGCCCCAATTACTATTGTTTGTACCCCTAAAAGGCTAGGAGTAGGGGGGAGTATGGAACAGGCAGCACCCTCAAACCTTCAGAAGTATGAGATGAACCCCAACAACTTGGAAAGGTGGATCTCTCTCACACGTACCAACACAGACTATCCCCCAATTTAACTGATCCCCAAAGGTTTTTGATTAAATAGCGGAATAGAAAATATGATCCCAAAAAAGTGTATGTATATCACACGTACACAACCACACTAGGCCCCAATTACTATTGTTTGTACCCCTAAAAGGCTAGGAGTAGGGGGAGTATGGAACAGGCAGCACCCTCAAACCTTCAGAAGTATGAGATGAACCCCAACAACTTGGAAAGGTGGATCTCTCTCACACGTACCAACACAGACTATCCCCCAATTTAACTGATCCCCAAAGGTTTTTGATTAAATAGCGGAATAGAAAATATGATCCCAAAAAAGTGTATGTATATCACACGTACACAACCACACTAGGCCCCAATTACTATTGTTTGTACCCCTAAAAGGCTAGATGAGGAGTAGGGGGAGTATGGAACAGGCAGCACCCTCAAACCTTCAGAAGTATGAGATTGTGTTCACTGTACCCCACAAAGATTGAGTTCACTGCACCCCACAATGATTGTGTTCACTGCACCCCACAAAGATTGTGTTCACTGCACCTCACAAAGATTGTGTTCACTGTACCCCCCAAAGATTGTGTTCACTGCACCCCCCAAAGATTGTGTTCACTGCACCCCACAAAGATTCTGTTCACTGTACCCCACAAAGATTGTGTTCACTGCACCCCAAAAAGATTGTGTTCACTGCACCCCAAAAAGGATGTTGTTCACTGCACCCCAAAAAGGATGTTGTTCACTCCACCCCAAAAAGATTGTGTTCACTGCACCCCACAAAGATTGTGTTCACTGCACCCCAAAAAGATTGTGTTCACTGCACCCCAAAAATGATTTTGTTCACTGCACCCCAAAAAGGATTTTGTTCACTGCACCCCAAAAAGGATGTTGTTCACTCCACCCCAAAAAGATTGTGTTCACTGCACCCCAAAAAGATTGTGTTCACTGCACCCCACAAAGGATTTTGTTCACTGCACCCCAAAAAGATTGTGTTCACTGCACCCCAAAAAGGATGTTGTTCACTGCACCCCAAAAAGATTTTGTTCACTGCACCCCAAAAAGATTGTGTTCACTGCACCCCACAAAGGATTTTGTTCACTGCACCCCACAAAGATTGTGTTCACTGCACACCAAAAAGGATTGTGTTCACTGCACCCCAAAAAGATTTTGTTCACTGCAGCCCAAAAAGATTGTGTTCACTGCAGCCCAAAAAGATTGTGTTCACTGCAGCCCAAAAAGATTGTGTTCACTGCAGCCCAAAAAGATTGTGTTCACTGCAGCCCAAAAAGATTGTGTTCACTGCAGCCCAAAAAGATTGTGTTCACTGCAGCTCACACACAGAAAAATGGATGTGGATCACTGACACCTGCCTATCTCCAATCCCACACCACACAGCAATATCGATTGTAGTTTGTAGAACACAGTTTCCCTAAAATTCAGCAGACTCTGTCCCTAACAGGATTGAGAAGAGATCGTAGATCAGGATTGAGTGCAGATTCACCCCACCCCCCACACAGCAATATCGATTGTAGTTTGTAGAAGACACTGACCCTATAATTCAGCAGACTCTATCCCTAAAATGCCTACAACTCGCCCTGCCTAAACACTCCGACCTGTCCCTCAATTCTATCCGGACACAAATGTTTTTTTCCTGCCTATCTTTCCCTAATCAGCAGCCAGCACGTTGATGTGTGCTCTGTCCCTGAATCTAAGCAGCATAATGACGCCGCTGCGGCTGCCTCGAACTTATAAAGACTTGGTCACATGCTTCAGACGGCCAATCACAGCTACTGAGACATTTGCAGGCATGGCTGGGATGGCTTAAGGCACACCAGTTAAACGATTGTTGATTGGCTGTTGAAAGCCCGCCATGAAAAGAGCGCCAAAGCATGCAAAACCCGGAAATAAAACGACCGAACACGGATTTTTACCCGAACATACAGTAAAGTGTCCGTGTCCGTGTTCGGGTACAAAAAATCCAATTATTCGGTACGAACACGAATAATACAGTCCGTGTTCGCTCAACACTAGTCTTGACCTTTAATTCCTTGAGTCTAACCTGATTAAAAAGTGGAATTTTGCCTCAAAGTTAGCAACTATGTACTGTCTCAGTATATGAAGATGATCACAAGTAAGAACTACTGCTGCAACTCTCCTGGCATGGGCTCACTAACTTGACAACTGTATCTAAGTGCTAAACCTAAGAGTAAGGAAACATAAGTAGGTGTAACCCTTGCACAGTGAGGCAGTGGGTAAGGGCACAAAAGGAGAGGAGAGTGACAGCAATAGCACCTACCTGTGATCTTCACCTTTGTGAGCATAATTTATCTTGTGCACGATAGGGCTGCACAGTTTAGGCTTTGAATTTCGATTCCCTCTGCTTTTAATAAATGGTTTTAAATGACAGTGGGATCTCTTAATTGCTCCCCCTTTTTATGTTGGTGTCAGATCTAGTTGCCATTTAGCCCTTACCTGCATCAGTTGCAGACCGAGACCCAGGAATTGTGGGATATATAGTTTCATAGGAAAGGGTTTTTCCTCAGACTACAGAAAAGAGGTCATGAATTAACGTATGCAGTGCCATGCCACATGTTTGAACACAAACTTCTGATGAAGGAATGTGAAAATGCACTCTTCTATAGGCTGAGCACAGGGCAAGAAATGACAGCATGAAACTACATGATCAATGCACTTTGTATGCTGGTGAAGTTAGAAAGGTTTATAATGCACCATACACCACAATTTCTGCATTCCAGATAGGCTTTTGCATATGTGTTTACCGGCATTTTTTTAATGCGTTTTCATTTCCAATGAGTTCCAATGCCAAAATGTCATTACAATGTGCATTCCATTGCATTTGTAGTGCATTTACATTAATTCTGAGGGACTCGTAGACATTGCTGGAAAGAGGCACCTCAGTAGGCATTAGGGGGTGTTTGGGGGGGGGGGGGGTGCTACACGCAGAAGGTTTTTTTATCTAATGCATAGAATGCATTAAGAAAAAAAAAAAAAAACGCTCTGACTTTACAACTCTGTACGAGTCAGGTGATCCTGTTAACCACTTAGAAGACCAAGCCATTTGTTAAAATTAGGTATTTTTTGCTAGAAAATTACTTTGAACCTCCAAACACACACACACATATATATATATATATATATATATACACACACACACACACACACACACACACAGATATATATATATTTTTTAAAAGACTTAAAAATAAAATGGCGGTCAATGCAATATTTTTTGTCACGCGGTATTTGCACAGTGGTCTTTCAAATGCAGTTTTTTGGGAAAAAATTTGGGAAAAATTCACTGATTTAATAAAAAACTAAACAGTAAAGTTAGCCCAATTTTTTTGTATATTGTGAAAGAGGATGTCATGCCGAGTAAATAGATACCAAACATGTTACTGTTTAAAATTGCGCACACTCGTGGAATGGCGACAAACTACAGGACTTAATCTCCATAGGCGACGCTTTAAAAATGTTTAACGGTTAGCAGTTTAGAGGTACAGAAGAGGTCTGTCTAGAATTAATTCTCTTGCTCTGACGATCACAGTGATACCTCACATGTGTTATTTGAGCACGGTTTTAATTTGCGGGCGCGACTTACGTATTAATTTTCTTTGAAGCACACGATCATGTGGATGCTTTTTTTTCCCCTATTTTTTATTTTTAACACTTACACTTACTTAAATAAATACATAAATCTGATCACTTGTATTGCTGTCACAAGGAATGTAAACATCCCTTGTGACAGTAATAGGCAGTGACAGGTACTCTTTATGGAGAGATCGGGAGTCTAAAAGACCCTAGACCCCTCCACTGCACCGAAATCGGCATTTTTGAATACAGACTTTTTTTTTTTTCTAAATCAGCGCCATTGGCAGCCGAGTAAACCGGAAGTGACGTCACTTCTGGGTAACCTGATCGGAGACCCAATTGAAGCCGAATCCAGCTTCGTTCAGGACTCTTCACTTCAGGCGGATGTGCCAGCTGGTTGTTTGGGTCTCCTGGTGGGACGGGAGACCCGGGCAGAGCACGTCCCCTCCCTCTTGCTGGGTTAACGACCAAGCAGCTGCTGAGCTGCATTGGTTGTTATCTCCTAAATGCCGACCACCGGCTCCAAAAAAACTGTACCGGGCTAATGTCTGCAGCTGCAGGCATTATCCCAGTACAACCACTTCTGCATGCAGACGTACAGGTATGTGGGTTTCGGGAAGTGGTCAAATTCAAAATTTTTAGAATTTTTTTAGGCCTACCATGACTCAATGTTTATGACTTTTTGTTAAAAAAAAATCATATTACAATTACACAAACTTTTACTAACATGTAATAATAAATGCAAGTATTTATTGCAAAATGAATTTTTCCTTGTTTAATTAGCCGTTGTTCAGGAAGAGGCCGCAGGGCAGAATACAAATGCATAATTTACCGTGAAAAGTACGCTTTAGGTTTATCCAAACACTTTTTCCATATCACTTTTTTCCAAGCATAGATTCATTTCGCAAGCAAAAAGACTCTGCCAAAAAAAAGGATGCAGTACTTTGTTTTTCTTTCTTAATAGATAATGACGGGGAACTCTCTCCAATAAATGTTTACATGGAGATAGAAAAATGTGCTTGGAGTTTAGATTAACCACAGCATTTGCCGCTTCCAATATAGGAAAGAATATTTCTGATAGTTAATGATCCATAGAATTTAATAACAGAATGTTCTGAGACAAAGTGAACCAGAATTATGTAGGACGAAGGTCTGTAGCTGCCATGTATACCATTATAAAAGCTTTATGCACAATTACAAATAAGTGAAGGATTGGTATTAAAATTATGTGAATTTAAAAAAATGAAAAGCCATTCGGTTTGGTTTTAAATAAGTTGGTTTTATAATAAGCTTTAGTTCCACTTTAACAAACTTCACTCTCCCTTTTTTACCCTGGAGGACCACCATGTGAACATATACACACACACACACACACACACACACACATTTTTTTTTTTAAATACTTGTTATGCCACATGCAGGGCCCTCTCTCTTTTCCGACACAAGGTGGTTCTAAATAATGCAGAGAGTGTTGTTGATGTAATGCTGGATTTATAAGGGGGCAAAAGGGGAAACTTCCCTGGACTCCATGACAGAAGCCCCCCCCCATAACAAAAAATATTATAACGAGTCACATGACACTGGGGAGGAAAAATATTACTAAATGGGCGCAATATGGACATTTTTACTTAGGGATGTACTAACTTTTGACTTTTTTTTTTTTGACTTTTGCCAGTGGTTTAGACATTAATGGCTGTGTGTTGAGTTATTTTGAGATGAGAGCAAATTTACACTGTCATACAAGCTGTACACCCACTACTTTACATTGTAGCAAAGTGTCATTTCTTCAGTGTTGTCACATAAAAAATATACAGTATCTCACAAAAGTGAGTACACCCCTCACGTTTTTGTAAATATTTTATTATATCTTTTCGTTACACAAAATATTATGGTTCAATATCTGTATTTATTTGATTACACTAATTATTCATTTTGTGTGGGTACCTATATCGGGCTCTATATCTGCACACATGGGAGTAAGTGCTAGGTGCACAGCGGGGCTCCATACCTTTACTGGCAGTGGGGTTTCAGTGATACACTGGACAGGTGGAGAGGGCAAGGGCTCTGCATGCCCCTCCTAAATGCAACAGTGACCATGGTGTTGTAGATTACATTGAGAGGGAATATTAGAGTTCAGACGTCAGTTCAAGTAAAAGGTACCCCCATGTGTAAGGCAATGACCCCGTACAAAGTGCCTAACGTAGCCCAGAAAAACCCATCCCAGGATAGGCCCCTTATGTGGCCCTTTTTTTGGCACCCAACAAGGAGAGAAACCTAGTGGAAGGTCCACCTACCTACCCTTACAAGCTACTTCTCATACGTATATTTTCAGAATATGAATTTTAGTGCACACACACACACACACACACACACACACACACACACACACACACACACACACACACACACACACACACACACACTAAAATACCAATTTTTGGTAAAATTTAAATAATGGTGTTGTGTACCAAACATGTCAAGCCATAAAACTATATGCCCACAAACCGCAAAAAAAATAGGGTACCCAAATTTTTTGTAGTCAAAGATTTAAAAGCCTTTACAGTTTATTGATTTAGAAATAACCATGCATTATGACCCTAGAATTATTGCTCTCACCTCAACATTTGTGACAATACCTCTTGTGTGGCATGATTGACGTTACATACATATACTTGCCCTATGCTGTGGTTTTTTTTTATGAGGTGTGGACTGGCGGAGTGCTTTAAATTTTTTCTTAAATGAAACTGGATGTAAACGGTTACATATACCCAACGAAGGGACTGGTCTCAGGTTTAACACATTCTCCCACCTGTTCGTCTGTGGTCTTCTCTGCTTTACATCCAATCAAAGTAATGAATTTTAAAAGCTTTTCTGAACTGTTAAGAATAAGGGGGAGGAGAGCTGAAATTAAAATCTGCAAAGATTAAGGAGTACGGATTGGAGGGAAGGGACACCCTCCCCTTCACACAGCAACAGAGCTGAGGCTGTCAATCAGCTGGAGGTTCCTCCCCATCATCATTTTTCTCCTGGTGTCAGATGTCAAATCTTTGTCAGAAATGATTCATGCTTCTAGCAGAGGAACGAAGCAGGAGACAGAAATGACACTCAGTGCTCTGGATTGAGACAAGTACACAGTATAGAGTGATATGCCCTGTTCATATTTCATATCCGAGGTTTATAACCACTCATTTTTATTTATTTATTTTTTTTTTTATTAACTTCATTCTTATTACAGGGGGGCCAACAAGCCTCCTGTGTAGCAGCATTTGCAGGTCATAGGTCCTCTTTATGGAGACCTTGAGGGTGTATTGGACCCCCAATATCTATCCTACCCTCCAATAGGGATTGTGCTGGAATAGCTGCATCCCTGCTATACTGTCTCTTCACAGCAGTCATTCCTCAGCTAGTAGCAGGATGGATTGGGAAAAGGACACTCCCTGAGTTCCTCCTGAACTCACTGGGGAAAGTCGAATACCATTCCTCTAGGATCCCCGGAGTGATGGGGGTAACCACCGCTGGAGGGGAGCATTTTATTAGCCACATAAATGTGATTAGACAAGTCTAGACCTGCCTGATAATTGACAAAAAACCCTGTGCTGGTTCTTCAAGCCGGTATTAAGATCGCGCCCCCCCCCCCTCGCCATTCTCCGGTGTTTCCTAGGTTTACCGTTCTTACTGGGTCACCCGAGAAATGATCCAGCGGTTTGTGCGGCTGGCCATAGCAGTTACCAGAGACCAGATCATCTCTGATCGCCTCTATGCTATTGGAGGACATGACGTCACTCCGGTCTAGGGCGGAAGTAATAATTTTTTAAAGCAAAAAAAAAAAAAAAAAATCGTATTTTCACGTATTTTCAATCGTATAATCACTTTGATCGAGTCTCTTCTATGGTAACCCATCTCTTCTATGGTAACCTAGAAGCGATCACATGACATCACTACTGTACACTGTACCTGGCTGTCAATGGCACCATTTTTTGAAAATAAAAAGTATTCAAGGGCAAAAAGGAGGGATTTGGGGTCTTATTGAGCCCAGAACCCTCCATAAAGGAGTACCTGTCACATGCCTATTACTGTCACAAGGATGTTTACATCTGGAGCGTTGTGGTGACGAAACGCGTAGGACGGGTCTTGCTACGTCATTTTCGGTAGCAGTGGTTCCGGACCGTGGAACGCGGAAGTGCTAAGACGACCAGACCCTGCACACTGAGGATGAACTTCCCAAATGTGAGTGGATGCTTTTTGTCCTATACTTATCCAGCAATACTACGCAATGGGAGATCTTTTATGCTTCTATTGAAAGCTCAACATACGCCAGTGAAGTACCAGAGTGGGGGACCCCTGGTGGGAATCCAGAGATTGAAGTGCAACTCGATCCATAGGCTGGAAATGCAGTAAGTGCTTTACCTAGTGGGGGGCCACGAGTATTAGCACTTGCACCCACCAGCACATTATAGCCTTGTGAGCACAAATCACCCACCTTGTATTACCTACCACATCACTGGGTAATAACCACCTGAGTGCCTAAATAAATTCATCTCAGCAATGGTTATTGTAGCACATTATATTGAAGCACTCATCACCTTTAGTCACTTATACATACCATTACACAGATATTACCCAGCACGCTGGCACTTTATAACACATGATCTGGTCCCCTGGCTTCACAAGGACCATATCATACTGGGTCTAAGCAATCTTTTTCCCAGATTTTAAATCCAGCACTGGACATTTTTTAAATGCACTGTGTACTTTTATAAGACCAAATACCACTATATTGGCTCTTATATGTTTCAGGTCTCTTAATATATTAAATATTTGGCACAGCTTGTAGTTTCACCTTTTTTTAAGTTTTATGGTTTATGTCCTTTAACCTGGAATACAGTGGCAGCGCCGTTTTACCAACATAGTTACACCTTTTTATTCGTACACTACCTCAGTGGTAGGTTGGTGGCAGCTTTTTAACCACATATAAACCCCCAACTCCATAGCGCAGGTATAACCTAACCTTTTTCAACATGAAGGTAGGGCTCCATCCTGCCTTGTATCAATGGTTCAGGCTGGTGGTGTAATGGTGTGGGGGATATTAGTACCAATGGAGCACTGTTTAAAATCCATGGCCTACCTGAATATTGTTGCTGACCATGTCCATCCCTTTATGACTACAGTGTACCCATCTTCGGACAGCTACTTCCAGTAGGATTAATGCACCATGTCACAAAGTTCAAATCATTTCAAACTGGTTTCTTGAACATGACAATGAGGTCACTGTACTCCAATGACCTCCACAGTCAACAGATCTCAATCCAAATGGAGCACCTATGGGATGTGGTGGAATGGGAGATTTGCATCATGCATGCGCAGTTGGCAAATCTGCAGCAACTGTGTGATGCTTTTGGGTCAATATGGACCAAAATCTCTGAGGAATTTTTTATATATATATATATATATATATATAATACAATATACATACGTACAGCCCTCAAAAATTCTACTTGCCGGAATGATGAGGAGGGCGAGTAAGGGCTGTGCTGTATGGGGAATGTATAGTGACAGCCCAGTACCTGCCGCCGCCATTCACAGCGCAGCCTGCATTCTTTAGTACAGCTCCTCTCCACCTCCTGCACCTGGGACCTCCCCTCTCTGCCTCCTGAATGTCCCCACCCCCCACAGGCTCGCAGCGCGAGCATTACACTAAGTTTACTGGGCGCCTGGGACCTCCCCACTCCACCTCCGCCTGATAAACGTCCCTGCCCCTCAAAGGCTCGCAGCGCGAGCATCAGGGGTGGCCGGTGCATTGGCTTCAGAAAAGGGAGGACCTGGGGCGCAGAGCACTGCGCTCTGAGCCCACCCATTGTGTGACAATAGTGAATGAATATTCGCTATTGTCACACAGATCCTCCTCCTGGCCAATCAGGAGGCGGGTCCGAGACCCGTTTCCTGATTGGCCGAAAGGCGAACAATTGCCATTGGCCAAGGAGGAGGAGGGAGATGCGGACGACTGAGGAGAAGCCGCCGCTTGCTCAGGTAAGTGCACTGGTCTCTCTGCACGCTGTGGTCACTCTGCATTGATGGGGGCACGCTGTGGTCACTCTGAATTGATGGTGGCACGCTGTGGTCACTCTGAATTGATGGTGGCACGCTGTGGTCACTCTGAATTGATGGTGGCACACTATACCTTGATTACTGAAGGCCCCTTTCACACTTTTGTGACCTCAAATTTATGAGGGTGTGTTTAGGGGTGGAGCAGGGTAAGGTTTGGGTGGGGCAACAAGTGGCGAGTAACTAAGGCCTGGCTAGTAGCTCAGAACTTGGGTCCTATATATATATATATATATATATATATATATATATATATATATATATATATACACACACATACGCACTTTTGTTGCCAGGGGTTTAGACATTAACCGGTTGCCGACCGCCGCACGACTATATACTGCGGCGGTCAGCCCCGGCCAGGCAGAGTGACGTATCGGTACGTCACTCGCCTGTCACTGACTTGCGAGCCTATCGCGGGCGGGCGCGCGCCCGCCGCGGCTCGTTCACAGGCAAGTCAGTGCGTGTGACCGGCGGACTCGATGTCCGCCAGTCACACTGCGATCGCTCCTGTGAAGGGAGAAAGACAGAGCAGCTTGTGTAAACAAGCTGCCTGTCAGTTCTCCCTGTGTAAAAGTGAAGATCTGTCCGTTCTACTATGTAGAACGGTTGATCTTTGCTTTTACACCAATAGGAATGTCCCTACACAGTTAGAATCACGCCCCTAGGACACACTTAACCCCTCCCTGTCCAATAAAGTTAACCCCTTCCCTGCCAGTGTCATTTTTGCAGTAACAGTGCATATATATAGCACTGATTACTGCAGTAATGTCACTGGTACCCCCAAAAGTGTCAAAAATGTCAGTCAAGGGTCCGATCTGTCCGCCGCAATGTCGCAGTCCCGCAAAAAAAATCGCAGATCGCCGCCATTACGCGTTAAAAAAAAAAACACCAAAAATGACAAAAATCTTTCCCTTTGTTAGTAAACGCGATAACTTTTGCGCAAACCAATCAAAATACGCTTTTTGCGATTTTTTTTTACCAAACATAGGTAGCATAAAACAAATTGGCCTAAAAATGTTAAAAAATTTTGATTTTTACTTTTTTTTTGGGGGAATTTCATATAAAAAAATGTGAAAAATATTGTTATTTTTGCAAAATTTACGCTCTTTTTTTGTTTATAGCGCGTGATCAAAAAATCGCACAGGTGATCAAATACCACCAAAAGAAAGCTCTGTTTGTGGGAAAAAAAGGACGTCAAATTCGTTTAGGTACAGCGTTGCACGACCGCGCAATTGTCCGTTAAAGTCACGCAGTAAAAAATCGCAAAAAAACCCCTGGTCCTTTAGCAGCCAAATCCTCCGGGGCTTAAGTGGTTAAGGACTCAGCTGTGTGTCGAGTTATTTTGAGGGGACGGCAAAATTTTTCACTGTTATTCAAGCTGTACACTCACTACTTTACATTGTTGCAAAGTGTAATTTCTTCAGTGTTGTCACTTGAAAAGATAGAATAAAATATTTACAAAAATGTGAGGGGGGTACTCATTTTTGTGAGATACTATTATGTATACACACACACACATATATTTATTAATAAAACAATGTATCAATCTCTTCAGAAGTTAATAATAGAAAAGTCCAACACATGAGCAGCACTGATAAAAAGAGTGTGACTCCCTTTATATCTGACAGTCTGAGTCGGCAAAGTCCTCCACAATAAAGGTCAATATAGTGAATGTAGATGAAAACTTCCACCACACCTCGTGACCCCTAAGGCAATGCGCACTCACCAGACATGAATTATAAAACAGCCTTTAAGTCGTCTGACCAGACCAGGTATCGATCACTCCAAACTGCTAAATCTCAATGTCTCCCCATTCACCGACAAGAGAAAAGGCACACAATCCATATCCGGGCTCGTCCAATGTTAAAGTGCAGGGTGAGATGTAAAACATAAAAGGGCTCATAGGGTAGTAGTTCAACACTTTTATTGACCAATCCCAAAAACCCCCCACTCTATGCACTTACAAGAAGCAACAATAAAAAAGGCATATAACACAAAGTATCCAATACCGCAGCAGTAGCGCTGCCAGGGAGCTCACCGTCCCTCTCTCTCTCCAGCTTGTCAGCCCAGGGAGGATGCAGGGGCAAGTCCGCAGCAGATCATCACACTACTGAAGTCGGGTGGCCGTGCGCTCACGCCCTCCCTGACATGTTTCGTCAACAAACTGACTTCTACCGAGGGTGTGGGCACGCGGCACAGCCACCTCCTTTTATCTCCCTCCTCTTCAATCACTTAACCCCTTCGGCAGCCAGCAACCTCTACAGGCGCAACACTCTGCAGAGCGGGACAGCATCAAGTCATTGGAGATCACAGATAAACCAGCCCCAGTCTCTGAACGTATCGGTGATGCCTGGTACAGAATACAACCATACCTCTGCATAACAAAGCCCACTAAATAATATCGGGGAGATTAAATATTTGTAGGGACATACTGCCAATGCCTATACAAGCATAATCGGCAGCATACAGGTATCTACAAGCTTAATCAGCGGCAATAGCAGTGATATTAACGGGTCTGGGTCACAAACATCAGACCCCAGCTGTTTAATCAAAACGATCTGGATCTAAAGTGGACCAAATAGATAAACACTCTAGACCATACGTTCAAAGAACTGAGCTACAAGTTAACACGCTCATTGTATAATGAAACTGATATACAATACGGTATTCAGATCCAAAATATCATTAATAAAAGCAACATATGGTGTCTTAAATAAACTGAGTAAATCAAACATAATTGTAAACCATTTAGATTCATAAATTATTTAAAAATTATTCAAAAACCCCCATCTAATAGAGAGTACAAATTACACAGTAAAATAATGATTAAAATTGCGATTTAAAAATTAAGTTACATAATACACCTACTAATGAATCATGGTAAAATGGGAATAAAATAGTGGGTAAATGCTTTGAATTTCCCCAAATATAGGGAAATAATTCTCTATAATGAAAAATCTGGCATCAGTAATCACTTAAAAAACAATTAACGTCCAATTCCACGTTTAAACCCTTGGGCGTTAATATATATACACACACACACACACACACACACACACACACACACACACACACACACGCACATACATACATACACACACACACACATACAGTGAAAGTATTCAGACCCCCTTAAATTTTTCACTCTTTTTTTATATTGCAGCCATTTGCTAAAATCATTTAAGTTCATTCTTCTTCCTCATGAATGTACACATAGCACCCCATACTGACAGAAAAACACAGAATTGTTGACATTGTTGCAGATTTATTAAAAAAGAAAAACTGAAATATCACATGGTCCTAAGTATTCAGACCCTTTGCTCAGTATTTAGTAGAAGCCCCCTTTTGATCTAATACAGCCAGGAGTCTTTTTGGGAAATATGCAACAAGTCTTTCACACGTGGATTTGGGGATCCTCTGCCATTCCTCCTTGCAGATCCTCTCCAGTTCTGTCAGGTTGGATGGTAAGCGTTGGTGGACATTTTTAGGTCTCTCCAGAGATGCTCAATTGGGTTTAAGTCAGGGCTCTGGCTGGGCCATTCAAGAACAGTCACGGAGTTGTTGTGAAGCCACTCCTTCGTTATTTTAGCTGTGTGCTTAGGGTCATTGTCTTGTTGGAAGGTAAACCTTCGGCCCAGTCTGAGGTCCAGAGCACTCTGGAGAAGGTTTTTGTCCAGGATATCCCTGTACTTGGCCGCATTCATCTTTCCCTCGATTGCAACCAGTCGCCCTGTCCCTGCAGCTGAAAAACACCCCCACAGCATGATGCTGCCACCACCATGTTTCACTGTTGGGACTGTATTGGACAGGTGATGAGCAGTGCCTGGTTTTCTCCACACATACCGCTTAGAATTAAGGCCAAAAAGTTCTATTTTGGTCTCATCAGACCAGAGAATCTTATTTCTCACCATCTTGGAGTCCTCCAGGTGTTTTTTTAGCAAACTCCATGCGGGCTTTCATGTGTCTTACACTGAGGAGAGGCTTCCGTCGGGCCACTCTGCCATAAAGCCCCGACTGGTGGAGGGCTGCTGTGATGGTTGACTTTCTACAACTTTCTCCCATCTCCTGACTGCATCTCTGGAGCTCAGCCACAGTGATCTTTGGGTTCTTCTTTACCTCTCTCACCAAGGCTCTTCTCCCCCGATAGCTCAGTTTGGCCGGACGGCTAGCTCTAGGAAGGGTTCTGGTTGTCCCAAAACGTCTTCCAATTGAGGATTATGAAGGCCACTGTGCTCTTGGGAACCTTAAGTGCAGCAGAAATCTTTTTGTAACCTTGGCCAGATCTGTGCTTTGCCACAATTCTGTCTCTGAGCTCTTCAGGCAGTTCCTTTGACCTCATGATTCTCATTTGCTCTGACATGCATTGTGATCTGGAAGGTCTTATATAGACAGGTGTGTGGCTTTCCTAATCAAGTCCAATCAGTATAATCAAACACAGCTGGACTCAAATGAAGGTGTAGAACCATCTCAAGGATGATCAGAAGAAATGGAAAGCACCTGAGTTAAATATATGAGTGTCACAGCAAAGGGTCTGAATACTTAGGACCATGTGATATTTCAGTTTTTCTTTTTTAATAAATCTGCAACAATGTCAACAATTCTGTGTTTTTCTGTCAGTATGGGGTGCTATGTGTACATTCATGAGGAAGAAGAATGAACTTAAATGATTTTAGCAAATGGCTGCAATATAACAAAGAGTGAAAAATTTAAGGGGGTCTGAATACTTTCCGTACCCACTGTGTGTAATATATATATATATATACACACACACAAAAAAAAAAAACAGGAATTTCCAGTCCTCCATAATATTAGCAACCAGCCTAGCAAAAGCTTCATTTTTAACAGGCTGACATAGTATTTAAAGGTATGATTAATGTAACCAATTTTATTACTTTTAGTATGGGGTTCATTAGTGATAAAGCCATATTTTCAATGAATAGTAAAGTGTACAGATTTATTTTAGCAGCGTCAGAAAAGAGCTCTTAGAACTTAACCCGCTAACAAAGCTCTGACAGCCTGTTAATGACTCATACAATATAATACCATACTACATGGCAATGCTTCAGATCTTGCAGTAAAAGCTTTTTTAAAAAAAAAAAAAAAAAAGTCTAACTTACAAGAAAATGTTATACTTTAAGACACAGCTGCAAAATATTAGCTTTTCAAATAGTATAAAAACTTTCTTAAAAGGTAACAAGTTTTCAAAAACCTATACAACTTGTTTCTTCACTAAATGCAACACCAGCCCCTGATGATAATTGGTCCAAGGAGCTCCCGAGCATTTTATGGGCTTCTTTAGACAGATGGTTGAATAGCAATATGCAGTAACCTTCTGGAAACCAATAAAAAAAATTTAGTTGGTTGCCTTTTTCTACTGTATTCTACCCATTGCTTTGTAGAATTTTATTATCTGTAAAAATTAAAACTAGATCACAGTGGTTAGTGGTTAACACTTTCGTCTAGCAGCAAAAGGGTCGCTGGTTTGAACCCCAACCACGACACTACCTTCCTGGAGTTTACATGTTCTCCCTGTGCATGCGTGGTTTCCTCTGGGTATGCCCTGTTTTTCCCACACTCCAAAGATATGCTGGTAGGTAAATTGCCTCTGGTCTAAATTGGCCCTTGTATGTGTGAATGTGAGAGTTAGGGACCTTATATTGTTAGCTCCTTGAGGGTAGGGACGGATGTGAATGTACAATGTATATGTAAAGCGCTGCGTAAATTGACAGCTCTATACAAGTAGCTGCAATAAAATAAATCCATGGTTGTAGTTATTTACAGTGCTCATTCACAGGGGTTGATTTGCTAAAACTGGAGAGTGCAAAATCTGGTGCAGTAATGTACGGTAGCCAATCAGTTTTTAACTTCAGCATTTTTGTTTAGGCTCCATGTATACTAACGTTTTTTTATAAGCTCAAAAAAAAAAAAAGAAAATGCTGATAATGCCAAACGTTAAGAAATGCACACTAGCATTTTTTTAAGCTCCTAGAAGCTATTCTGAGCATTTTTTCTCCTGCTCTTAGAAGCTAATAGTGTTATCCTATGTGTCCATGCACACACTTTTTTCAAGCTTACGCTTTTAGGAGCAGGAAAAAAAAAAAATGTTTTTGTAAAGTTTTTAGAAGCATTTTCCCTGCAGAAACAAACGCTCCTAAACGCTACTAAAATGCTCCTAACAGCTTTTTTCAAGCATTTGTTTTTTCTTTATATACTGTAAAAATGCTAAAAAAATGTCTAAAAAAACTTCTACAAGCTATTAAAACGTGACTACAAGCTGGCACAAAAACGCTATTATCAGCGTTTTTTTCTAGAACTTTTTTGAGCTTATAAAAAAAAATGCTAGCGTGCCTGAAGCTGAAGAAAAAAAAAAAAAAAAAGAAAAAAAAAAAAAAAAAAAAACACACACACACTTGAAAAAAAAGCTTTTAGGATAATTTTCTGCTGGAAAATAGGCTCTGAAAAAAGTCTCCACAAAAACATTTTTTTTCTGCTCCTAGACACTGAAGCAAAAAAAAAAAAAATGCTAAAAGCCTGTAGTGTGCATGGACATATGGGATAAACACTACTTAGCGTCTAGGAACAGGAAAAATTGCTAATAACAGCTTCTAGAAGCTTGAAAAACACTATTGTGCATGGAACCTTAAGCTTTGACAATTAAACTGGAAGCGGATTGGTTTCTATGTTTCACTTGTAACCCCCTGCTCATGTGTGGGAATTAGATGTGTGGGCAATTATTCGTGGGCGGCACAGTGGTGTAGTGGTTAGCACTTTCACCTAGCAGCAAGAGGGTTGCTGGTTCGAATCCCAACCACGACTCTACCTGCCTGGAGTTTGCATGTTCTCCCTGTGCCTGCGTGGGTTTCCTCCAGGTACTCTGGTTTCCTCCCACACTCCAAAGACATGCTGATAGGTTAATTGGATCCTGTATAAAAAAAATTGGCCCTACTGTGTATGTATGCGAGTTAGGGACCTCTTAGATTGTACGCTCCTTGAGGGCAGGGACTGATGTGAATGTACAATGTATATGTAAAGCGCTGCGTAAATTGACAGCGCTATACAAGTACCTGAAATAAAATAATAATAAATTATCAAAACAATAGCTGAACAAAGATGTTGGACTCCGAAGACGATCAGGAGAAGATGGCAGGGGTCACAAGGGGGTGCACAGAACTTTCATCACTGAAGTAGCTCACGCTTGGAGGTAATGTGCAAGTTGCAAGTATGCTTTGCATTCTTGTATATTATAGCAAGAGCTCCGGGGATGCTATATAGATCCTATATTATGTATGCTGTATATGGAAAGTTGGACATTGATTTAGCAATCCTCTATTATTTACTTATCATGCTTTATTCTGCATGTATGAAGGCAGCCATCTTGTAGGAGTCAGGGCTTTGCCTTCTCAGGATGGCGAATGGTCTGTTGACGGGGGGCAAATGATCTGATGACTGGGGGGGGGTAATATTCAAGGAGTAGCAATGTGGGCGCAGAAAGCACAGAAAATCAAATAAAAGGGACATTTTGCACCTGCAGGTCCACGGTTACAGTTCTCTCTCCATCAGTGAACACAATGGTGACATTACAAAATCTCACTCAGGGCCGGTTCACACTTTTGCGAGTGCGGCGATCGCATGTAATTCGGAGCGCACTGCTCCTTCACTACATGCGATCGGATGTGCGGATGCGAATTCAGCCATACACTTTGTATGGCTGAAATTCGCACTTCACCCGCAGAAAAGACGCACAGGACCCTTTTTTCCAGCCGCATCAGGATCGGATCGCACAGTGGTTCACACTTGTGCGATCCGATCCTGTGCGAAGTGTCAGATCGCACTGCGATATGCGATCAAACTGGGGGTGTCGTTAACATTTCATTGACACCCCCTGCGTATCACATATGGCAGTGTGAACTGCCAGATGTGCGTTTGCGATGCGGGAACATCGCACAAGTGTGAACCGGGACTCAAAAGACTCACATTTACAGACAGAAGAGCCTTAGATAATCTCATACTTCAGATATACACCTAAAAGATTTAGGGTACAAAAAAGTGTTGACACAAAGAACACCGCTGTTTTTTTTCAAAAATTCAATAGAAACAGGCTAAATCTATCAAGGCACTGCTTAGGCACAATTAACATTTCTAGATACCCCTCAATAATGGAAACTCTTTACCTTATGATATGAAAAACACTTTATATTATATTTTTGTAAAAATGGACGTAAACCATTAGCATATCAGCCTTAAAAAAAATAAAAAAATAAAAATAAAGTTAAACTGAACTCCTAGAAAAAATATAAACATTATCTCATACACCACTTTCAGCAGTGATTGTCTGAGGTGGGCGAATGATATCACGCCAATAAGAGAAAGCTTTGTATTTATACACAGAATACAAAGCTTCCTGTGAATGGCTGAGCAGCACTCAGCTTGACTCAATTTTCTTCCGGGAGCAGGAAAGGAACTTCCTGACCCACTGCTGGAACACATCACTGTATAATGTATGTAGCCGATGCAACTTAAAGTTTATACAGAGTGCCCAACATAAAGAAATTAATTATTTGGGCCAGATTGGCCAAAAAAACTATTTAAGAAAGCACAGTAAACATGGAGTTGAGTTTAATTTGGGAATGCTTTTAAAATACTGTATACCCGTGATCAGATAAATCTGGGGCTGCAATTACTGACCTCATGAAAATGCTAGTTGTCTGGCTGTTCTACTGACCCCCAAGCTTTACCGTTAGAGCGAAGACCTGGAAATTGTATGCAGATCAGGAAAGTCAGAGGTCCCCATCTGTAAACTTGTTTTAAGTTTGTGATTTAATGTTTTAAAAGCAGGAGGGTCAGGATGTTGACCACACTATTAGCGGTTTTAGATGGAGAGCTCCGCTATTATTAGCAACCTCAAGTTTCTCTAACGAATAGCTCAATTTAAAGAATGAAAAATTTTACTGAGGTTAACCATTATACTGTATTTTCAGCATCATTATTAATGAACAGTGACCAATCCAGCCTCTGGGTATGAAATCCTCATTAGGAGAACCCCTTAATAAATTAGAGCACTGTCAAAGACGCATAACTTAATCAATAGGAAACGTCAAACAGCTCACTGGAGAAATGAGACCAGTGGCATTTCATGAAGTAACACGATATTTCCACACACAACCATTGTTAAATATTAAAACTAGAACATATGAACTGCCTCCCTGACTATAATCAGATGTCTGCTGCTTGTAAACCTTTCAAATTAAGAAGAGGGTGTCTTTTGCTCTAGTAATTGACTACAACTTGTTCAATTGGTTTATGCCCCCCTTTATTTTGAAAAAGGCAGATGCTAATTTCTTTGAAAGTGAATTGGTCAGGTCAAACACCTCCATTTTTTTGACTTTTCCAGTTCTGTTGAAAAAAGAAAGGGAAGTAAAAGATGAACATTATGCATGCCCAAAACCCTAAGGCCTCGTGTAAACGGGCGGAAAAAAAAAAAAAAAAAAAAAAAATGGCACTGCTAGGGGTATCTGCCATTTTTTTCATGCCTCTGAAAGCAGCACTAGGTTATCTAATTTTTACATGCGCATTGGGAAAAACTAAATCTTGAGTGTGCAAAATCTGGTGCAGCTCTGCATAGAAACCAATCAGCTTTCAGGTTTTATTACCAAAGATTAAACAAGCTAAATTTAGAATTATGGGTTAGTAAATGGCAAGTGCTTTTCCCACACTAGAAAAATGTATGTTGTGGCAATAAGATAGGAGGAGGGATATGGGAGATGTGTAGCCACTGAACTTTAAGGCTTCTTTCACACGGTCCGCCTCCGCAGGCGGATCCGTGTTGCTCAGCGGGGATCGATCCGCGATCCCCGCTGAGCCGGGCGGATGACAGCTCCGTCTCCGCTTGCCCTCTATGGGGGATCGGAGGAGAGCAGACCACTTGTCCGCTCTCATCAGATCCGCTCCGCTCCGATTACTGAACGGATGGAAAAATAGGGTTTCCATCCGTCCAGATTTCAGCACAGGATCGGATGCGGATGGCAGCGGGTGTCAGCGGAGGTGACCTCCGCTGACACCCGCTGCCCCATAGAGCTGCATGGAGGATCCGATCAGATCCGCCTAAAAAACTGACAGGCGGATCTGATCGGACCGCCCGTGTGAAAGAGCCCGAAGGCTCAAGCTGGTCATACACAGATTTTATTTATTACACGTCAACTAACACAGCACTTTACATAAATTCTGTGCACTCATGACTCTCTGCTCTGCCCCTCCAGCACTCACTGGAGTGTTGGGCTGTGCAGGGGGCAGGAGTGGCTGGCTCAGACTCAGTGGCATGCCGAGAGACTGAGCCAGCTGCCAGTCCACGCTCCTGGATGGATCCCAACTGTAAAGCCAGGATCGATCCAGTGCCTGGACCCGCTGAGTGATGTCAACTGACAGTGGACTTTAGCCCGCTGTTGGTTGAAATGAGGTCACAGGAGGAGTGCAGAACTAAGTGTACCCCTGTGATCCATAGAAGTATAGCCAAACTTCTGCTCTAGGTTGAACTCCAGGCAACACAGCAGGTTTAAATATTCAAAGACAGAAAAGTCCACAATAGTGTAAGACCATTAAAATCTTGTTTTAATTACTAACATATGCACTCACATATTTAGTATAGTAACAGCGTGGCCTTTGCAGTGATGTCATCACGTACGCTGATCGATCTCTGTCCATGCTGGAGCCGGCCAGGTTGATTTTCGGCTGCAACTATACAAAATGCGTGAGCGAATATTTTAGTAATAAAAGTGAGGTTTTATTGGTCTTAAACGATTGTGGACTTTTCTGTAGTTTAATATTTAAACCTGCGGTGTCCATCTGTGAGCGGAAGCATGTGGTTATTTAGAGGGATGCTGTGAAGCGGAGCAGTTGGCGATACACACCAGTTGGTGATACACACGATTGCCATAACCACTCATATACTGTATAGAGGGTCACGGAATTCTGGTAAGTCTATAATGAGTTTTCTTATGAGCACGGTGGAGAGGTGGAGTATTTTGGAGAACTATTTCAAGAACAGTTCAGCACTGTCACGTTGGGTTGTTCACTGTTGTATTGCAACACTATGCTGGACTTCATATGATAAAGGGTGTTTTGATTGAACTAATATTGTAGAACTCACAATTCTCACAAGTTGATATTTTATTTGTATTGTTTACAGGTTAACAGCATTTGCTCTTCACTTTTATTGGCGTTATAAGGATGGTCTATTGGTTTAAACTTTGGTTTGTCACTGTACATTGACAGAGCAACTGTGACTGATTAGGTCATCTCTCCGCAGGTTCTTTGCAGTTTCCTACCACATATACATGATTGACCCCAGGTGTCCTTTCATCTCCCAGTATGAGTGCTGCTGTACGAGGATGAAATCAAGTCAGAGTCATGTACATACACTATTTTTTAACAAGTATAGATAAAAAGGTATTTTTAATGGATGTTAATGGTGCCACAACCCAAACTGATAAAAAAATGTTTTTATTTAAATCAAAATTTAAAAGATATGGGGTATACAATTGCTCCCCAATGAAGCATTTAACAGTTTCATCCAATAAACATATGCTTATACATAGATGTAGCACTGCCCCCTTGAAGGCTGCTGAATTAATCCTTTGAGTCCCTCTGGGTTACCGTTAGCAACTGCATGCAGAAACTTAACACTTGACTTTCCGTCTCAGTCAATGAACAATCTAGGGGTTGTTGTTTTATTTTAAATAGTGATGGGAGAAGGGAAAAGTGGGATACTCTGGAACTTGAACTATTCACAATTCTGAGGACTTCTATCTGAAGATACAGCCAGGCTGCAAATTTCACCTTGCCACTAGATAAATTGTAGATACAAAAGACTTGGTTGCACACTATCTTCAGGGTATTCGCCTAGCACCCCCTTTCACTCCACCAGCTGACACCCATTCTCTGACTACTCTACTCCGGGGTGGTCCCCTTCCTTGTCAGGCCCTTCGACAAAATCCTTTACTCCCGATACTGTTTTTCCAGGTTCTCCAGTGTCTCAACCCCTTTAGTCAGCTTTTCTGGACCTCTGGGTTCAGTTCCTTCTGGCCCACTGCCTGTGACCATACACCAACTGCTGCAGAAATGGAGGCAGCCGCCACCCTCCTTCCGGGACTTTGCTCACCAGCCAAAGACCCCGAGCACATGGCTGGCTTTTATACCACTCCCCAGAATACACCAAGATAACCAGTCTGTGCCAACCAATGGGGCAGTGTCAAAGCCTGTGTACCCATTGGTCAGGTTTCCTCCACTGTCCAACATGCCTCCCTATCGGACCAGTGGGGAAACTCCCCACACCAGATGAATTACACACTGAGCACCATGAGCAGACCTAACTCAAAGATCATGCTCCCTGTTAAGCAAAGAGCCATATAGATTTTGCCTGCTGCTCCTCTGATAGGCAGACAGAGCCAGACCCAAAACTATACTCTCTACCTAGCACCTACCAAGAAGGCTGCTACATAGACAAACTGTCAGTCACAATGCTTGTTGCTCGACATGTTTACAGCTCCTGGAGCAGGAAAGTGAAAGCATGTGTAACTACAAAGAAACAGATAAAATCAACATAAAGCACACAAATCGTAACAGTTCTCATTTATTGCTAATATTAATTTGCATATATGTGCACGCTGCACAAATATACCAGTATTTGCCAAGAGACTACTCAAAAAGATACTGAATTCTTATGTAGCACCCTCCTAGGTAGGTGCTAGGTAAAAGCATTGTTTGCTCCATCTGCTTATCAGGGGAGCCTGATCAGTAGTGTTGCCTTCTACATGTGTCCATGTGTGATTCACTTGGTCTGAGGGAGTGTCCCTACTGTATCCAATAGGGGAGCCTGTGGGACAGTGGAGGAAACCCTGCCAGTGATACACAGGCTTTTGTGGCTGTCCCAGTGGGAGGGCACAACAGTGGCGCATCCTGGGATAGGTCATAAAAACCAGGGGTACATGTGACAGGGCGTCTTTGGGCGGGAAGCCAGGTCCCAGGAGGAGGGTGACGATTTGTCTCTCCTCCCATCAGCAAGGATGGTGGTCACAGGCAGTCGGCCTAGTGGACCAAGTGTGTGATGCTGAGCCAGGAGGTCCAGGATACTGACAAGTGGAGGTGAAGGCAGAGCAACCCCGAGAAAAAACACAGTGTCAGTGAGTACCGGGAAGCTTGCCAGGGGACCACTCCAGTGGAGAGTCAGTGGACAAGGGGCTAGCATGCACGGGAAGTGAGAAAGGGGGTGCCAAGTCAGGACCCTGAAGAGAAATCCAGTCAGGAACCCATTTTCTACTTCACTTCAGTGGCAGGGTGAAGCAGTGGCCTTGCCGCACTCATTACAGTTAGTGTCCTCCGAAATTGTGCATAGTTCAAGTTAAGAGTATCCCACTCACCCCTTCTCCCATCCAAGTTAAAATAAAACACAAAAATCAAATCCCCTGGACTGTTCATCTTCTGAGCCAAGTCATAAAGTGATAAGCTTTACGGACTGTTGCTATGGGTAACCCAGGGGAATCCACACTCAACAGCTCCCTAGGGGGCAGTGCTACACTTACATAAACAATTTTAATAATTCAGAATGAGAGTCTGAGTGCTACATAAAAGGGGGAGGGGAGATACATAAACACTCACCATATGCATATATCGTAATAATTTGAACACTAGTAGGAATCCTAGAGTTGATATAAAGAGGAGAGCCAGCAGATGCGGGGACAATAGGTTGCAGGGAGAGCACACCCGATCAGGGTAGCTGAAACAAGGCTTAAATATCTATAGATATAAATATACAGATGTATAAGAATATGTATGCACACGAGCCCAATTCAATTGAACTCAATCTCATCAATGAAAACACCACCTATCTACTTCATAAAAAGGCTTGAAATGCCTTCAACTGCTGTCAGATAATCCTCCCAAATATAGGGAACAAAAAGTTGTTCATCCAAAAGTTGGATAAATTGTTACAGAAATAGATGAAAACAAGCTAGTCACTAAAAGCACTCCCAGATGATCAGAGATGTCCTATACGAAAAGGTAAAACAAAGATCACAAGGGATGCAATTTGTGAGATGTTCACAAGAAACGTGTTCAAAAACAATACATATCCAAATATCTACACCTCATCAAGGCACCAAGCATGGAGACATAACAGCACCCTCCGGTTACAGGCAGGGGATGTGTAGCATTCGCCAACATTCCTGCCTTTATATGCTCATTCCAATCAGCCGGCGTCCGACGTCACCAGCAGGTCGCAGACATGCGTTCATCTTCACGCACATGCAAATGCCAACAGGCGATGACATCACATGCATGCGCTGCGAGTCCCCCCTTCCATCTTGGAACAACCACCCCAAAGGGCATTGTAACGCACCAATTGGGACAGGTTAGAATTGGAACAGCCCAGGAAAAAAGGTAAACGAACCAATGCAGAAATTTCCTGCCAAATAAGTCTATAACCCAACCACAGCCATGGATCATAGGGGGACCAGCGACGATGGCTCAATGGGCAATGGAGCCCACCTCTAACAGGGATGAGAGTAGGCCCCTTGGAGCCATAATTATCCTGCGAGGAGAAACACCCCGCGTGTCCATATGATTAGTGATCCACCCAACAGGTGGTGGCTCCAGAAAATAAAATTCAAAAATAAGAACATGTATACAGTATCTCACAAAAGTGAGTACACCCCTCACATTTTTGTAAATATTTTATTATATGTTTTCACGTGACAACACTGAAGAAATGACACTTTGCTACAATTAAAAGTAGTGAGTGTACAGCTTGTATAACAGTGTAAGTTTGCTGTCCCCTCAAAATAACTCCACACACAGCCATTAATGTCTAAACCATTGGCAACAAAAGTGAGTACACCCCTAAGTGAAATTATCCAAATTGGGCCCAATTAGCCGTTTTTCCTCCCCAGTGTCATGCGACTCAGTGTTACAAGGTCTCAGGTGTGAATGGGGAGCAGGTTTGTTAAATTTGGTGTTAGCACTTTCACTCTCTCATACTGGTCACAGGAAGCTCAACATGGCACCTCATGGCAAAGAACTCTCTAAGGATCTGAAAAAAGAATTGTTGCTCTACGCAAAGATGGCCTAGGCTATAAGAAGATTGCCAAGACCCTGAAACTGAGCTGCAGTACGGTGCACAAGACCATACAGCGGTTTAACAGGACAGGTTCCACTCCGAACAGGCCTTGCCATGGTCGACCAAAGAAGTTGAGTGCACATGCTCAGCGTCATATCCAGAGGTTGTCTTTGGGAAAGAGGTATGAGTGCTGCCAGCATTGCTGCAGAGGTTGAAGGGTTGGGGGGGGGGGGGGGGGGTCAACCTGTCAGTGCTCAGACCATACGACGCACACTGCATCAAATTGGTCTGCATGGCTGTGGTTCAGAAAGAAGCCTCTTTTAAAGATGCTGCACAAGAAAGCCCGCAAACCGTTTGCTGAAGACAGGCAGACTAAGGACATTGATTACTGGAACCATGTCCTGTGGTCTG
This sequence comes from Pelophylax lessonae, assembly GCF_965119305.1. Lineage (NCBI taxonomy): Eukaryota > Metazoa > Chordata > Amphibia > Anura > Ranidae > Pelophylax > Pelophylax lessonae. The sequence continues at coordinate 432,092,631 of NC_138771.1, forward strand.
ATGAGACCAAGATAAAAACGTATTAGGTTCAGATGGTGTCAATCGTGTGTGGCGGCAATCAGGTGAGGAGTACAAAGACAAGTGTGTCTTCCCTGCAGTCAAGCATGGTGGTGGAAGGGTCATGGTCTGGGGCTGCATGAGTGCTGCCGGCACTGGGGAGCTACAGTTCATTGAGGGAACCATGAATGCCAACATGTACTGTGACATACTGAAGGAGAGCATGATCCCCTTCCTTCAGAGACTAGGCCACAGGGCAGTATTCCAACATAATGACCCCAAACACACCTCTATGATGACCACTGCCTTGCTAAAGAAGCTGAGGGTAAAGGCGATGGACTGGCTTTACACATGCTTTACAGTTCCTGAAGAAGTTGGAAAGCAAGACATGTCGAGCAACAAGCATTGTGACTGACACAATTTGTCTATGTATAAGCATATGTGTATTGGATGAAACCATTTTTAAATGCTTCGTTGGGGAGCAATTGTATGCCCCCAGATCTTCTTTTAAATTTTATATTTAAATAAAAATTGTTTACCAGTTTCTATACTTGCTCAAAAAAATAAAAAATGTATCTTTCTGGGATGAAGGTGCCTTTGATCAATGGATGCAGGTGACTTATTCAGAGCTTAATGTATATACACTAGTTGCACTAATTTAATTTTAGGTAATACATAAACTACCCTCACGGTTCTTTAAATATCTGCATGTATTTCACTTTTGAGGTTAGGCTAAGATATGACAAATATGAAGTGAATAAACAAATAAATCAGCAAAATACAACTTTTTCTTGAGCAAAAAAGTTTGAAAAAAAAAAAAAAAAGCTTTTATATCAAGTTTTTGTGCAATTTCAGTTTAAAGTCCCTTTCGCACTTCATCAGTCCCTTTACGGATGAAGTGTTCATCCGTATTTCATCAGTGCTCATTTCATCAGTGCTCATCAGTTCTTTTTACATCCACTAACGCAAAAACGGATGAAAAACTGATCAACTGACGGATTGACGGAAGGAAAATAGAGTTTTGATCAGTTTAAAAAAAAAAAAAAAAAAAAAAAAAAAAAACACACAACACACAGATGGTGACAGATGCAAATGTAATCTAATGTAAATGGATGATCATCCATTTACATTAGTTCTTCCACAGAGATGCATTGATGTCCGTTTTTCGTCCATCAACAGATGGACAAAAAACGGACAGCATGTGTGAAAGGGGCCTAAAAGGACAATATAGTACAGGACAGGACTGAATAATAAAATCCTGCATCTCAGCCCACATCTTCTTAAATCAGGTGAAACTATCAGCACTACTTTTTAAAAATGTTCAGCCTTTCTATAGCAGCTTAACTTGTTTTTATAATTTGGCCTGCCAGTCTCATAGCTTATCAATTCTTAGTGCTTTAAAGCGGCTGTATACTGAAAAAAAAAAAAAAAACCCTGCAAGACAAAAGGCATAATGAGCTAGTATGCATCGCATACAAGCTCATTATGAAATACTTACTTACTTACCTTAAAATGAAGCCCCGAAACGGACCCCCGGACACCACTGTGGGAGCCGACATGCTTCCTCTGTGTCTCTTCCAGGTTCGGCGGCTCAGGCGCTGTGAGTGGCCGGAGCCGTGATGACGTCACTCCCGTGAATGCGCGCGGGAGTTTCACTTTCCGGCAAGATCTGGCAAGCAGCTCTGAAGGTCCGCCGAAACTTCAGAGCGCATGCGTCACAGACGTCAGCGGCTGCATGCAGGCCAAATATCTCCTAAACCATGCAGGTTTAGGAGATATTAATTGTACCTACAGGTAAGCCTTATTATAGGCTTACCTGTAGGTAAAAGTCACAAAAATCGGTATACTACAGCTTTAAGTGCTTGGCTCAGTCTGGAAACAGTCCAGGGGATTGGATTTTTGTTGTTTTTATTTTATAACTGGGGATGGGAGAAGGGATGAGTGGGATACTCCAACTGGATGAACTATGCACAACTTGAGAAGCTATGTTGAGAGCGGCAAGGCTGCTGCTTCACCTTGCCACGGTAGTGAAGTACTTGGTAAGTGAACTGTATAATGAATTACTCTTCAGGGCCCCGCTTGGTACCCCCCTTACCCTTACTCTTCAGGGTTATACTTGGCACCCCCTTTACTCTTGCCAACTGTGTGAGCTGACTTTCTATCCTCTGACTTCTCTGGAGAGGCCCCCCTTCCTGGGCAGACCCCTTGGCAAGCCCCCTGGTACTCACGGACACTGTTTTTCCCAGATGACTCTGCCAGCAGCTCCACCGTTAGCTTTCAAGGATCCTTCAGGCTAAGCTCCACACCTGGCTCACTAGGCCAAATGCCAGTGACCACCTTCCTCAGACAGCAGGAGGAGAGACAGCCGTCATCCCCCTCCTGGGACTCTGCTTCCCGCCAAAGATGCCATGTCACATGTGCCCTTGGCTTTTATGGCCAATCCCAGGATGCACTGCAGTAGTGCCCTCCCACTGGGACTGCCACAAAAGCCCGTTTGCCACTGGCCAGATTTCCTCCACTGTCCAACAGGCTCCCCTATTGGATACAGTGGGGACACTCCCTCAGACCAAGTGACTCACACCTGGACTCATGTAACAGATCAGGCTCCCCTGATAAGCAGATGGAACATAACAATGCTTTCAACCTAGCACCTATCTAGGAGGGTGCTACATGTATATGGGATTGCATGGTTGGGTTTTCTTTACTGTTTTGTATTGGTTGAGCCAGGTGGACTTGTGTCTTTTTTCAACCTGACTAACTATGTAATGAAGGCGCTGTATATAATCTATATAAAATCAGAGAATGGTTCAGGTTCTATTCTTTTATTATATGGATTATAGATGGCACTTTCATTAGTTCGCATAGTTTAATAATTGAACCAACATAAGGACTTGTTTTAATAAAATCAGGACTGTTGGTAGCTATATAGAGCACAGTGTAATTTTTATTTTTTATTTTTTATTTCTGCATTCTGTAACAGCCCAGTACTTGACCAGTGAAATCTCAGCATTTACAGGGCTGTTACAGAATGCAGAAATAAAAAAAAATCTGCTGTCCAATAGATTCCCTTCACAAAATGCTTATTTGCATGGGGGAATCTGATTGGCTGCCTGCGTCCTGACGTGCGGGTTTTTAGGCATAAGCCAATTGGCTAAAGATGACATTTTCCATCTCACAGTGCTCAGCTATGCTGTGGGGGTTTATTCACTAAATGTTGACGTGGGGTTTATTCACTAATTAATGGGGGGGGTTATTCGCTAAATGGTGATGTAGTTTTATTTACTAAACGATGATGTGGGGTTTTAATCACCAAATGGTTATCAGGGTGCGCACTAAGCACCCTCAGAAAGTTTCCCTCTAATGGCACTTAGTGCACAGGCCTGGCATGCGGTCCCGTCTTACTGTGTCCTGGGCTAAATCTGGGAAAGCAGGGCAGGAACGAAGGCAGATAAATATGTAACCTGTGTGTATCTGGCTAGTGCCTCACCAGTCACTGACCTAACCGCACGTCCCTGGTTGTTAGTGGATATGTAGGGGTTATTTTTGAAGAATGAGGATATTGTTTATGGTCACTTTACCTGCAGCAGAGACAGGTCTCCTGCTTTGCCAGAATGGGCAGGTAAAATAACTCCCTTAACCTCCGGAAGGTTTACGCCCCCCCCCCCCCCCCCCCCACTCCTTCATGACCAGGCCATTTTTTTCAGTACAGCACTAGGTTACTTTAACTGACAATTGCGCAGTCGTGTAAAAAATTTTGCGCTATAAACAAAACAAAAAAAAAACCCTATATTCTTTACTTTGCGCTCTAATACACATTAAATAATAATAATAAAAAAAAAAAAATCTAAAATGTCTTCCTCAATTATGTATTCGGCTACATATTTTTTTTATATTTTTTAAAAAATCCCAATAAATGTATATTGATTGGTTTGGGCAAAACAGTTATAACCTCTACAAACCATGGGATATTTTATAGAATTTTTACTAGTAATGGTGAAAAGCGACTCCTAGCAGGACTGCAAAACTGCAGCGGACAAATCAGACACTGAAGTGACACTTTTTTGGGGAACCAGTGACACCAATGCAGTGATCAGTGCAGTGATCAGTGCTAAAAATATGCAGTCACTGTGCTAAATGACACTGGCACAGAAGGGGTTAACATCAGGGGCAATCAAAGGGTAAATGAGTTCCTGTAAATGGGAATAAAATAAGCGCGCTCTCCAGAAATTTGTGCAAGTGACAAAAAAGAAATGCTATACGAGATAAAGCAAGGTGTAAACAACTTAAATCCATCAAAGACAAAACTACTATCACAAAAGCTGTGTTTGGTGACAATTAATGTAACACCCCATAAAGTGTAGATATCCCACACTAAGAAGAAAAAAATGGCAAAAGCTTTCCACAAAGCTTGCACAAATAGGGAAAGAAAGTCCTTTCGGACACAAGTCCATTGGTTTCTTTAAATTAAATTTCCCGTGAAGAGTGAATGTGTCCAAAACACTTGCATATTCACCCAAAGACAGGGTGGGGCAGTGTATCGTCCCCTCCTTTCCATATACACCACGTGCTTGTGAAGAAAATATAGTGAATGGCTCCTTACCAGAAATGACATGTATATTAGACTTGAAACGTGTGTATACGTGTTGCCTGCAATGTAGTTCCCATAGTAACACCAGAAGGGCAGTATGGAAGGGCAGTCCTCTCCTTTGCTCCACCACCGACACCAATCAATGGAAATCGGGTCCTCACAGGGGGGGTCAAACAGAGAGGAAGCAGACTAATAGTGCGTTATCTTTTATGGATTTATTGAAAATTGCACTTACATATAACGAAAAATAAACAGACACGTTTTCAAGCCGGTACGGCCGCCTGCAGTGCGGTCCGTGCAGAAATAGTGACGGCACGGCTCTACTATGTCCTACGCATTTCCCCCCAAATGGGCTTCCGCTAAGAATGTGTTCCTGTACTTACTAACTGTGTTGCTGCTTAGCAGAAACACAGGATCACTACCTTCCCTTCTCACAGAACGGCGATCAGCCTTGTTTAAATAGGCAGATCGCCGCTCTGCTTTTCTTGGGAACGATCAGTGATCCCGGGGTACATAGAACTTGCAGGATCGGCTCCCACTGTGTCCATTAAGGGGTCGCCAGCGGCGCGAGTGCACGCCCCAGACCCTGAAGTGCAGAATTAGGTACAGGTGAGTGATTATGCACAGGAGAGCCGCTATAATAAATATATACACACACACACACACACTAAACGGTCGGCAGGCGGTTAAATGTATTAAAATCTGTGCATTTAGCGGTTTGCCTGGAGTTCAGCTTTAAGTTTCAGTTTTGATTGCAGTGTATTAATCACAATAAAACTGTCAAACTCTCAGATAACTTTGCGACCCATCACCTGTTAAATATGTAATTCTGTTTGAAACAGCCTTGCAGTATAACTTTAAATTGCTAGCAGCAAGCCATAGCAAACAGCGCTCCAAATGGAATCAGTTGAGAGGAAAGATATAAAACCAAGGCTACATCACTTGCCTGGAGCAAGATAGGCACATTGCTTTGGAGAGATACTGTAAGCACAGTGCGAATAAAAAAAAAAAAAAGCTATTGTATTTAAGGAGAGGTACCATCCATATATCACTTATCTTGGAAGAAACATCCTGCCTGCTTAGAACTTAAATTAGCTATTGCATATCCCAGGCACAAACTGTCCTATATTTGTCAAATGAGAACGTCTTCGAAAGTAGTGTCATGATTTTTTCGCTTTATAAAGCTCTATGGATTTTGAATAGGCCACCTCCACACTTGTTTACTAGCAGCGATCTGACATAGGCAAGCGAAAAAAAAAAAAAAAAGTGTTTGATCTTTTAAAAATACCCTAAAAAGCCAAAATGTCATAGCTGCAGATAAAAGTATTTCAATGATGTCTGAGCATTCAACAAAACTGTACTGACAGAGGAAGGAAGTAAGAAAGAGAGCAATTGCAAAAAGGTAGAGCAGTTCCTTTGGTTGACAGCCACAGAGATGAAAAACTAACATCTTTATTACAGACAAAATATTTTCAGCTAATAGGATATTACTTAAAGCGGAGTTCCAGTCATGTGTAGCTTCTGGACTTTTAATAAACACACATTCACCTATCCCACAATCTGGCCGCTCAAAGCCTCGGTTCTCCCTCTTGGCTCTCCCTGGCATCGCTAGTATGGGCACCCAGCTGTGACAGCTTGCAGCTTCACAGCCGGGTCCGCACTGTGCATGTGCAAGTCGTGCTGTGCGTCCTGAATGGCCGAGCAATCTTATGGGACCTGTGGCGTGTCCCAGAAGATTGCAGGGAGAGAGGAAAGGAAAAACTACCACCTGAGCCATCTAGGCAGCCCGAGCAGAAGTAAATATAAACTATACTAAACTAAACTAAAAATAAGCAAAGAAAAACGCAAGTAAGAGAAGAATAAGTAAAGTATAGTAGGCATATGCAAACCTCGTGACAATCTTTGGGTTGTACATACGAGCAATTCATTTTGGTCCGAATGTAAATTTGGACTGATTTTTGGGTATTTAGAGATTCAGATGTATCTGAGTCTCTAAATGAAATAGTAACAAATTTTATTTAATTTGTATTCTAACGAATACTACATTTTCAGAACAATTCAAATTCGGATTGGCCGAAAAATTCGAATTGTGTGTGTGAAGAATAGCTGGTTGTTAAGCAGCAGGCTGGGAAGCCAGCTGTCGCATCCCTAACAACTGTTATCAGCTTGCCCACTGACAGCTGAAATGTAAACAAATGAATGCTGGCAATAGAAAGTTAGAAAAAGAACAGTGTAGGGTCCACCTCAAATCTATACCAGGTCCTTCTGGTATGGATTCTAAGGGTAACCCCACGCCAAAAGTTTCAAAAAAATGGCGTGAGACCCCCCCCCAGCCAAAATCAATACCAGACCCTTATCCGAGCATGCAGCCTGGCAGGTCAGGAAAGGGAGGGGACGAGTGAGCGCCCTCGCCCGAACCATACCAGGTCACATGCCCTCTCGCCACCCTAAAACACCATGTCCCCATGATGGAGACAAATGCCTCTTCCCCACAACCCTGGGCTGTGGTTGCGGGGGGGGGGTCTGTTAGCAGGGGGGGCTTATCGGAATCTGGAAGCCCCCTTTAACAGGGGGGCCCCAAATCCCAGTCTCCCCGCAATGTGAATGAGTTTGCGGTAAAAAAAAGAAGACAGTACACAAGTTTTTTACAATTCCTTTATTGAAAAATGAACAATGCCCCCTGATGTAAAACCATCATTAATCATGCCGCCCCCCCAAAAAAAATAAAAAAAAAAAGCAAAAAAACAAACCTCGAAGGCTCCCCATCGACTGCCTGCTCCTCAGTCTGACATTTCTTAAGTAGGTGTCAGCGGGGGACCCCGCCCCCTTGTGACGTTATTGACCCAGCATGCCTGACATCAGGCGACGGTCAGGCAGAGGAGCAGGCAGTCAGCGGGAAGCCTTCGCAGTCAGCAGTGCAGCGGGCGGCATAATTTAAGGATGGATCTACACTGGGAGACATTGTTTATTTATGTTTTTTACACTTTTTTGGTGAATGGGTAAGGGTACTACATACCCCATACTCATTCACATAGGGGGGGCTGGATTTGGGGGCCCACTTGTCTGCCCATAGCTCCTCCACAACCACATCCCAGGGTAGTAAAGGGGGGAAAGAGGCCCTTGTCCCCATCAAGGAGTGGGGGATGCTCGCTCATCCCCTCCCTTTCCTGGCCTGCATGCTCAGACAAGGGTCTGGTATGGATTTTTGGGGGGGGGGGGGGCTCACGCTGTTTTCAGATTTTTCTATTGCCGGCATCCTTATGTTTACATTTCAGCTGTCAGTAAGAAAGCCCCCTAACAGCTGATGAGTCATCGGCTTCCCGGCCCGCTGCTTAACTAGCTCTTCTTCACACAGAATTTGAATCGATTTATAATTTTGCGACAGATCTGAATCATTTCGAAAAATTTGAAGTTGTCAGAAATTTAAATAAAACTAAACAATATTAAAACAAAAATTAAATGAGTTGTGAAACAAATCAACAAAACAAAAATTTGTAACAGAACAAATCTATCCGAGACTAAACAAATCTTTCCGTTCTGCATGTGTCTGTTGGGTTGTATCATATTCAATGAGAAGAAGAAGTTTAACTTATAACAAACAACTTTGTGTCTTATAAATATTGCAACATGTGGCAAATCCCAGATGACAACAAAAAGTGCTAAAACAAACATTGAACATATATGTGCCAAACTGCACTCAATTATATAGTGGTGGTGTGTCCATGAAGCCGATTCCAAACTTAATGTGCCATAGGCTAATTAAATAAGGGAGGTGTGTGCATAGAGTTATAATGAGAAGGACTGGTTATAGCTTAATGCAGAAGAGGAGAAAGGCATGTTTTAGATTTGGAGGAATGTGCAAATTTGGTAGGTAAAGAGGGGAGGGTCTTCCACATTGGCCAATGATTGCCTCCATCTTCTGTGTGGCGGTAGACAAAAATAATAATGGTTGCAAGGTAATGATGGTTCAAGCGGAGCTAAAGTTAGAAGGGAAAGACCCAAGGATAGGGGAGGGGGGACAGAAGGGAGAAGAAAGGGGGTAAAGTGGGGGTTCTGTTAAGTCCTCTGGCAAGGGTCACACTGACCCTGACGAGAATCAGGGTATGAGGGTATATTGTATTGTAGCCACTGAAGGATTTGAATTTCTTATTTGTTGCTTAACCCATCAAGCAAGTTACCAACCACGTGTTGCCCATCCCTTGCTGAAAGCCTGTTGGATCTTTCTCTACAATAAGAGCATTTAACGCCACAGTTCTAATGAGCAATCCGCATCCATATTCTTATAAGACTGCCACACCTAGTCCCCCTTCATGCCTATGCATTGTGGTAATCTAATCTACAGTAAAACTACCACAACAAGGGTTATAAGCCCAGTTTTACTTTCCGTTTAAATCAACTAAATATAATTCAGATGCATTAAAACATAAAAATTTTTCACGTTACAGTTTGCAGCCTAGCAGTAAAGCCCGTCTCCTGCTCTCTGGAGCAGGGTCAGCTTCTCAGCATTGAAACGGTGGTCTTTCTGCAGAGGGTGTACACTTCTGCTGAATCCGACTCATCACTCTGCAATTGGCAGAATTCATGCTCTCTGCTGATTGGTTGGTGACTCAGCAGGGAGTGCGTATGACTTCTGTAGAGGGGCTACTGCTTCCATACAGAGAACAAAGGGTCCTTATCTACAGCATGCTGGCAGGGACGTGCTTTTTCACTTAGGCTGTAGCTTCTTTCTGAACAAAACAAACTACACAACTTAGAAAACGTTTTGGAGACCCTTGAATGTATTTCAATTAAAGACCATTTGGGCGCGCATTTAGAATGGTACCCGAATAAATTAAAGTAGTTGCACTGCAGTGCTTCACAACACACATGCCCAGGGCTTTTTTTCAGTGGGAACGCAGTCCCGGCACCTCCAGCAATGAATGTATGTATTGGAAAGGGATGCTGGGGTGTGCTGGAGGGTCTATTGATGCTAGCTGCTGGGAGAATCTATTGTCACTGATGGAGATCCGTTTTTGCATGGGGGGGTCTATTGTTGCTGGTGGAGGATCAGTTGTTGCTGGGAGGGATCTACTGTTGAGGGAGAGGTCTATTGTTGCTGGCTGATGGAGGGTCTATTGATGCTATTTTGTTGTCCCGGGGAAAGTCTATTGTTGTGTGGGGGATCTATTGTTTCTGGGGGGTCTTCTGTTGCTGGGGCAGGGTCTATTGTTGCTCACAGCAGGGGAATTTTTTTTTTTTTTTTTCAAATTTTATCTTTATTTATTTAAGTTCAGTTACACACACATTATATATATATATATATATATATATATATATATATATATATATATATATATATATATAATCTGTACATTACAATTCATCTTTAATTTCCCCCCGCTTTATAAGAATGAAAACATAATTCTTCTAGGGAAATTATTTTACTGTCTTTCTTCTTATAATTAACAATTTCCATGCAAATCACTTAGTAGCATAAAATTATACATTGTTCTGTATTCTGTAAAAGGGGTGGTACTGAGAGGTAGGTAGGAGGTGGAACCAAGGGACAGTGCTCAGGGGTGGGTAGGGGGCAGAAGGCTGACTCATTGGGCAGGAGTTCCTGCACCTATTCTCTGAGAAAAAAAGCCCTGCACATGCCTAACCAGGGCACAGACAGTAAAAAAAAAAAAAAAGTGGACAGGTGTTCCAATCTCTCTCCACTATCCGATCTTGTGTGAGTGTTGTATCAGTAAAATTTACATGTTTTGTCAGGAAAAAAAAAAAAAAAGTTAATGGGGGTTGGCAACCCTGCTACAATGTATCTTTTCATATACATCAAGGTCAGTAATGCCATGACAAGGAATGTCTTCTTTCTTGTCTCACTGCATTCATGTTAGCAATTTTTGTAATAAAGCAGCATGGAATGACATCATTCTTGTTGCTCTAACTAATTAGTCTAGTCCCATTTAAGCAGGCAAACATGCTCCCTTCTATTGAAAACACTACTCACAGAGCTACCCTTTCAAGTTATTATATCTAGCATATATTAAGATCTTAAAAGGGGTAGCGCTGAGAGTAGGGTTTTCAGTAGTTTGAGGTTTATGCCTCAGTAAGTGTGAAGGATTATCTGATATCCATCAGGTTTTTTCAGCATTCGAAGGACTATGAGAACTGCCTAATGATACTGTGGACTATATAGGTCACCACATCTATATGATGATATGATATATGCATGTTTAAAAGGAGTAATCGTATTAAATGCAGCATTTAAAGTAGTATTGTGATAACATATGAATGGATATAAGCAAGACATAATTAACTTAAACCGGAGTTCCAGTCATTTTTGTGTTTATGAAAAGTCAGCAGCTACAAAAAAGTGTAGCTGCTGCTTTTAAATAAACAGCCATTCACCTGTCCCACGTTCCAGCGATATACTCACCCCAGCCGAGTATGCCCCATGTCCTCCCTCGGCGGAGCAAGCATCTCTACTGTGGGCACCTGGCTGTGATAGCTTGCGGCTTCACAGCTGGGTGCCCACTGCACATGCACGAGCGGCACAGCGCTCTGACTGGTCCCAAAGTCTTCTAGGACTGGTCATGTGTCCCAGAAGACTTCAGGAAGAACTTCCGCTTCTGATCGCCTAAGTCCACCAGGACGGCAATGGGAGCAGGTACCTGTCAAAATCTAGTACCTGCTTTCCCCAGCCACCCGCCCCGCTCTCCATAAGCTCCAATTTACAAACAGGAGCCAGGGAGGAAGCCTTAAAGGGGAAGTTCCACTTTTGGATGGACCTCTGCTTTAAAAGGGGTAACGCTGGGTTTTCAGTAGTTTGAGGTTTATGACTTGGTAACACCAGCAAAACGCATCTTCGGATGGTCATTGTAAATACATATAAGCTACTAGTGGGGGGGGGGGGGGGGGGGTTCGTTTTTCAGTTTTTTGGGATTTAAATCAATAATGAGAGATTTTCGGTTAACACATTAAAATAAAGGGGTAGCGTTGTAACCATTTGGATATATGCTTCATTCTATGCAGCTGGTTTATGAAAAGCAGTTACCCCTTTTCATTTTACATCGATGTCTAGCATTTGCATTGACAAATTCTGCTGCTTGGTAACATTGCAGGTTTAGCTTGTGAAAATGAATAGCTTATGTCTGCAAGGACAAAAGAGCTGATTTAGGCTTCTGCATCACTAAGCAAACGATGTAAGCCAAACGAGGCATCATCAATTTCCCCAATTATAGAACAGCTATATTGATCGTTATTTTTGCTTACCCTGTCTTCTCTTCCCAAGAGATAGGGTGCATGACTAGGGTGGTTCAGATCCCACCTGTTTAACCATATTACCTGAATTGGTACCCAACATCACCCCCCTTTACTTTTAAATGACAACACTAGCTCATCATTGGGATTAAATGGCCGGTTCGGCCTTTTATTGAACAAACAAGAAATAACAGAAAAACATAAAACAGTCAAACCAATCCAGATCAAAGAATGGTTGCAGATGCTTTACGATACCATTTCCCACAACTTTGGAGTCTGTGGTACCATTGAGTTAGGATAGTCCTCGAGGCGGTGTTTTGGCAGCTGGGGACAGAACCTAACTGACCACAGACCCCTACCACCTTACATTTCCCAGTCGGCCTAGACTGAACCAGACCAACCATAGGACTCCATACCGGAGATAGGTCCCACCATTTTATCGTTCGTATCGTTTAAACTGACAGCTCGGGCAAGGAGAGCATTAATCAGAAGCAGCTAAGAGGCCCATGGTAACTCTGGAGGAGCTGCAGAGATCCACAGCTCAGGTGGGAGAATATGTCCACAGGACAACTATTAGTTGTGCACTCCACAAATCTGTCCTTTATGGAAGAGTGGCATGAAGTAAGTCATTGTTAAAAGAAAGCCTTAAAGAGGTTGTAAACCCATGAAACTTTTTTTTTTTTGCAACCTGAAAGACAAACACATAATGAGCTAGTATGCATCGCATACTAGCTCATTATGAAATACTTACCCAAGAACGAGCCCCCGCCGTGCCGCCCGCTTACCTGTATGATGGGCGACATGTCCAGTCGCCAGTCTTCCGGGATCGCGGCATCGGGGCCATCTGATTGGCCGGAGCCGCGGTAACGTCACTCCCGCGCACGCGAGCCGATGGTCACGGCACGGGGCTGTGAAGAAACGCCACCAGCGGCCATTCCTTCAGAGCGCATGCGCCAGTGATGTCACTGGCTGCATGTAAGGTAAATATCTCCTAAACGGTACATGTTTAGGAGATATTTACAGTACCTATAGGTAAGCCTTAATATAGGCTTACCTATAGGTACAAGTTGTAGAGGAGGGTTTACTTCCTCTTTAAGAAGTCCAGTTTGCGAGAAGCCATGTGGGGGGACAAAGCAAACATGTGGAAGAAGGTGCTCTGGTCAGATGAGACCAAAATGTAACTTTTTGGTCAAAAAGCAAAACGCTATGTGTGGCGGAAAACTAACACTGCACATCACCGTGAACACACCATCCCCACTGTGAAACATGGTGGTGGCAACATTATGTTGTGGGGATGCTTTTCTTCAGCAGGGACAGGGAAGCTGGTCAGAGTTGATGGGAAGATGAATGGAGCCAAAAACAGGGCAATCTTAGAAGAAAACTTGTTGGAGTCTGCAAAAGACTTTAGACTGGGGCGGAGGTTCACCTTCCAGCAGGACAACGACCCTATAAACAGCCAGAGCTACAATGGAATGGTGAAGATCAAAGCATATTCATGTGTTAGAATGACCCAGTCAAAGTCCAGACCTGAATCAAATTAAGAATCTGTGGCAACACTTTAAAATTGTTGTTCACGCAGGGGAGGGCTGGCAGCCTTAGGCCTGGGGGGCAAGTCCAGTCAAGTGGCCCATTGAACCACCGAATCAACTCACCATCCAAGCCCACCTTGTTTTAAAACGGATATTGATGTTATATAGTAAGACAAATTTGATACAATGTGGTATCATAATATAATTTTAATAGCAACAAAGGAGGTTTAACAAAAAAACTCTCCACCATACCCTCCACACCGATCCATACACCATACTCTCCACACCTATCCATATATCTGTGCACCATACTCTCCACCATACTCTCCACACTGATCCATACATCCGTGCACCATACTCTCCACACTGATCCATACATCCGTGCACCATACTCTCCACACTGATCCATACATCCGTGCACCATACTCTCCACACTGATCCATACATCCGTGCACCATACTCTCCACCATACCCTCCACACTGATCCATACATCCGTGCACCATACTCTCCATCATACCCTCCAAACCAATCCATACATCCGTGCACCATACTCTCCACCATACCCTCCACACTGATCCATACATCCGTGCACCATACTCTCCACCATACTCTCCACACTGATCCATACATCCGTGCACCATACTCTCCACCATACCCTCCACACTGATCCATACATCCGTGCACCATACTCTCCATCATACCCTCCAAACCAATCCATACATCCGTGCACCATACTCTCCACCATACCCTCCACACTGATCCATACATCCGTGCACCATACTCTCCATCATACCCTCCACACTGATCCATACATCCGTGCACCATACTCTCCATCATACCCTCCACACTGATCCATACATCCGTGCACCATACTCTCCATCATACCCTCCACACTGATCCATACATCCGTGCACCATACTCTCCATCATACCCTCCACACTGATCCATACATCCGTGCACCATACTCTCCATCATACCCTCCACACTGATCCATACATCCGTGCACCATACTCTCCCCCATACCCTCCACACTGATCCATACATCCGTGCACCATACTCTCCATCATACCCTCCACACTGATCCATACATCCAATCCATATACCTTTGTGGGGTGCACAGATGTTCTATGCAGCCCACCAGCTGAAATCAATGACAGGCGGCAGCCTGCATGGAACTCCAAACACCTCCCAGAATGTACTGTACATCTGTGACCCCAATGTACGGATCAGAATGCAGACACACCGGTGTTCTCATCTGTGCAATGAACCTCCATAGATGTACATTTCCTTGGAGGTGCTCTGAGATCTGTACACAGAGCTGCCGGTCATTGATTCTCTAGCTTTGGTATGTATGGCCAGCATGTTCACCAAACAAGGAATTTGTCTTCAGGCAGGCACGGAATGACAACTCATGGTGCCCCTGGGCAACTCATGGGGCCCCCAGGTTTAAAGATGGCTGCTAATATGATGCAACATTAATGCATTAGGCCTACATGGAAGGGCATGAAGCTCATGAACGTGCAGACAGGCAGAAGACTTAAAGCTGGTGACCCAATGAAGAAATTAGGTCAGTGCCACCTTACCAGCATCATGGGCCCCTGGGAAAAATACTGCCCTGGGACACTTAGCAGGGAGATGGTGACCTGTGGTGTGCATAGTGCATTGCAGCACACAGTGGGTGTGGATAAATGATGCCACATTTTGGTGTGATGTTTTTCTTTTTTTTACAATTATTTTTTTCCATTTTTATTTTTTCATTTTAATTTAATGATTTTATACTTTATTTTTCACAACGCTGGTGGGGGCAGGGAGATTTGATGAGATAACAGGGGTCTAAAAAGACCCCTGAAGTCTCACATTTGATGCAGAGAAAGGGACTAAGGACACATGCTAAGGAGGGTATGCTGGTGGGAACTGTGTTCAGAAGAGGAGTGTGGATGGTATGACGGTGGGCAGTATGTACAGGAGAGGAGTGTGGAGGGTATGACAGTGAGCGGTATGTAGAGGAGAGGAGTGTGGAGGGTATGACGGTGGGCAGTATGTACTGGAGAGGAGTGTGGAGGATATGACAGTGGGCGGTATGTACAGGAGAGGACTGTGGAGGGTATAATGCTGGGTATTATGTACAGGGAAGGAGTGTGGAGGGTATGACAGTGGGCAGTATGTACAGGAGAGGAGTGTGTAGGGTATGACAGTGGGTGGTATGTACAGGAGAGGAGTGTGGAGGGTATGACAGTGAGCGGTATGTACAGGAGAGGAGTGTGGAGGGTATGACAGTGGGCGGTATGTACAGGAGAGGAGTGTGGAGGGTATGACAGTGAGCGGTATGTACAGGAGAGGAGTGTGGAGGGTATGACAGTGAGCGGTATGTACAGGAGAGGAGTGTGGAGGGTATGACAGTGAGCGGTATGTACAGGAGAGGAGTGTGGAGGGTATGACAGTGAGCGGTATGTACAGGAGAGGAGTGTGGAGGGTATGACAGTGAGCGGTATGTACAGGAGAGGAGTGTGGAGGGTATGACAGTGAGCGGTATGTACAGGAGAGGAGTGTGGAGGGTATGACAGTGAGCGGTATGTACAGGAGAGGAGTGTGGAGGGTATGACAGTGAGCGGTATGTACAGGAGAGGAGTGTGGAGGATATGACAGTGGGCGGTATGTACAGGAGAGGAGTGTGGAGGATATGACAGTGCGTAGTATGTACAGGAGAGGACTGTGGAATATAGGACTGTGTGCAGGAGAGAAGTGCAGAAGATATGATGGCAAATAGTATGTGCAGGAGAGAAGTACAGATAGCATGAAGACAGGTGTGGGGGGATGTCTTAGTTGGGGAGATAATTATTTTAGAGGCAATGTCTGAGAGGTGACCAGGGAGAGATGTTGGGACGGAAGCATTGGGAGTGTTTTGGCTCTCGCTGGTAATCGTGCTGGAAGCGTGAAGGGTGCACCCTCTCAGCACAGAAATCTTTACATTTAGGACTCATATATGTGGCCTCTCGGTGTTAAAGCCTGCCTGCCAAGAGGTCACTTATATGCGTACGGCCAGCAGAAAGTGGTTAAAGCAGAGTTCTGCCCACCCCCCCCCCCCACACACACACACACACACACACACACACACGAGAAAATGAAGTCAGCAGCTACAAATACTGTAGCTGCTGTCTTTTAATATTAGGATACTAACCTGTCCAGGGATTTCACAATGTCGACACGCCCGCTGATTTTTGGATTGGCTCTTGGGTGCTCCCGCTGCTATTCGTGGTGAATAGCCAGATCCCTACTGCGCATACGCAAAGTGGGCTGCGCTTTCTAACTGGCCTGGTGGCGGAGGAAGGAGGCTGAACTTCCAAAGCACATCACCGTAGTGCAGTCTCCTGGAAGTGGGGATAGGTACCTGTCAAATACATGTACCCATTCCCCCTCCCCCCGAAAGGTGCCAAATGTAGCAATGGAGGGGGGAGGGGGGTATCAGAAAAGCGGAGATTCCACTTTTGGGTGGAACTCCACTTTAAGGACTGTTACAATTTATTTAGGGCCCTTTCCGACGGGCTTTCGATCAGGTCCGCCTGTCAGTTTTTCCAGGCGGACCTATTCGGACACTCCATGTACCCCTATGGAGCAGTGGATGTCAGTGGTGACATGTCCGTTGACACCCGCTGCTATCCGATCCTGTCCATGAAATCCAATTTTCCATCTGTCTGGAGGATTGGATATGATGATAATGGACAGGTAGTCCATTATCATCCAATCTCCCATAGAGGACAGCGGGGATCTGACAGGTCCGTCTCTGCACAGTGAGCAGAGACTGACCTGTCATTCGCCTGCTTGGCAGGGATGAACGGATCAATCCCAGCTGAGCAAAACAGAATCCGCTGGACAAAACGCCTGTGTGGAAGGACCTAGAGAGTGTTTAGTTAGGTGGTGAGTTTTGATTGTACAGAGTTTGGTTGACACAGGGTTAAATAAGATGGTCATAAATTAAATTCACATTAACTGGACATAGTAATTGGAGTTTGTTGGTATAGATAGGGCTATGTGCCAGCTTGGGAAATGTCTGTCAGCTCTGGGGGGGGGGGGGGGGTGCTGTCTTAGACACACACATATATACACACACACACACACAGTCACACATACACACACACACACTTCTACTTCTTACTTAGGACCCTTCACTGTAAAACAAATCCTTCTAGCAGAAACTTTGCAGCTTACCTCCAGACTTAGAAAAACTCAGCTGCCCTCTCTCCCTTCCTGCAGTGTGCTCCCCCTCCCGATTCTCTCATTACACGGCACTGATGATGGGGGGGGGCGGAGATCAGATATTACACAGACAGCACAGCGCACAGCGAGTGCAGGACACTACGGGGGAAGGGGAGAGACAGAAACCAGGAATGGAGCTCGAGCTTCTAACTACATACACCACCGGCCAGTGTATGTAGTAAGAAGCGATGAATGCTGCTGTTCCCACAGTGGCAATGGCAATTGGCAAGTAAACTCCCATTATAAGCAGTGCACACACCTCTTCTTCTTCTCTTCTGCAGCGGCCGACAGCGGAAGATGGAGGGAGGAGCCAGAGGCAGGTGGAGCCAGTAATCGGCGCGGAGAACGATCCGCTTTGCATGATAGGTCCTCTCCACTCTGCCTCCCTTTCCTCCTCTGGAGACCTCCGTGACGTCACTGGTTGCTAGACGCCAAGCGGCTGCTGATCTAGCAACCGGGTCTCCAGAGCGGCCATACCAGTCACAATAAATGCACACTGATCGTGAACTTTAATGAAGCAACTGAGCGGCCTTTTCTGGGGGGGATCAGATCGGCCCAGGGGGAAAATGCCACCCTGCCCCCTGGGCCAGCCCGCCCCTGTGTTCACGCTCTCCATCCACTCTGACAGAGCTTGAGCTATTTTCCAAAGAATAATGGGTAAACATTTCACTCTAGATGTGCAAAGCTGGTAGAGACATACCCAAAAAGACTTGCAGCTGTAATTGCAGTAAAAAGTGGTTCTACAAAGTATTGACTCAGGGGGGATGAATACAAAAATGCACACCCCCCTTTTTCGATATTTGTAAAATAAAAAAATAAAAAATTGAAAACCATTTATCATTTTCCTTCCACACAATTATGTGCCACTTTGTGTTGGGCCATCACATAAAATCTGAATAAAATGCAATTACGTTTTTTGTTGTAACATGACAAAATGTGGAAAAATTTCAAGGGGTATGAATACTTTTTCAAGGCACTCTAGTTTTCCTTTCAGAACACATTAAAATTGCAGTACCTAAATGGCCACATTGGAAAGAATGCAATTTCTGCTTAAAATACATTCTCATGCAGCAAAATCCATAAAATGGAAGCTTTACTATGCAATATGAAAACTGTCATTTACAACTGCGTTTTTAAAAAGGCTAGTTGCCTAGGCAAGCAGTTATGTTGACCCAGTGCCTTCTATACAGCCATTTACTGCAATGGAACAAAATATGCAGATAGGAAGTTCACTCGCTGCAGGCTTGTTCAGGGTCAGTGACTCAAAGTACTACAGCTAGAGAACCAGAAAACTAGCATTTTCAGAAGGAGATCAGTAATGGCAACCTGCATTATCACACATTTTTTCATCCGGTATGGAGGCACTACAATTGTCTAGTATTAGTAAATTCAGCTCCTGGAGAAATTAGAACAAGCATTGACAGAGCTTAGCCAATGCACCTATGCATTGCATCTATGACTGTGATGGACAATGATGACAGATGAGGACTTAGTGGCACTGAATGAGTATGTCATCAATGTGCCATGATGAAAAAATGATGACCGCACTGTCCTTTGACAGGTGTATCTGAGGACATACAGCAACCCAAACCTTTTGGCTTTGGAAAACAGATAAGCAGGTGCAAGCGAGGATGGGAGAGCATGCAGAGTATCTCCGGAGCCTGGGAATGGCATAAACGCATTTCGCTGATATCACCCAAAAAAAGCTTTCTATCATCACCAAGCATGTATTCAGTGAAGTTTTGAAAAGCCTGAACTACTATCTTATTCAGGATTATTAAATTACTCATCACTGAAGACAGGATTAGCCCTGGGAAAAAGTCCTTAAAAAAAAAAAAAAAAAAAAAAAAATAGCAATGTCCCACTTTTTGTAGCACTTAAGCCTCGTACACACGTACCGATCGTCGGCCGAACGATCGGCCGTCTTTTGTCCAGGGCTGTCGTGTCTGTTGAAAACTGCAAAAGACTGCACACAAATTTTGTCGGCCAACAACAGCCGACTGCAGAAGTGATGTCATGTAATGGTTAACTTTCCTTGTCTTTTTTCTTTTCTGAGCATGTCCAGTCTTGCTAATCGGCTGTCTGTTGGCCGAATTCTGTACTGACTGGCGAACAATCGGCCATTCTGTTGTTGGCCAACAAAAATTTTAATGCCTGCACGACAGATTCTGTTCGGCCGAAAATGTGCTGTCGGCTGTCGGAAGCATCATACTAACAAGCCTACAATCGGCCGTCGGCCGAATATTTACGGCCGCCGATCGGTACGTGTATACGGGGCTTTAGAGTAAGTATTTGTTAAAAACTTTTGTTTCAGACCTCTTAAAATGGAGCTCCTCCCAAAAGTGGAAGCTTTGCTTGTCTGCCTCCCCCCCCCCCCACACACATTTGGCACCTTGTGGTGGGGGGGGGGGGGGGGAGCGAGTGCCTGGCTTTGAAAGGAAGGTAACCGATTCCACTTCCACCGCAAACTCAGCTGGAAGTTCGGCCTTCGCCGCAGCTGGCCCATTGAGAAAGTGCATGCACAGTAGGAAACCGGCTGTGAAGCCGCAAGGCTTCACTGGCACTTTCCCTTACCCAAGATGGCCGCGCCAGCACCCAAGAGCTGATTCAAGAATCGGCTTGGGTGAGGACACCGTGGAATCCCTGGACTAACTGCCCAAATAGTAAAAAAGTCAGCAGCTACAGTATTTGTAGCTGCTGACTTATTTTTTTGGTGGGGGGGGCTGGAGCTCTGCTTTAACCTGCTGCCATCCGCGCTACAGCCTATATACGGCTGCAGCGCGGACTCAAATTTTCGGGAGGCCGTTTTTAAAAGGCACTGATGAGCACTGACTGGCAGCACTATGGGCACTGAGTGTGGGTACTGATGGTGCTGCCCATCAGTGCCGCTCATCAGTGCCACCCGTCAGTGTCCAGTGCCATCCGCCAGTGCCCATCAGTGCCACCCGTCAGTGCCGCCTCTCAGTGCCCAGCAGTGCCACCTATCAGTGCCGCCTATCAGTGCCGCCTATCAGTGCTCATCAGTGCGGCATATTAGTACCTCCTCATCAGTGCCCATAAGTGCCACCTCATCAGTGCCCATAAGTGCCACCTCATCAGTGCCCATCAGTGCCGCCTCATCAGCGCACATCAGTGAAGGAGAAAAATTTATTTTCAAAATTTACTCGCAGAAAATAAGAAAAACTTTTTTTTTTTTCAAAATTTTCTGTCTTTATTCTTTTTTTTTGTAATAAATACAAAACCCAGAGGTGATTACATACCACCAAAAGAAAGCTCTATTTGTGTGAAAAAAATGATAAAAATTTCATATGGGTACAGTGTAGCATGACCGCGCAATTGTCATTCAAAGTGTGACAGCGCTGAAAGCTGAAAATTGGCCTGGATGGGAAGGGTGTTTAAGTGCACAGTAGGCAAGTGGTTAATAAGCTTTCAATTTAATGTCCCGACCACAAAAATACACACCTGTTCTAAAAAAGCGCAAACTATGTTTTTGAGTACGCGAAAAAAAAGTTGGAGCGTCCCATTAAATGCAAGAAAACACTGGTAGAACTTACAAACTTAAGGCCCGTACACACGTAGCGATTGTCGGCCGTAAATATTCGGCCAACATCCGATCGGCCGATTGTCGGCTTGTTAGTATGATGCTTCCGACAACCGACTGCGACTTTTCGGCCGAACAGAATCTGGTGTGCAGGCTTTAAAATTTTTGTTGGCCAACACCAGAACCGCTGATTGTTCCTCAGTCAGTACAGAATTCGGCCGACAAACAGCAGATGAGCAAGACTGGGCATGCTCAGAGAAGAAAAAACACATGGAAAGTTAACCCTCACATGACATCACTTCTGCAGTCGGCTGTTGTTGGCCGACAAAATTCGTGTGCAGTCTTTAGCACTTTTCAACCGACAGGACAGCACTGGACAAAAGACGGCCGATCGTTCGGCCGACAATCGCTACATGTGTACGTGGCTTTAGTCAGATATTGTCCTTGATAATAAAACCATTATATTGCTCCATGTAAAATTTGGAGGACTCCCTTATTAAAAGTTTTTTTTTTTTTTTTTTTACTTTCAGCAATAGAAAAATTGTCCACTGACAGGCTGGCACAAAGTAACAGTGATTAAAACAGGTGAGTCAGTCAGCTATTTAAAGGTTAGGTTTATACTTTGATGGGGTAAAAACACATGGTTTAGCTGCGTTTTTACTGCCCCCTTTAGGCTCCTTTCACACGGGCGATCCAATCCGCCTGAAAAACTGACTGTCAGTTTTTCAGGCCGACCTGATCGGATGCTTCATGCAGCCCTATGGGGCAGCGGGTGTCAGCGGAGACATCTCCAATGACACCCGCTGCTATCCGATCCTGTCTGTGAAATCCAGACGGATGGAAACCCTATTTTCCATCCGTCTGGATGATCAGTTTGGATGAGAACGGACAGACGGTCCATTCTCATCCGATCTCCCCATAGAGGACAGCAGGGATCTGACAGCTCCGTCTCGGCACACAGAGCGGAGACACAGGTGTCATTCGCCTGCTTAGCGGGGATCGGCGGAGCAGAACGGACTCCGTCGAGCGGTGCGCCCGTGTGAAAGGGGCCTTAGGCTCCAAAAGGTATTAGATGGGGGTGTATATATGCCACTGCCCAATGCTGTGCATCACAGCGGGGCAAAAATTATCACCCCCGTTGGGTCAACTGAATGGGGCCACGCTGCAAATGCATGCAACGCGCAGGGTTGCAGGACGTTGGTGTGAGTTTTTAGAAGTTTTAGTGCCGGTTCACACTAGTGCGATGCCAGACATCGCATGTGATTCGCACCGCATTGCTGCGTAGATCACATGCGATGTCTGTGCGATGCGATTTCAGCCATACAAAATGTATGGCTGAAATCACATCGCATTCACACCAAAATGGTGCAGGACCCTTTTTTTTGGTTCGCACAGGTGTGCACACCTATGCAATCTAATCCCTCGACCATTTCACAGTTTGCACTGCGATCCAATCTAAAGGGTGACATTAACTTTACATTGACACCCCCAGCGATTCGCAGATCTCAGTGTGAACCATTGTGCGATGCAGGAACCGGCACTGATTTGCAGGGTTTCCCGCATCGCACCAGTGTGAACCGGGACTTAGGGGAGATATACCACCTCCTCCCTGCCTGTCAAATGCCCTCTGAAAAGAGATCCATTGCAGGACGCTTTTCAGAAGATGACACATGTATAAATGGGCCCTTAGTAACAGTAGCTCTAAAACAGGAGTTTAGGAGTTGGATAAAACCAGAATATGTCAAATTTGCTTTTATACAACAAAGCCACTGATTTGTGGAAGTCATATGGCTACATCCACACTAGCCTCCTGTGTTTAATTACTGTAAATACAGGAGAAATTATTTGGGGAGGTAAAAACAGGCATTCAGGAGGCGATCCTGCCACCTCCTGGGTGAAATGGCCCCTGGTGCATCCCAGATCAGATTCTCCCGTTTTTAAAACGTACTTAGGACTATGTGAGTTTACACTTGTTTAGAAGCATGTATCTGCCCCTGGATACACTGAATTCTATTTTCTGTAAGCAAAGCTAAACAGAATGCAGGTAAACATACATTGTGAATTATACAATTTAAAATCATTCCATATATTTATATGCATTTAGTAATTTATGGGGTCATCTCCACAGTTTATTAGCCCAGTACAGAAGGGGTCTTTTTTTTCCCCAGAAAGTATATTAAAAAAAAAAAAAAAAAACCCTTAAGCACTTTTACATTTATAGTAAAGCCTCACTGAATATTATCCAACTGTATTGCACATAAAACATTAAAAGGTTTACAGAAATCTTCAATAATTTTGAACCACTGATATATATATATATATATATATATATATATAAAAAATTAAGGCAAACTTAACGTGCAATGTTTAAAAGGGGTCTCTGCTCTTCGATCCCCTCCAGAAAGTAACATGAAGGGGGGTCTCTTTTTTTATGCTTCCCAATTTTAGATTCTACATGCAGTACTTCTAATAAAAAAAGTTTTTGGAGTTCTCATGCAAAGTGGCACAAGTGTTGGGGAGCAGAGTAACCATATAGGAGAGTGAAGCAGGGGGTACATTGAAAGGTATTACAATAAAAGGAATGAAAATGACTATACCTTGAGTTTCTTCACAGCCTTGCTGCTGTCCTGCTCCTGGCTCCACACCGTCACTCCCCCCTTGTTGTATTGGCACTGCCAGCCATCGTTAATCTCACATTGCTCCCGGAAAGTGTTAAAGTCTGCATCGTCTGGAATATGCACCATCCTTCCCGTGTTCCAAAACACAAGATGACTGTATCCCCAAATGACAAGTTAACTCTGTCTTGCTCTCAGGTCACTGCACATGAGTGCAATCCTTTTTTTTATGTTCGCCAAGTGGTACAGTTCCCTTTTTGTCTTATGCTTTGCAGAAGAAAATTCTTTGTTTTTCCATGTCTAGTTTTTTTTTTTATCTTCTGTGTTTAATTGCTGCTTGCGTCTTAATCAATATCTAAGGTTTATCTCAGTATCTATATGCGTGTTTCTTTCAGAGGTCAGTGATCCAAACAATAAACAGGACACCGGCTGTGCACCCCAGCAGATAGGTTTTGCAATAAGCTCTGCTGACTTGTCTCTGGTTTCCTCTACCTAAGCTTGCAAGGTCTTGTATTATTTAAAAGGTAACATCATACAGGTGTCTTGGATTCCTCACCCAACCCATTACTTCCACTCCCTCCTCTTTCTTTCTGAGCATCCTCCTCTCTCTCCTTGCCTAAGCTCCATCTGTCTGACTGCAGCAGCTACTGATTCAGCTGATCCCTAGCTAGCTTCATCATCGAGCCCATTAAACCTGGCTGGGAGTATAGGTGCAAGTATACAATTCAGACTGGTAGCAGCGAAAGATGTGTGCACTGCAGCATAGTCAAACTTTCCTTGTACTGCACTGCCACTGCAGAAAAAGAATCAGGATTTTCAGCAGAGTAGAGTCGCAGTTAGAGATTCTGAAAGCTTGGATTTGTTCAAAGTAACTTGAATATCCATCAGGAATTCAATCCATAGGTCAAAGCAGGCTTTAAACAGCCTGTGCCCTTACTGAATAATGCAATAACGCACTGACAGGTAGACAGTATATCATTCTCTCCCTGTAGAATACTGCAAAGTATTGCTGCAGAGAGCTACGTACGTGTGAGATGCACCGCAGCAATTTTATGATTATGGAACATGCAGAGGTCTCTGCAGGCAAATGTGTCGGAACATGTTTTATTACATTCACTCAGTACAGTAGTAGCAACTGTGGTATTGTCATATCCACAATACTGCAATGTTTACAACAAAATGAATAGTAACACATTTGGTCCATACGGAAAGTATTAGAGCTTGTTATCATCACGTGTATTGGCCTGCATTTGTCGATGCAGATAGATGCATGCAGGCTTGGATATTGATCTGTACCTGAATGCAGCTGCTGATTGTGCAAATACATGCAAACAGCAATGGCCCCCCTTAGTCTCTCATTGCTTTTTACAGGCTGAGCAGCCATCGCTGTTCGCATACACCTGTCATTCCATTGGAAAGAATCTGTTGATCTACCACAGGCCAAACAAGGTGTTTGCCCGGGGCGGCATTTTTCAGGGGGGCGGCGTCTGTACCTTTATGATTGCATGACATCACATGCCTGACGAAGGGGTCCTGTGCGGCTCCGAAACGTTGCACTATATTTTTCTGATGTGATCTTATCTTGAATAAAGTTTTTTGGACTGCTTTTGCAAGATCCTTGGTGTGCTGGCGAATATGTATCTACTTGTAACTAATCCAGTTGCCAACTGGTGATCGCTTCAGCACCCAGTACACACGAGCCTACAAACCAGGAAGGTGTGCGATAGGAATATGAACTATACTGTACCGTTATGATGCCTGCAGCTGCAGGTATGGTCTTTTTTTTTTAAGCTGGATACACACTATATATAGTTTGGAATAAGTAAAACTCATGTAAGAGGTTTGGAATGGTTATGTGGGGTTCAGACAAGAAAAGAAGAATGTCCTCTGCAAAGGCCGCCAATTTATATTGGTGGTTTGCTATGGTTATGCCTTTAATATTATCATTGTCTCACAGTCTCCTAAGAAGTGGTTCCAGCGTTAGGATGAACAACAATGGGGATAAAGGGCAACCCTGTCTCGTTCCATTGTGTATGGAGAAGGCATTTGACAGAGACCTGTTCACCCGCACCCTGGCAGAGGGAGCCATAATAAAGCTAAGCATTCGTGGCCCAATGCCCAACTTTTCCAATATAGTGGTTAGATAGTCCCAAGCCACCCTGTCAAATGCCTTCTCCGCATCAAGGGGCAAGAAAAAGCGCCAGTGGTGAATATTTAGTGCTTTAGTGGTGTTGTCTCTTGCTTCCTTTCCTGGTACAAAGCCTACTTCATCTGTTGTTATTGTGGAATTGATTAGTGGGGTTAACTTTAATTGCTAGTATTTTAGAAAAGATTTTTAAGTCTATGTCGAGTAGCGAAATTGGGCGATAATTTGATACAAAGTTGGGATCTTTGCAGGGTTTTGGATTTACCGTGATATGCGCTTTCATAAAAGTTTTCATGTTGGTGCATGTGTCGGCTACAGAGTTCAACGTTTTTAAGAGGGGGTTGGCTATGTCATCCAGAAAGGTTTTGTAATACAATTCCGTGAAACCACTTGGGCCAGGGCTTTTTTTCTTGTTTGAGATGTTGGATCTCAAATGATATCGGGTTTTGCTAGCTCCTCTGTAAAGGGTTTAGGACAGCATTGGGTAAGGAAGTCTTGTATGATTTCCCTCCTTGATCTGTGATCAGCAGGAGGGTTGTGTTCTGGAGGTAGGTTGTACAGGGATGCATAGTATACTTCAAATTGAGCTGCTATGTCAGTCAGTGGCGGCTGGTGCATTGGGGGTGCAAGGGCGCCGCTCCCCCTATCCATGCGTCTGGCCCCCTAATCTACATGCAGGGCATGAAGCACGTAATTAGAGCCAGAGGCTCTAATAGGCTTCAAAAAAGGGTGGGCTCGCCCAGTTGTGTGACAATAGTGAATGAATATTCCTTATTGCCACACTGATTTTCCTCCTGGCCAATCAGGAAGCGGGTCCTGAGACCCGTTTCCTGATTGGCCGAAAGGAAAAGCCATGCTATTAGCCAAGGAGCGGAGGAGGAGGGAGGAGACTAAAGGGGAAGCCGCCGCCACTGCCTGCCCAGGGTGAGTGAGCTGGCGACAGGGGCAGTGCGGGCTGGAGCTGGTGGAGGGCAGTGCGGGATGGAGCTAGTGGGGGACCGACGACCGGGGGGGGGGGACAGTGCGGGCCGGAGCTGGTGGGGGACAGTGTGGGCTGGAGCTGGTGTGGGACAGTGCGGGCTGGAGCTGGTGGGGTCTGGGGGGGGGGTATGGTGTGGTCCATCTGCTGCCCCCCCGGCCCATGGAGCACCAGCCACCACTGACGTCAGTGGAATTGACTACATGGTGGCCTTGTGTTGTGAGAATTTGGTGCATCGTCGAGTTAGCTATAGAGTTAGCTATAGAACAGTTTTTGTGAAAGGACAAATTTTAGTTTAGTTTTACGGTAAAGCTCATCTGTTAAAGTCTTACGTGCCTGTAATAGATCTGCGTATACTTTTTTGTGACAACATGCACTTGTGCGTTGTCTCAAGCGCCTGTATTGTCTGCATTAAGGAGGATTTGAGTTCTTGTGTATTTCTTTTTCTTGTGGCTGCTATAGAGTGAAATAACCCTCGCAAAACACATTTGTGAGTTTCCCATTGCGTCAAAATAGGTACATCTGGTGTGTTAATTTCTTTAAAGAAGTGTTTTAGAGTATCGCAGGTCCGTGAAACAGTCATACCGTCCATGAGTAGTGTAAGGTCCAGTCTCCAAATTTTGGAGGAAGCTGTTTTTTCTGAAAATTCCAGAATCATTGTGATCGGATTATGATCCGAGAGTATCAGAGGTTCGATTGTGGCTGCTCGCAGGCAGGGGAGATCTCTCTGGGTTATGAAAAAGTTATCAAGCCTAGAATTGTGATTATGAGGTGAGGAATATAATGTGTAGTCTTTTGTATTTGGATTCGTCTCTCTCCAGGTGCCCAATTGGGTAAGGAGGCAGTTCCTGTTGAGGTATCTTCTAGGGGGTTGAGTGGGACATTAAAGTCACCTGCTAAGATCAGGATACTTGATTGAAAGGATGTCAATGTTAACGCTAATTCTCTAAAGAAAGTTACTTGAGCCTTGTTAGGGCTGTATATGTTGGTCAAAGTGATGGGTTTCTGCCATAACGACCCCTTGATGAAGAGGAATCTGCCGTCCTCATTTATCAAAGGTATCAACAATCTGTAGAGGTATACAGTATGTTTGGAGATTAGGATAGATACTCCTTTTGTCTTGGAATGTTTGTTGGTGGCATGGAAGACATGCTGATATTGATGGCTAGTTACAGGACACAATCCGTGCAAAAAGTGTGTTTCCTGCAGGAAGAGTAAGAAGAAGAGTTCTTTAAGGCGGTGTGCATATGATAAGAGTTGAGAACGTTTCTCTGGAATGTTTAGACCCTTTGCGTTGAGGGAAAAAACTTTCAGTTTCGTAGTCTTAAATTCCACCATTTTGGACGGTAGTGTGGGTCGTAGATATAGATCATGATATTAGAATAAGGGTAGGGAGAGGAGGGGGAAGGGACAAGAAGAGAAAAAAAAAAGGGGAGGGAAATAGTAATGCTACAGGAGAGAGGGATAGAGAACGATCAAGTAGAGAAATGCAGCACGGGCTCTAGAGCAAGGCAGGAGTGCATAGGAGTAGAGAGAACAAAAACCCGGTGGCCAGAGAAACCAGCTTTCTGGCCTGGATAGGAAGGAATCCGGGTGGGGTTGGTAAGGTTCCACAGAACCCACCATATGGGAGCGTGATTGGATTAGAACCAGACGACAGCTCAAGTGAAACGAGAAAATGTGCGTGTGTTCTTGGCACAGGAGAGGCTAGAAGTTTATAAAGAAGGAGATGTTTCTAAGTATGAAAATATAATTGTCATACAAGGACAAAAGAAAAGAAGAAAGGACCAAACATTTGCAAACTGAATCAAGGTAATCAAGTTCGTAGGGACATCAATATCAATGGCAGTAGCAATATCAATAATAATAATAATAATAGTAACAATAGGTCAGGCTAAAATAAGTGAAGATCCCAAGAAGTATCCAACAATATTAATGATTGTAACAGTAGTACCGAGAACAACAATAATATGATCATTTCGAACCTAGTATAAGTTCTAGGATGGAATGGGAACATAGAACAGAACAAAACAGAAGGTCGACATTCTATGAAAGACCTGCAATAATAAGGCGTTATAGAACTTTATTTGTCCAGTGAGGGCGAACGGGTTGACTGGACTTCACCAAAGTTGAGCCACAGCAGAGTGTTGCTCCTACTGTGGGGGTTTACTTTCCCATCTGCCCCTGCAACCCTACCAAGAAGGCCATATGAGTCATAGTGAAGAGCTTTATCAAAAGCGATTTCTCTAGTGCTTGCTCACATATGCCTCCTCAAATAGGGTCAGTGCGGGAGACAAGGGGGAAAAGCCCCCCAATTAACATCAATATACATGAGCAAAAACAAGCAAAGGAAACTGTATAACTATAAATTGCAATCCCACTACAGCTGTATGGACAAAGGGATA
The DNA here is from genome assembly GCF_965119305.1 of Pelophylax lessonae. Taxonomy (NCBI): domain Eukaryota; kingdom Metazoa; phylum Chordata; class Amphibia; order Anura; family Ranidae; genus Pelophylax; species Pelophylax lessonae. The sequence goes on from NC_138771.1 coordinate 432,121,928, forward strand.
ATTAAAACTGTCCCAAGTGTTAGCATGGCCACCCCTATTTAAGCATGCCTGCTTAAGCTTGTAAGTATGGCTCAAGAACAACCAATGCATACCCGACATGGCCTCTATATAGATGGATATCACATTTATCTTGGGGGCTATGTCCTCCTTTTTCCCTCCTTCTTCTAAAGAAAAAAAATAAAAAATTTTAGGGAAAGGAAAACCCCCACTGATTACCCTGGTGGGGGTGTATGCATGACTCCTCAGTTAAGCGACGTTTAAGTTTCAGCAACAGTATATTTCTCAGGATCATATAATGATTTCTCTCAATCGTTCCTTCTCATCCGAGAGGTCAAGCAGACACTCGAGTAACTGTCTCACTCATGTTTGAGATATTTGGCCGCTCCAGTTATTGTCACCAGGGAGGAGCTGATTGTTGACCAGGAGTTTACCACTGATCTCTCCTTAAATTGTCCCTGCATACTATCAAGTGACATTTAATAGGGACGAGCAGGGGCAAAGACAAAAAAACAAAAAAGGGGGAGGAGCGCACAGCTCGATTGAAGTACGGGTAACCAAGAGCTTGATAGTAGGGGGATGGCATAATTGGGCACATGGGAGTAGCGGGACTCAAAATGCTAGAAAGGGGAAAGCAGAAAGCATATGTTTATTATACTTGCGGTAGCATTCCTTCAGTCTCTGTGTGGTTTGCGGTGGGCGGGGGAGGATGGTTGACTCCCTCCATTCGCCGCTCTGCAGTTCGCAGGAGCTGGATGGGAGGGTTTCAGTGAAACTGGGCACCAGAAAGGTGGGATGGCGACCTTGCATCTGAGGATCCATCGGAGCAATCTTGTTGAGAGGGGGAAAGAGTAATCCATTGTACCAGTCTGGAATGTCCACTAGGGGGAGGTTGAGATCCTCGCAGAAAGAGGGAAGGTCTTCTGGTCCCCTGAGAGTAGTCGTACGGCCTTGATGGGTTACAGAGAGAATGGAAATTTCCAATGATAGGAAATGTTCCTGTCTCTCAGTTGGTCAAGAAGGGGCGGAGATCTTTCCTGTGTTGTATTGTAATATGGGAAAGGTCTTAGAACGATTTCACTTCAGATCCTTGAAAAAGGACTCGGTTCCTATTTCTTGCTTTCTGGAGAATCTCTTCTTTCAGTCTAAAATTGGAGATGCAGCAAATTATATCCCTGGGGGGATCCCCATCCCTGCCCCTGGGACACAGGGCTCTGTGGATCCTCTCCATGTCAATAGGGGAATCTGGAGGCCTGCCTAGGAGATCGTTGAAAATGTAAATCACTGCAGAGGAAATTTTGCCTTGTTCAATCGTTTCAGGGAGACCTCTCACGCTCAGATTGTTTCTCCATCCCATATTATCTAAATCCTCTATATGCCTGTGGAGTCCACGCAAGTGGATAGTGTGGATATCGTTGGTAGATTTCACCTCCAGCAGCCCGACCTCGTGTTTTGCAATAATGGCCTCTACCTCTTCCAGTCATGCGGTTACCCTGTGGATGTCATCAGGCAGCTCCAATATAGCTGCTGAGAGGGTCTCCTTAATATCAGCAGCTACTGCCCTGAGATCGTCCACACTGGGGCATTTGCTAGCAGAAGGAGCAGCGGAGTCCATTTGTGAAGAGAGAGAGCGTTTTGGCCCTTTGCCTTCAGTCCGTGAGTCTATGCCTGTCGTGCTTGCTAGCTGTGAGATGGCCATCACTCTCTTCTGTTGTGAGTGGAATAACTCCGGGATATTGCCGCCCAGCTTGGTACCAGAGCCTCTTGGGGAACGAGAGCGGGATCTGGAGGAATTACTATTCAGTTTGCCCATAGTTTAGTGCGGTTGTCTCCTTCAGCAGGGTCTGTAGAAAGCCTTGGTGTGCCGAAGAGAGGGACTCAAGCAGCCATCTTAGTCAGCGTCCAAGCCACGCCCCACAAGCGTATTTCTGCGCCCGGAAGTAACAGGTCTTTGTGTACAGCTGCCTATACAAATAAATGACAGACTGTGGCTGCGCGAGGGTAACCCCACAACTGAGCGTTTACTTACTTGCAGGGATACAAATGAATGGCCCTGGATGAAAACTACAACTAGAAGGATTCCTCGCGCTTAGGAGTATGGAAATGTGCTTAAATAATCTGGTGAATCAATAATCAATGAAAAATCAATGAACCATAAATAATCAATTAATACATGATTGAATGATGAAAAAACAGCTGCTGCTGACAAATAAGGTGAATGTGCCTTTAAAGTGCAAGGTGAAGGTGTCAGCGCTGCTGCATATACAATATATAAATAAATAAACAGTCATCCAATACCATAAATAATACAAAGTGCTCAGAGCAGACTGTGCAAAATATATAAAGTGACAATGAGTCCTTCAACTTGATGATATGACTGTCCTCCAAATTCACAAATTAATATATAATGTTCTTATGTGCAAATAGTGCTGGAAAAGTGCTTCAGTGCTCCAATCTCAAAATAGTGCTCGTGCTCCACTTCAGATTTCCTACTCACCAGAACACTATGTTGTATTGGCCTGTGTGACACCTAGGACTGTGTGGGGCTGCCGTGTCCTCCCCAAGACAAACTTGTATCCAAAGCCTGTGTCCAGAGCGCTGTTTCTGTGTTTGTGAGCAAACGGCTGCTAAACGTAAGATGCTGGCCAAGTTGCTCCTCAGTACCATGCAGAAAGAAAGCCCGCCATGGTGAAGTATGTCAAATAAATTTTATTAAATAAAAAATATTCACTTACAGTTAAAAACAATGCAAACAGCTAGCTGCGGCATGGTGGTTCCTGCTTTCTGCAGCGTGCGTTCCACCGGCCGGATATGATGTTGTACGCTCTGCCTTGCTAGACGCGTTTCGCCCTCCCCCTTGGCATCATCTGTAGATCGCACATGTGTGCCTTTCTCTGTGCAAATATAAATGCTCAGGTCAGGGGTTAACAGCGTACAGCCACAGTCTGTATATTGCTCCCCAGCACAGAAATATGCATTTTTTTTTTCATGAACTGCTCTCTGTGCCTATGTGAATAAGCCATATAGCCTTTGGAAACCTTGTTGGACTTATGGATGAGATGGCCAAATAAAGCAAAGGGATTCCTTAGTGTGCAGGGATGCGTGAGGTTTAGATAATAAGTAGAAAAAGGGCTTGATAGTGTTAACTCAGCAGAACAAGACAAACTGAGCATGAAATCAATTGCATAGGGTTTAGGAGATGTATAGTATGTAGAATTTGGGCTCTCCAAAGGATATGCTCAGTGTCACCACCAGGACAAAGGCAGGTCAAAGTCCAGCTCCCCAATTGGTAGCAGCAGATTGTAGAGATAGAGGGGTCCCACCTTGTTGCGTGATGATGATGCACGTTGATCTCCTGCAGTCCTGCAGATGGATAGTCAGCTAGACAGGGTCTCAGGACCAGACACAGGCTTCCCTGGGGCAGACCCATGTGGCGATAGTACAGGAGCGCTGTTCAGGAAAGTGTGCTTGGGATAAGATTTTACAAAATAGACAGTACACATCTTTGATACCTCTGCCAGTTCACTTCAGAGTAAGTAATTTGTTCCCAGAAATGATTCTTAGCATTCTGCCATGATTCTGGTAGAAAATGAGAGCTCCTAGCTGCCAATTGAAGCAGCTTTTTGTTGATCCTCCAGAGGGAATTGACGAGCCAATTCTCACCCAATCAAAAAGAGCTGAGGGGTGTGATGTAGGAGTATTGGAGTGTTTGATTGTCCCTAGCAGACACTTCCTTAATGTCACTTTTTTAACTGTATCAATTTTTCCAGATAAAGTGATTTTACAATCTGACAATCAACATATTATTATTGAACTAAATAAAATTATGATTTGGTAAAGACAACACTTGGTGTAATTCAGACAGATTTATCGCCTAGATATAATATGACCATATCACCTGCTGTACTTTACAGCATATGATTGTTTGGTATCAAACCAATCATTATTTTCTTATACATTTGTGTAAACACTTGTTAATAACTTAGCTCAATCATAACCAGGATTATGAAAATTGTATGAAGCCTTTTTTCCTTATTATAGGTTGTATTAAGAGTCGTAGCTTTCCAGACCATATTAAGTACTATTTATGATAGCCCTTTAGCCATTTACGATGGAGGTCATTAACAGGCTGTATATTCCTGTATTCCTGGCTGTTTCTTTAATTGGAATTTATTATGGCCTTTTTTCATGTCTTGAGCTGAGCTGTTTTTTAGCCTGTGTGTGTGTGTTTCAATTTTTTATGTGACTTGTGAAAGTTATTGTCCCTTGCTGCAGCACAAACATCAGATATAAAATGGAACATTTGTATGCAGACTTGAGAATTTTTGAGAAATGCAGATTATACTCTGTGCAGCATGACTTCCCCCTTCTCTGCTTTCAGTTTGGTATCATCAAACCTCATTATCATGACACCCTTGAATTAGTATGTTAGATGGTAAGTAGGTATAGTAAGTAGATGGCAAGCCTAAACTGAATATTACTTTACCATGCTATTTTAATAAATTTTCTTTACTTAATGGCATAGTAAGGCTGAGAGTAGGGATAAATGTGTAAGCTCTGTATCCCAGTAGGTGTTGTTGGCACTTGCTCTTGGCAGAAAACACCTTTACAATGCTACCATGCACTGCAATGGGGAGACACCGAACAAAGAAGCTGACAATGCTACTGCAAAGTCGGCAGTGGTATTTTAGTGTTGTTGATACTTCACAGGAAATGAGGCAATCTTGATTACGCTAGAAAACTGGGGAAGCAAAAGTTTAAAAATAAGATTTTGAAGTTAAAGTGATTCTAAAGGCTTTTTTTTCAATTAGCGTAAAAAAAGATATTATACTTACAGTAACTGCTCTGTGCAACAATATTTTACAAAATGGTTCTTTAGCTCCTCTTTGGCGGTCCCCCGCCAGCGTTTTCTCCTCCCATACAGACGGAGCGGGGCTGTGAGTATCCTTAGACAAGCAAAGCACAGCTCTGCCATGCTCCCCAGCTCCCTCCACACAGGATTTGCCTGACAGCAGCAGAAGCCTATGGTTCTGCTACTGCCTGTGTTTCCTGTGAGACCAGGAAGTGGAGGCAAGGTGCTGTAGGTGGGACAGTAATGGAGCGGTGACAGGAGCCAGGTAGGTGTTTAGGAATGGGGGGACAGTTAGGGTACTGGATTATGAGTGTGCATATATAGGAAGAAAAATCCCAAAGAGGATTTGACAAAAACGGGGGAAGGGATGTTGTGATGCCAAAAGGACAGGCCAGTATAATTATATATAAAAAATGTAAATCTTTATTTAAACACATTAGTAAAAAAGACAATGTCCAATTGGTAGTACAAAACATCATATGTCCCAATGATAACATCGCAACATACATTTCTATAAAAAAAAATTGCACAATATGTTTTTTTATTTTTTCAGTCATGATGGTCAACATCACTAAAAATGCAAGTATCACTCTACTAAATTAGCCTGTTGAAAATGTTCTGCAACTAACTAAGACTTTAATTTACTTTATGTTTCTAGCGGCCAAAATCACTATAGCGACAGCGTGGTAAAGCCCTGTCATAGACATTGCGATAATAAAATGAAAACGTGGGTGTCCTTTGAGATAAAGAATATATTTTTGACAAAATATTATCCCCTTGGCTTGGGTACTTGCAGGTAAATGAAGCTGATCGTATGGATAAGCGGATGTAGGATCCCCGGACAGATCCATCTCCTTTCCTCTTCCCTTATCTTCTTACCTTTTTTATTGTTTCCTTGATTCCTGCCAGCCTTGGCATTACACTCTAATTAGTGATCGACCGATATCAGTTTTTCGTTGCCGATACAGATACTGATATTTTGCCGATCGCATATCGGTATTGGCCGACATTTTCACACATGTAAAATTTTGCAAAAAAACCCACAAATTTCGACAGAAATCTCTTAATAAACATGTGAATCTTTATTTATTAACATTTTTAACATTCTTTACACCTTAACTGCATGCAAACTGATAGGAAAAGTGCACTTGCAGGGACATTTGCATTTCACATTGTCTGATTGTGCATTAATGCATAATAAAGTACTGCAGTAGTGGACTCACTCACTGCAATATTTTTAATTCACTACTGCAGTGCAGTCAGTGCAAAACTGCTAGAAAAAAAGCTAGGCAACAGCTACACAGTGGATTGGACTGGAGTCAGTGGACTACCTCTGCAGTATGGCACTCACTGCAACTGCAACTACTGCATTCAGTGCAAAACTGCTAGAAAAAAAGTTAGGCAACAACAACAGCTACACAATACACATACATACACAGTGGATTGGACTGGAGTCAGTGGATGACTACCTCCGTAGTAAGGCAATCACTGCAACTACTGCAGTCAGTGCAAAACTGCTAGAAAAAGAGTAAGGCAGCAGCTACACATGTCACAGTGGATTGGACTGGAGTCAGTGGAGGACTACCTCTGCAGTAAGGCACTCACTGCAACTACTGCATTCAGTAAAAAACTGCTAGAAAAAAAGTTAGGCAACAACAACAGCTACACAATACACATGCATACACAGTGGATTGGACTGGAGTCACTGGATGACTTCCTATGCCGTAAGGCACTCACTGCAACTACTGCAGTCGGTGCAAAACTGCTAGAAAAAAAGCAAGGCAACAGCTACACATGTCACAGTGGATTGGACTGGAGTCATTGGAGGACTACCTCTGTCTGCAGTATGGCACTCACTGCAACTACTGCAGTCAGTGCAATACTGCTAGAAAAAAAAGCAAGGCAACAGCTACACATGTCACAGGGGATTGGACTGGAGTCAGTGGAGGACTACCTCTGTCTGCAGTGTGGCACTCACTGCAACTACTGCAGTCAGTGCAAAACTGCTAGAAAAAAAGCTAGGCAACAGCTAGACAGTGGGTTGGATTGGAGTCACTCAGTGGACTACCTCTGCAGTACGGCACTCACTGCAACTACAGCAGTCAGTGCAAAACTGCTAGAAAAAAGCTAGGCAACAGCTAGACAGTGGATTGGATTGGAGACAGTGGATTGGATTGGAGTCACTCAGTGGACTACCTCTGCAGTAGGGCACTCACTGCAACTACAACAGTCAGTGCAAAACTGCTAGAAAAAAAGCTAGGCAACAGCTATACATTGGATTGGATTAGACTCGTTGCAGTAGGGCACTCACTGCAACTACTGCAGTCAGTGAAAAACTGCTAGAAAAAAAGCTAGGCAACAGCTAGACAGTGGATTGGAGTGGAGTGGACACTACTCTTTTCAATACTCCCAATTAAATAGAACAATATTATAATGCAGAAAGCAGAACATTTCAGCATGTCCATGGTCACCCGTTAAAGGTCTTCTGTTTTGTTCATACAATGCTACCACTTCATAAACATGCTCAGGAGGAGTGGAGGACAGAGGAGCAGAGAGAGAGAGAGGTATCTTCTAGCATGGGAAGCAAGTCTTTTGCAGCGTGCCTCATTTTCTCTCCACCACTGAAGAGGATGACTTCTGTCAATTACTGCTTCTTTCAAATAGAGATGAAGTTCATCATTCAGGCTCATAATTACAGATTCAAAAGAAATTGAATCCTCCGCATGAGGCCCCAATAAAACACTGAAAATGTCCTGATAAATTCGACCACGATGAAGAAGATTCTCTTCTGTTTGTTGACGTATTTTTGGACATTTGTCTGTTTTTGTCTGTTTTTGCAGCATGCTGCTCTTCATAAAAATAGTGTTCTGGACTTGTCTTTTCGGCAGGAACCTCCTGCACCTCCTGTTGAAAATCTTCTGTCAGCCATTGTTTCGCCTTAGCCAATACATCATCAGAAGAGAAAGCAAAAGGTTCTTGTATCGAGGATTCAAAAGACTTGCAAGCACAACATTTTTAATCTCTTCATGCTTCTCAAAACATATATCAATCAAAGCTATTTGGCTTGACAGACCATCATTTGAAAGTTGGAGGGTGTTGTGTGCCATGACACTGAGGCCTGACATATCAGCAAGCCTCATTCCTTTCCGCATGTTTGCTCCACTGTCTCGAAGTAACACAAGCATCACTCTATCTTTGTTGATTCCCCAGTCTTCAAGCATGCCTAGAAAGATTTCTCTACTGTACTCAGTGAGAAATCCTTGCATCACTTTTGTATTCAACACCAATTGCCTTTTTGTCCATCTGCTGTCAATGAAGTGGCATGTAAGAATGATTAGTGACTCTGACTCTGTGACCAGCAGTCCATCGTGAATGAGAGTGAGTTGCCAGCATTCTTTGGTTGCAGCATAGCCTTTACTTTGTCAACGACCTTTTGGTGAAGCTTTGCCAGCATTTTGGTTTGATAATACTCCTCACTCTTAAGTGTGTAGCTTGGCTCAAGTATGGACATCAACCGCTGAAATCCTGAGTCAGACACCATTGTAAAGGGCTGGTTATCAGTGACAATCATCTCTGAATGTAGACAGCGACCTCTGTTTTTTTTTTCACAAACATATCTGTTATTGTTTTACAATAAAGGTGCATATATAATAATATCACTAACAAGATATACTATAACACACTAGCAGCGCTAAGAGCATAAAAAAAAAATTTATATATAAATGCAGTCCACTGGGATAAAGTCCATGTGCTCATATGATCATGCAGTGTGCCCAGAATATTCTCTCCTGACAATCCAAGGTCGTGAGTATGTTGGTGAATACACCGGACCCTCCACCTCACCAATGTGCTCCCCCAAATCAGAAACACTCACCAGAAATCTGGTCAACAAGCGCCTGTAACATCAGCCTATCACAGGCTTAGAAACGATCTCCTCAGGAAATAACCAGGAGCACCGGCACTTGAACCGTCTCAATCAGATCAATTCTTGTGGTATACCCACAGAAGGTTCCAATCAAACAGGGGTGGTACATGTGGAGATAATAACTCACATAGGGCAATATTGCATGGCTGAAACACCGCTTTATTATCCAAAAGAATACCCCCAGTAGCTAATGCACTTACAAATTAACAGAACAAAACAAGCTTGTCATGAAAGATGAGGCATAACCTGCGTGCAGAGGCCGATCCCGGTAGTAGCAATTCGCCGCTGGTACCAAGCGATGGCGAGCCTCGGGTGCAGCATCGGACGCCTGTCTGCCTCGTGACCGCGTGACCACGCCCTGACGCGTTTCGTTAGCAAGTAACTTCGACAGAGGGTGTGGTCACGTGTGTACGGTCTCCGCTATTTGACTGTACCAGAGGGGCGGAGGCACAATTCAGCCCAATGACGCTGGCTCTTCCAGCCTGTCGTCACTTCCGCCCACACAGGAAGTCATGTCATACAACACTGGCTTCCGCCCTTACAGAGCGTCACTGCCATCTCTGATCGAGGCTGTCCGATCCACACAGCGCCCCTAGGGACGAGCGGAACAAGCACTCGTCAGGTCATTAGCAGATCATATAGCCTGTATATACGTTTGTAGGCATATACAATACACAGTTCAATAGCGACATGTTGCAAATATAATCATAATAAAAATTGCGATTACCATTAGATATATATAATCGCTAATAAAACACATACAATGTTTAAATAGATAAAATATCCTAAAACCATTCATAAAAGAAAAAATGATTACAAATCAAAATTGAAATGGAATCATAATGAATTACAAAAACAGGGAAAGATATAAGGTGAAAGACCAAATCCTAAGCTTCAAAGGAGAATTGCATATTAGAAAAGGGGAACATGATGTCAATAGTCGCTTATGAAACAGTTGATATCTAAGTCAACGTTTAACCCTTTGGGGTGCAGAGAGTTGGTCAAAAATATCCAATGAGTCTCGCGCTTGGATAACTCTCTTACTCTGTTTGAGCCCCTCCAAACAGGTTTGACATTTTCAATACCCCAAAATTTCAACTCACTAGGATCTTGATTGTGATGATTTTTAAAATGTAGGGAGACATTGTGGTCCTTATAACCATTTCGAATGTTTGCAATATGTTCTGAAATACGTATTGCAATAGTTCTTTTAGTTCTACCGATATAAATTAAGCCACAAGGGCATTCCAGGCCATAAACAACATGTGTGGTATGGCAAGTGATGAGATCCTTGATGTCAAAGGTCTCACCATTCGCGGAAGAACTAAAAGAAGAAAACCCCCGCAGGTGGGTCCGCACCTGTCTGCATGTCTTGCAGCGACGACAGGCATAAAAACCTGTCCTGTCATCCCAAAACATGCAAGGCTTGGTAGGGGGGTCAAGGACCTTACACACCAGTTGGTCCCCAAAAGTGCGTGCTTTTTTGTATACAAAAGTGGGTGTAGGCGGGATGACATTACCCAAGATCCTATCCACACTCAAAACTCCCCAATGCTTCTTAATAATATCTTCCACTTCTTTATATTGGGAATTGTATTGCGTAAGGAAACTCCACTCCTGCTTATTCTCGGTTGGTCTCACTGTATCTGCAAGGCATTCCTGCCGAGAAATACCCAAAGCTTCAGTGATGGTACTATCAAGCTTCCGCCCATCATAACCCTTCTCCAGGAAACGATGCCGGAGAACTTGTGCCTGTGTCAGAAAGTCCGTATCTAAGGAGCAGTTCCTCCTCACACGTAGGAACTGCCCCTTAGGGATATTCTGTAACCACCGGGAGTGGTGACCACTGTAAATGGGTAAATACCCATTTCGGTCAGTAGGTTTAAAGTACGCACGAGTCTCCAGTGTTTGATTTCTTATCATTACCTCTACATCCAAAAAATGGATGGACTCACGACTCCAATTAAACTCCAGTTTAACACCATTAGCATTGGAGTTAAGCGAGTCAGCAAAGTCTCGTAACGTATTTTCCGAACCTTCCCATATAAAAAATAGGTCATCAATGTACCTTCTGTAAACCTTCAGCTCATTCTTAGCTAGAGCGTAGATAAACCTGTCCTCCCATTCCCCCATAAAGAGATTGGCGAGGCTGGGAGCAAATTTAGCTCCCATCGCCACGCCCCTTTTCTGGCTATAGAATGTTCCATTGAACCAGAAATAGTTATGCGCCAAGCAAAACTCAAGTGCGCATTTTAAAAATCTCTTTTGGGGGTCTGGGAGGTCGGTGCGATTACAGAAGGCCCAATTCAGAGCCAATAATGCGTCCTCATGCTGAATTATAGTATACAGCGAGGACACATCAGCTGTTACTAAAAAGACTTCTTTGTCTGGGGATATCTGGACGTCCTTCAAGGCAAGGAGGAAGTCTTTGGTGTCTTTGAGGTATGACCTCAGACTAACCACACTAGTCTGTAGAAAGAAGTCCAGGTATTCACCCAGTCTCGCGGTCACTGAATTGATGCCATTGACGATGGGTCTTGCTGGGGGATTTTGTGCATCCTTATGTATTTTAGGTAGAGTATATATCGTTGGAACTCTATTAAAACTTGGCATAAGGTATCTCTGCTCTTTATCGGACAAAACCCGATGGTAGTAACCAAACTGTATAAGATCTTTCAAAATCCTTCTATACTCAAGGGTTGGATCACCTCTCAACTCCTCATAGGTTTCTGTATCTGAAAGCATATTACTAAGTTGATTCAGATAGAAATCTTTCTTTAGGATCACTACCCCTCCCCCTTTATCAGCCGGTCTGATAATGATATTTTTCCTTTCCTCCAAAGCCTCCAAACCCTGTTGGATGTGTCTAGGGTTCACCCCTTTTCTGGGCTGCAGGGCTCTCACATCCTGCAGAACCAGATTTTTGAACACATCAACACAATGGTTAGAGGACTGTGGAGGATTAAACAGGGAGCGGTTTTTGAGACCACTATCCACCCCCACAGTTGTAATCACATCATTAGACCGATTGTTATTGGTGACCCGGTTAGGGTTAAGAAAATGTCTCTTTAGATTAATCTTCCTAACATACTTGTGCACATCGACGTACACATCAAATTTATTGAGGGGTCTGTGCTTGGCACACTTTAAACCAGCATTTAGAATGTTAGTCTCTTTTTGTGTAAGAGTAATGCCTGCCAAGTTATACACACCCGTTAATCCACCAGCCTTCTTTTTTTGTTGGTACTTCCTCCCTGCTCGACATCCTCGCTTGCGTGTTCCGCTCGAGGAGGATATTGGGAGGATGGACCGGCCCTCGGTGGATAACTCGGGGGACCCCATTCCATGGGTCTCCCCCTCCAGGGTCTGCCCCCCCGTCTCCCTCCCCTGCCCCGACCGCCCCTCCATAAAAAAGGGCGAGGTGGGGGTACAGGTGTGAATGGCACATTAGTGTCACCCAATGCGTCATACCTGTTAAAAGTTGGGAGGGGTTTGGGGGAATTAGGACCTCCTCTATAAATAGATCCATCTTGTCCACCGTTCCTAAAAGGAACATGTTGCCATTGATCATAGTTAGGTGGATAATTATTACCATTGGATTTAGTCTTTCCCTTTTTCTTTCCCTTTTTATTAGACATCTGTGGTGCCGAATTGGCATAGTAACTCGCACCCCCACCACTAGAAGTGGATGGGAGCGGGGTACTAGGAACAGAATCACTGGACTGTGCAATGAACTGTCCAGGCGGATTTTGCCAAACATATACATTGCCAGTCCTGAAGTCCTGTGTGTCCCTCTTATATTTCTTAATTTTCTTTTTATGTGTGTCCCTGTCTATTTTATCTAATTTCTTCTTTACATCCACATTGAACTTAGTAACCTGAGCCAGATCTTTATCTGGCTCTAGGATTACCTGTAATTCGGCAATCCTCTTTTCGAGCAAAGCCATTTTACGTTTTTTCCTTTTTAATACTAATTGTTGCAACTCAGTGCCTGCTTTGTTGAAGAAATCCAACCATTCCTTAGTTGACACCTCATCATTGAGGGCATCCTGGGGACTAACATCCCACCTCAAACTCCTCATTATGATGCCCTCTTTGATGTATTGATTAAAGGTACAGATATCCCACCATGTTCTCACTTGTTTTTCAAGTAAGTTACCTAACAGGGTGAGATTGGAGGTTAGATCATGTGATGGTTCATCAACGAACTCGGTAGAAAAAATAGTTTCCTCTTTGAGGTTCCTATTTTTTAAAAAGGATATTACATCCATAGCAGCCAGGTTTTAAAGTAACGAATATCCAAAAAAAGGAGCAAGTAGGCGGGGCACTACGAGGGACTATAAACACCTGCTCAACCGGCGCTAAAATACAAGTACCTTAAAATCTATTGTATAAAAGATATATGAATGTTTGATACAAACAGTATATCTAACAAAGCTGCTGCTATAAATGAAAAGACATACAATAAAGGTGCATATATAATAATATCACTAACAAGATATACTATAACACACTAGCAGCGCTAAGAGCATAAAAAAAAATATATATATAAATGCAGTCCACTGGGATAAAGTCCATGTGCTCATATGATCATGCAGTGTGCCCAGAATATTCTCTCCTGACAATCCAAGGTCGTGAGTATGTTGGTGAATACACCGGACCCTCCACCTCACCAATGTGCTCCCCCAAATCAGAAACACTCACCAGAAATCTGGTCAACAAGCGCCTGTAACATCAGCCTATCACAGGCTTAGAAACGATCTCCTCAGGAAATAACCAGGAGCACCGGCACTTGAACCGTCTCAATCAGATCAATTCTTGTGGTATACCCACAGAAGGTTCCAATCAAACAGGGGTGGTACATGTGGAGATAATAACTCACATAGGGCAATATTGCATGGCTGAAACACCGCTTTATTATCCAAAAGAATACCCCCAGTAGCTAATGCACTTACAAATTAACAGAACAAAACAAGCTTGTCATGAAAGATGAGGCATAACCTGCGTGCAGAGGCCGATCCCGGTAGTAGCAGTTCGCCGCTGGTACCAAGCGATGGCGAGCCTCGGGTGCAGCATCGGACGCCTGTCTGCCTCGTGACCGCGTGACCACGCCCTGACGCGTTTCGTTAGCAAGTAACTTCGACAGAGGGTGTGGTCACGCGTGTACGGTCTCCGCTATTTGACTGTACCAGAGGGGCGGAGGCACAATTCAGCCCAATGACGCTGGCTCTTCCAGCCTGTCGTCACTTCCGCCCACACAGGAAGTCATGTCATAAGACACTGGCTTCCGCCCTTACAGAGCGTCACTGCCATCTCTGATCGAGGCTGTCCGATCCACACAGCGCCCCTAGGGACGAGCGGAACAAGCACTCGTCAGGTCATTAGCAGATCATATAGCCTGTATATACGTTTGTAGGCATATACAATACACAGTTCAATAGCGACATGTTGCAAATATAATCATAATAAAAATTGCGATTACCATTAGATATATATAATCGCTAATAAAACACATACAATGTTTAAATAGATAAAATATCCTAAAACCATTCATAAAAGAAAAAATGATTACAAATCAAAATTGAAATGGAATCATAATGAATTACAAAAACAGGGAAAGATATAAGGTGAAAGACCAAATCCTAAGCTTCAAAGGAGAATTGCATATTAGAAAAGGGGAACATGATGTCAATAGTCGCTTATGAAACAGTTGATATCTAAGTCAACGTTTAACCCTTTGGGGTGCAGAGAGTTGGTCAAAAATATCCAATGAGTCTCTGTTGTGGAAATTTTGATTAGCTTAAATAGTCATAATGTCTCCCAGTGTCGGTTTTACCGATAATCGATATTCACAGTGATTATTGCTTTATCTGCCATTGAAAGACTTGTTAGTGATAAGATGGCAGCCATTTCTGTTCATCTCTGCACATGGCTGTGTTTGTACATAAGCCCTGCCCATTGTACTTTGTGATTGGTGGTTGTGAAGCCACTCCCTGTAACTTCCTTTTGTCCACTTGATGTAAATAAACCTGCTCTGCCCTGCCCTCACACAGAACACATCAGAACACAGAAGGAGGCACACACACACACACACACTGACACACACACACACACACTGACACACACACACACACAGACATAGACACACAGAACACATCAGAACACAGAAGGAGGCACACACACACACACACTGACACACACACACACACACACTGACACACACACACACAGACATAGACACACAGACACAAGCTCACATAGCCATTTAAGAGACACATAAACTGACACACACAAACACTTGCTATTACTACACAAATGCACACACATACATATCCAATGGAGAGAGACCTGGCAGATGGCATCGAAATGACCCAGCGCGTTTGTTCCTTTCTTTATCGCCGAGTGCTTGGTAAATCGTTATGTAAAAGAGCGGAGCACTTGTACTTTTCAGTACAAGCCTATTTATTTTCCACGACAGTCTCGCGCTTGGATAACTCTCTTACTCTGTTTGAGCCCCTCCAAACAGGTTTGACATTTTCAATACCCCAAAATTTCAACTCACTAGGATCTTGATTGTGATGATTTTTAAAATGTAGGGAGACATTGTGGTCCTTATAACCATTTCGAATGTTTGCAATATGTTCTGAAATACGTATTGCAATAGTTCTTTTAGTTCTACCGATATAAATTAAGCCACAAGGGCATTCCAGGCCATAAACAACATGTGTGGTATGGCAAGTGATGAGATCCTTGATGTCAAAGGTCTCACCATTCGCGGAAGAACTAAAAGAAGAAAACCCCCGCAGGTGGGTCCGCACCTGTCTGCATGTCTTGCAGCGACGACAGGCATAAAAACCTGTCCTGTCATCCCAAAACATGCAAGGCTTGGTAGGGGGGTCAAGGACCTTACACACCAGTTGGTCCCCAAAAGTGCGTGCTTTTTTGTATACAAAAGTGGGTGTAGGCGGGATGACATTACCCAAGATCCTATCCACACTCAAAACTCCCCAATGCTTCTTAATAATATCTTCCACTTCTTTATATTGGGAATTGTATTGCGTAAGGAAACTCCACTCCTGCTTATTCTCGGTTGGTCTCACTGTATCTGCAAGGCATTCCTGCCGAGAAATACCCAAAGCTTCAGTGATGGTACTATCAAGCTTCCGCCCATCATAACCCTTCTCCAGGAAACGATGCCGGAGAACTTGTGCCTGTGTCAGAAAGTCCGTATGTAAGGAGCAGTTCCTCCTCACACGTAGGAACTGCCCCTTAGGGATATTCTGTAACCACCGGGAGTGGTGACCACTGTAAATGGGTAAATACCCATTTCGGTCAGTAGGTTTAAAGTACGCACGAGTCTCCAGTGTTTGATTTCTTATCATTACCTCTACATCCAAAAAATGGATGGACTCACGACTCCAATTAAACTCCAGTTTAACACCATTAGCATTGGAGTTAAGCGAGTCAGCAAAGTCTCGTAACGTATTTTCCGAACCTTCCCATATAAAAAATAGGTCATCAATGTACCTTCTGTAAACCTTCAGCTCATTCTTAGCTAGAGCGTAGATAAACCTGTCCTCCCATTCCCCCATAAAGAGATTGGCGAGGCTGGGAGCAAATTTAGCTCCCATCGCCACGCCCCTTTTCTGGCTATAGAATGTTCCATTGAACCAGAAATAGTTATGCGCCAAGCAAAACTCAAGTGCGCATTTTAAAAATCTCTTTTGGGGGTCTGGGAGGTCGGTGCGATTACAGAAGGCCCAATTCAGAGCCAATAATGCTTCCTCATGCTGAATTATAGTATACAGCGAGGACACATCAGCTGTTACTAAAAAGACTTCTTTGTCTGGGGATATCTGGACGTCCTTCAAGGCAAGGAGGAAGTCTTTGGTGTCTTTGAGGTATGACCTCAGACTAACCACACTAGTCTGTAGAAAGAAGTCCAGGTATTCACCCAGTCTCGCGGTCACTGAATTGATGCCATTGACGATGGGTCTTGCTGGGGGATTTTGTGCATCCTTATGTATTTTAGGTAGAGTATATATCGTTGGAACTCTATTAAAACTTGGCATAAGGTATCTCTGCTCTTTATCGGACAAAACCCGATGGTAGTAACCAAACTGTATAAGATCTTTCAAAATCCTTCTATACTCAAGGGTTGGATCACCTCTCAACTCCTCATAGGTTTCTGTATCTGAAAGCATATTACTAAGTTGATTCAGATAGAAATCTTTCTTTAGGATCACTACCCCTCCCCCTTTATCAGCCGGTCTGATAATGATATTTTTCCTTTCCTCCAAAGCCTCCAAACCCTGTTGGATGTGTCTAGGGTTCACCCCTTTTCTGGGCTGCAGGGCTCTCACATCCTGCAGAACCAGATTTTTGAACACATCAACACAATGGTTAGAGGACTGTGGAGGATTAAACAGGGAGCGGTTTTTGAGACCACTATCCACCCCCACAGTTGTAATCACATCATTAGACCGATTGTTATTGGTGACCCGGTTAGGGTTAAGAAAATGTCTCTTTAGATTAATCTTCCTAACATACTTGTGCACATCGACGTACACATCAAATTTATTGAGGGGTCTGTGCTTGGCACACTTTAAACCAGCATTTAGAATGTTAGTCTCTTTTTGTGTAAGAGTAATGCCTGCCAAGTTATACACACCCGTTAATCCACCAGCCTTCTTTTTTTGTTGGTACTTCCTCCCTGCTCGACATCCTCGCTTGCGTGTTCCGCTCGAGGAGGATATTGGGAGGATGGACCGGCCCTCGGTGGATAACTCGGGGGACCCCATTCCATGGGTCTCCCCCTCCAGGGTCTGCCCCCCGTCTCCCTCCCCTGCCCCGACCGCCCCTCCATAAAAAAGGGCGAGGTGGGGGTACAGGTGTGAATGGCACATTAGTGTCACCCAATGCGTCATACCTGTTAAAAGTTGGGAGGGGTTTGGGGGAATTAGGACCTCCTCTATAAATAGATCCATCTTGTCCACCGTTCCTAAAAGGAACATGTTGCCATTGATCATAGTTAGGTGGATAATTATTACCATTGGATTTAGTCTTTCCCTTTTTCTTTCCCTTTTTATTAGACATCTGTGGTGCCGAATTGGCATAGTAACTCGCACCCCCACCACTAGAAGTGGATGGGAGCGGGGTACTAGGAACAGAATCACTGGACTGTGCAATGAACTGTCCAGGCGGATTTTGCCAAACATATACATTGCCAGTCCTGAGTTATCCACCGAGGGCCGGTCCATCCTCCCAATATCCTCCTCGAGCGGAACACGCAAGCGAGGATGTCGAGCAGGGAGGAAGTACCAACAAAAAAAGAAGGCTGGTGGATTAACGGGTGTGTATAACTTGGCAGGCATTACTCTTACACAAAAAGAGACTAACATTCTAAATGCTGGTTTAAAGTGTGCCAAGCACAGACCCCTCAATAAATTTGATGTGTACGTCGATGTGCACAAGTATGTTAGGAAGATTAATCTAAAGAGACATTTTCTTAACCCTAACCGGGTCACCAATAACAATCGGTCTAATGATGTGATTACAACTGTGGGGGTGGATAGTGGTCTCAAAAACCGCTCCCTGTTTAATCCTCCACAGTCCTCTAACCATTGTGTTGATGTGTTCAAAAATCTGGTTCTGCAGGATGTGAGAGCCCTGCAGCCCAGAAAAGGGGTGAACCCTAGACACATCCAACAGGGTTTGGAGGCTTTGGAGGAAAGGAAAAATATCATTATCAGACCGGCTGATAAAGGGGGAGGGGTAGTGATCCTAAAGAAAGATTTCTATCTGAATCAACTTAGTAATATGCTTTCAGATACAGAAACCTATGAGGAGTTGAGAGGTGATCCAACCCTTGAGTATAGAAGGATTTTGAAAGATCTTATACAGTTTGGTTACTACCATCGGGTTTTGTCCGATAAAGAGCAGAGATACCTTATGCCAAGTTTTAATAGAGTTCCAACGATATATACTCTACCTAAAATACATAAGGATGCACAAAATCCCCCAGCAAGACCCATCGTCAATGGCATCAATTCAGTGACCGCGAGACTGGGTGAATACCTGGACTTCTTTCTACAGACTAGTGTGGTTAGTCTGAGGTCATACCTCAAAGACACCAAAGACTTCCTCCTTGCCTTGAAGGACGTCCAGATATCCCCAGACAAAGAAGTCTTTTTAGTAACAGCTGATGTGTCCTCGCTGTATACTATAATTCAGCATGAGGACGCATTATTGGCTCTGAATTGGGCCTTCTGTAATCGCACCGACCTCCCAGACCCCCAAAAGAGATTTTTAAAATGCGCACTTGAGTTTTGCTTGGCGCATAACTATTTCTGGTTCAATGGAACATTCTATAGCCAGAAAAGGGGCGTGGCGATGGGAGCTAAATTTGCTCCCAGCCTCGCCAATCTCTTTATGGGGGAATGGGAGGACAGGTTTATCTACGCTCTAGCTAAGAATGAGCTGAAGGTTTACAGAAGGTACATTGATGACCTATTTTTTATATGGGAAGGTTCGGAAAATACGTTACGAGACTTTGCTGACTCGCTTAACTCCAATGCTAATGGTGTTAAACTGGAGTTTAATTAGAGTCGTGAGTCCATCCATTTTTTGGATGTAGAGGTAATGATAAGAAATCAAACACTGGAGACTCGTGCGTACTTTAAACCTACTGACCGAAATGGGTATTTACCCATTTACAGTGGTCACCACTCCCGGTGGTTACAGAATATCCCTAAGGGGCAGTTCCTACGTGTGAGGAGGAACTGCTCCTTAGATACGGACTTTCTGACACAGGCACAAGTTCTCCGGCATCGTTTCCTGGAGAAGGGTTATGATGGGCGGAAGCTTGATAGTACCATCACTGAAGCTTTGGGTATTTCTCGGCAGGAATCCCTTGCAGATACAGTGAGACCAACCGAGAATAAGCAGGAGTGGAGTTTCCTTACGCAATACAATTCCCAATATAAAGAAGTGGAAGATATTATTAAGAAGCATTGGGGAGTTTTGAGTGTGGATAGGATCTTGGGTAATGTCATCCCGCCTACACCCACTTTTGTATACAAAAAAGCACGCACTTTTGGGGACCAACTGGTGTGTAAGGTCCTTGACCCCCCTACCAAGCCTTGCATGTTTTGGGATGACAGGACAGGTTTTTATGCCTGTCGTCGCTGCAAGACATGCAGACAGGTGCGGACCCACCTGCGGGGGTTTTCTTCTTTTAGTTCTTCCGCGAATGGTGAGACCTTTGACATCAAGGATCTCATCACTTGCCATACCACACATGTTGTTTATGGCCTGGAATGCCCTTGTGGCTTAATTTATATCGGTAGAACTAAAAGAACTATTGCAATACGTATTTCAGAACATATTGCAAACATTCGAAATGGTTATAAGGACCACAATGTCTCCCTACATTTTAAAAATCATCACAATCAAGATCCTAGTGAGTTGAAATTTTGGGGTATTGAAAATGTCAAACCTGTTTGGAGGGGCTCAAACAGAGTAAGAGAGTTATCCAAGCGCGAGACTCATTGGATATTTTTGACCAACTCTCTGCACCCCAAAGGGTTAAACGTTGACTTAGATATCAACTGTTTCATAAGCGACTATTGACATCATGTTCCCCTTTTCTAATATGCAATTCTCCTTTGAAGCTTAGGATTTGGTCTTTCACCTTATATCTTTCCCTGTTTTTGTAATTCATTATGATTCCATTTCAATTTTGATTTGTAATCATTTTTTCTTTTATGAATGGTTTTAGGATATTTTATCTATTTAAACATTGTATGTGTTTTATTAGCGATTATATATATCTAATGGTAATCGCAATTTTTATTATGATTATATTTGCAACATGTCGCTATTGAACTGTGTATTGTATATGCCTACAAACGTATATACAGGCTATATGATCTGCTAATGACCTGACGAGTGCTTGTTCCGCTCGTCCCTAGGGGCGCTGTGTGGATCGGACAGCCTCGATCAGAGATGGCAGTGACGCTCTGTAAGGGCGGAAGCCAGTGTTGTATGACATGACTTCCTGTGTGGGCGGAAGTGACGACAGGCTGGAAGAGCCAGCGTCATTGGGCTGAATTGTGCCTCCGCCCCTCTGGTACAGTCAAATAGCGGAGACCGTACACGCGTGACCACACCCTCTGTCGAGGTTACTTGCTAACGAAACGCGTCAGGGCGTGGTCACGCGGTCACGAGGCAGACAGGCGTCCGATGCTGCACCCGAGGCTCGCCATCGCTTGGTACCAGCGGCGAACTGCTACTACCGGGATCGGCCTCTGCACGCAGGTTATGCCTCATCTTTCATGACAAGCTTGTTTTGTTCTGTTAATTTGTAAGTGCATTAGCTACTGGGGGTATTCTTTTGGATAATAAAGCGGTGTTTCAGCCATGCAATATTGCCCTATGTGAGTTATTATCTCCACATGTACCACCCCTGTTTGATTGGAACCTTCTGTGGGTATACCACAAGAATTGATCTGATTGAGACGGTTCAAGTGCCGGTGCTCCTGGTTATTTCCTGAGGAGATCGTTTCTAAGCCTGTGATAGGCTGATGTTACAGGCGCTTGTTGACCAGATTTCTGGTGAGTGTTTCTGATTTGGGGGAGCACATTGGTGAGGTGGAGGGTCCGGTGTATTCACCAACATACTCACGACCTTGGATTGTCAGGAGAGAATATTCTGGGCACACTGCATGATCATATGAGCACATGGACTTTATCCCAGTGGACTGCATTTATATATATATTTTTTTTTATGCTCTTAGCGCTGCTAGTGTGTTATAGTATATCTTGTTAGTGATATTATTATATATGCACCTTTATTGTATGTCTTTTCATTTATAGCAGCAGCTTTGTTAGATATACTGTTTGTATCAAACATTCATATATCTTTTATACAATAGATTTTAAGGTACTTGTATTTTAGCGCCGGTTGAGCAGGTGTTTATAGTCCCTCGTAGTGCCCCGCCTACTTGCTCCTTTTTTTGGATATCTGTTATTGTTGCCTGGGATAGTGGAGGAGGTATTGAATCAAAATCACATTGATATTCATTTTGTTTTTTCTGTGCTACATGATACAATTCAATATGATGAACTCTTAGATGGGCCCAAAGATTAGACGTATTTTTGTTTTTTGCAGTTACTGATCCCATGCTTATGTTGTTTGTACATGTGTTGCACACTGCTGCTTTTCCTGGAGAAGGTTGAGACAAGAAATAGTCCCAGACCACACTTTTACTTTTTCTCTTCTCATCCATCTCCATTTCAATTTGAAAGACACAAAAAAGATAAAAAAAATGGCTTGCTGAAGTTGTTGTTGCTGCTGCTGCTGGCACAGGCACCCTGTTGTGGGTTGGTGGCTGATCCCTGGCAGTGTGGGTGGTTGCTTGCTTGCACCCTGTTGTGGGTTGGTGGCTGATGCCTGGCAGTGTGGGTTGTTTGCTGGCACCCTGTTGTGGGTTGGTGGCTGATGCCTGGCAGTGTGGGTTGCTTGCTGGCACCCTGGGTGGCTGGTTGGCTTGATGTCACCCTGTTATGGGTGGCTGGCTTGCAGGAACACTGTGGTGGCTGGCTGACTTGGTGTCACCCTGTTATGGGAGGCTGGCTTGCAGGAACACTGTGGTGGCTGGCTGGCTTGGTGTCACCCTGTTATGGGTGGCTGGCTTGCAGGAACACTGTGGTGGCTGGCTGGCTTGGTGTCACCCTGTTATGGGTGGCTGGCTTGCTGGAACACTGTGGTGGGTGCCTGGCTTGGGGTAACCGTGTTGTGTAAGTGGCTGGCTTGGTGTCACTGTGTGAGGCGTGGGAAGCGGTTTTAAGGCAGAGAACATGTGCAGCGCCCGGAGAAATGGCATCATGTATGGGCCACGCAGGCGTGGAAGGCGGTGTTAGAAGGCAGAACGTGTGTGCGCAACATACGCAATGACTAGAGTTGAGCGAACACCTGGATGTCCGGGTTCGGCGGGTTCGACCGAACTTGAGAAAAAAGTCCAGGTTCGTGAACCGGACTTAACCCGAACTTTGCCCCGATCCCGAACCCCTTTGAAGTCAATGGGTCTTTTGAGCACTAAAATGCCTCTAAAACAAACATGGAAAGGGCTAGAGGGCTGCAAAAGGCAGCAAACTCATCTTAAGAGCATGACAAGTGCTCTGCAAACAAATGTGGATAGGGAAATAACTTAAAATAACATAAAAAACAGAAAAATAAAAAATATTTATCTTGAATGATGTAGGAGGAGGACGAGGCCCATATGGAGTAGGAGGTTGAGGTGGCGGTGGATATGGCGGTGTAGGTGGAAGTGGCGGAGGCAGTGGAGAAGGAGGACGAGGTAACCAACACTGGTTTTGGTTTTTAATAAAAAAAAAATTAAATTTGGGTACACCCCAAAAGAGTTAGAAAGATCAAATCCCGCAATGGCTGGGTAAGGCCGGTATACATGTCTATTCTGCACAAGGTACGGAAAAGTCCTGTGGGATCCATGCCTGGTTCATTTTAATGAACGTGAGCTTGTCCACATTGGCTCTGCACAGGTGGCTGCGCTTGTCTGTGATAACGCCCCCAGCCGTGCTAAATACACGTTCAGATAATACACTGGCTGCAGGGCAGGCTAGCACCTCCAAGGCGTAAAGGGCCATCTCAGGCCATCTGCCCAACTTGGAGACCCAGAAGTTGAAGGGGGCAGACCCGTCATTCAGTATGTCTAGGCATGTGCAGACATACTGCTCCACCATGGTAGTGAAATGCTGCCTCCTGCTAAGACGCTCCATATCAGCTGCTGGTGCTGCTGCTTGTTGTGGCGAGCTGACAAAGCTTTTCCACATTTCAGCCATGCTAACCCTGCCTTCTGAGGTGCTGGCGGTCCCCTGGCAGCATTGATGACCTCCTCCTCCTCCTGCCCTGCCTTGGCCTTGTGCTTCCACTGTGCCCCCACTGTCAGGTTGGAATGCCACCAACAGCGCGTCTACCAGCGTGCGCTTGTACTCGCGCATCTTCCGATCATGCTCCAGTGAGGGAATTAAGGACGGTACGTTGTCCTTGTAACGGGGATCCAGCAGGGTGGCCACCCAGTAATCAGCACAAGTTACTGTGTGGGAAACTCGGCGGTCGTTGCGGAGAAACTGCAGCATGTAATCGCGCATGTGTGCCAGGCTGCCCAGAGGCAACTAAAAGCTGTCCTCTGAGGAAGGTGTATCCTCTGTGTCCTCCGTATCCCCCCAGCCATGCACCAGTGATGGCCATGAGCTGGCCAGGGTGCCACCCTGCTGTGAACATGGTTCCATACCCTCCTCCATCTCCTCATCCTCGTCATCCTCCAGAACTGTGCCCCTGCTGGACAATTGTGTCCCTGCCGTTTGTGGGTGCAGGAACCCACCCTCGGAGCCACTTGCGAATTACTGCCCTGAAAGCCTTGGAAATGTTACCTCTTCATCCTCCTCCTCCTCCTCATCCTGTGCCACATCGTCTTCCATCATCGCCCAAAGTGTTTTTTTTCAAGAAGGCATAGAAGTGGGATAGTTAAGCTGAGAATGGCGTCATCGGCACTGGCCATGTTGGTGGAGTACTCGAAACAGCGCAACAAGGCCCACAGGTCTCGCATGGTGGCCCAGTTATTGGTGGTGAAGTGGTGCTGTTCCGCAGAGCGACTCACGCGTGCGTGCTGCAGCTGAAACTCCACTATGGCCTGCTGCTGCTCGCACAGTCTGGCCAGCATGTGCAAGGTGGAGTTCCACCTTGTGGGCACGTCACATATGAGGCGGTGAGCGGGAAGGCCAGAGTTACGCTGCAGCGCTGACAGGCGAGCAGCAGCACGGTGAGAATGCCAAAAGTGCGCACAGACGGCCCACACTTTCTACAGCAGCTCTGACATATCGGGGTAATTTCTAAGGAACCACTGCACCACCAAATTCAGCACATGCGCTAGGCAAGGGATGTGTGTCAAACCGGCTAGGCCCAGAGCTGCTACGAGATTTTGCCCGTTATCGCACACCACCAGGCCGGGCTTGAGGCTCACTGGCAGCAACCACTCATCGGTCTTCAGTTCAATGCCCCTTCACAACTCCTGCGCGGTGTGTGGTTTTCCCCCAAAACAGGCAAGTTTTAAAACTGCCTGCTGTCGTTTACCCCTGGCTGTGCTGAAGTTGGTGGTGAAGGTGCTACGCTGACCAGAAGAGGAGGCGGTAGAGAATGAGGAAGCGGAGTAGGAGGAGTTAGGAACAGGAGACAAACTGAAGTGCCCTGCAATCCTCGGTGGTGGAAGGACATGTGCTAAAGTGCTATCCGCCTCAGGCTCAACCGCCACTGCATTTACCCAGTGTGCTGTTAGGGAGATATAATGTCCCTGACCGTGCTTACTGGTCCACGTATCCGTAGTTAGGTGGACCTTGCCACAGACCGCGTTGCGCAGTGTACACCTGATTTTGTCACCCACTTGGTTGTGCAGGGAAGGGATGGCTTGCCTGGAAAAGTAGTGGCGGCTGGGCACGATGTACTGTGGGACAGCCACTGCCCTAAGGCTTTTAAAACTCTGCGTCTCCACCAGCCGGAATGACAGCATTTCAATGGCCAGGAATTTTGAAATGCTGGCATTCAGGGCCAGGGATCGCGGGTGGGTAGGGGGGTACTTCCTCTTCTGCTCCAGTGTTTGGGAGATCCAAAGCTGAACACTTCCACGGGACATTGTGGAGATGGTTGTTGGTGGCCCAGGTGGTGGTGTTTCTGGTGGATCCTCTGTTTGCGGGGTGGCAGGTGCCAATGTCACTACAGAGGTGGATGGAGAGGCCGAGACTGCAGCAGCAGAAAAGGAAGCAGGAGGAGCCAGAGACCTTTCTTGGTTTTTGAGGTGTGCACTCCACTGCAGCTCGTGCTTTGCACTTAGATGCCTGGTCATGCAGGTTGTGCTCAGGTTGAGAACATTTATGCCTCGCTTCAGGCTCTGATTGCACAGCGTGCAAACCACTTGTGTCCTGTCATCATCACATTGTCTGAAGAACTGCCACGCTAGGGAACTCCTGTGAGCTGGCTTTGGTGTGTTCGGTCCCTTGCTGCGTTGGGCAGTAGCATGCGTAGCGTCTAGGGCACGGCCGCTCCGCTTTTGCACCCTGCTCCCTCTTCTGCTGTGCTGGTGGCTCTGTGCGACCACCGCCTCTTCCCCCAAACTACTCAGGTCACCTGCATGACGTTCATTCCATGTGGGGTCGAGGACCTCATCCTCCTCCACGTCGTCTTCCACCCAGTCTTCACCCCTACCCTCCTTGTCGGTCTCCACAATTCGGAATTCCGCAGCAGTTGGCACCTGTGTTGCGTCATCATCCGAGACGTGCTGCGATGGTCCTCTCATGTACTCATCTGGAAACATAAGTGGTTGGGCATCGGTGAACTCAATCTCTTCCACTTCTGGGGCAAGGCTAGGTGGCTGGCCCTGGGAAACCATGCTAACAGAGTCATCACAAAGAAGAAGAGACTGCTGCATGACTTTAGGCTCAGACTGCTTGGCTGATTTGCAAGGGGGTGCGGTGAAAGAATGATGGACATCGGCTGCAGGTGCCAACTCTGACCTTTCAGCAGAAGACTGGGTGGGAGAAAATGTGAAGGAACTGGAGGCACTGTCAGTAACCCAATCCACTATCGCCTGTACTTGTTCTGGCCTCAACATTTGTAGAGGCACATTAGGCCCTGCCAAATACTGCTGCAGGTTCTGTCACCTACTCACAGCTGAGGAAGGTGTTTCACCTGTGCGTGTAGCTGGCACAGATCGACCACGTCCTCTCCTTGCAACAGGAGCTCCACCAGCAACACCACAACCCAGGCCATGTCACCCTTATTTGACCTTCTCCTCATATTTATCGAATTTTGGATCTTCCCCGAAATGGGTTTTTATGGATAAGCGGAATACAACACTATGCAATGGATGTATCTCACTGTAACATATGCAGCCTAGGCCGCAATTAACTTTTTTTTTCCCCCAAATGGGTTTTTTTATTTTAATGCGCGATACAACAGTATGCAAGGGGTGTATGTCACTATAACATATGCAGACAGGGCCGCAATAAACTTTTTTTGCCCCTAAATGGGTTTTTATTGCAATGCGCAATACAACAGTATGCAATGGGTGTATGTCACCGTAACATATGCAGACAGGGCCGCAATTAACTTTTTTTCCCCCTAAATGGGTTTTTATTGCAAAGCGCAATACAACAGTATGCAATGGGTGTATTTCACTGTAACATATGCAGCCTAGGCCGCAATCAACTTTTTTTGCCCCAAAATGTTTTTTTTTATTGCAAAGCGCAATACAACAGTATGCAATGGGTGTATCTCACTGTAACATATGCAGACAGGGCCGCAATCAACTTTTTTTGCCCCTAAATGTTTTTTTTTTATTGCAATGCACAATACAACAGTATGTAATGGGTGTATCTCACTGTAACATATGCAGACAGGGCCGCAATTAACTTTTTTTGCCCCTAAATAGGTTTTTATTGCAAAGCGGAATACAACAGTATGCAATGGGTGTATCACACTGTAACGTACGAATGAAAATCTGATAAATAATTGTCCCCTTAATTGGTGCTTGTTGAATAGCAGATTTGAAATGCAGTGTCTGTCTAAATGCTGTAAGTCACAGTAAAATATGAAGGAAAAACGTTTTTTTTCTTTTTTAAATGCAGATTAAGCAGCACATATGCACTCAGCTTGCAGTAAATGGCCGCTACACACCGCACGCCTAACAGGTTGGATACTGTGGTTGTTCTATTCCGCTATTGAATTAAAAAAAAAAACCCATTTGAATGAAAAACTGAAAAATAATTTTTTTCCCTAAATACTGAAAATTTTTTATTTTCCCCTTACATTGGTGCTTTTTGAAGAGCAGTTTAGAAAAGCAGTGTCTGTTTAAAGACTGTATGTCAAAGTTAAATATGAAGGAACATTTTTTTTTTCTTTTTTAAATGCAGATTAAGCAGACACATATGCACTGAGCTTGCATTAAATGTGCAGCACCACACGCCGCCCACCTAACAGACTGATAAAAGTTTTTTTTTTCTCCTTTCTCCTCCTCACTGGGCTCAGGTCAGGGCATAAAGATCGTGCACTGCACCCCCACACAATACAATCAATGTAGATCGCTGTCTGATTAAAGAAGATTGTTCCTATCTATGCTTTCCCTCAAAGCAATCTCTAGCCTGACCCTACAGTAATCACCTATGTCTCCCTCCGGGCAAAAAGATCATGCACTGCACCCCCACACAATCAAATCAATGTAGATCGCTGTATGATTAAAGAAGATTGTTCCTATGCTTTCCCTCAAAGCAATCTCCAGCCTGACCCTACAGTAATCTCCTATATCCCCCTCAGCAGAAGTATCAGGAACCTCTCCCTAGTATAGTTATAGCAGAGTGACGCGTGGCGCTATGTGACTCCAGCTTATATAGACTCTAGGTCACATGCTGCACTGGCCAATCACAGCCATGCCATTAGTAGACATGGCTGTGATGGCTTCTAGCGCACACTAGTTAAACGCTTGCTGATTGGCTGCCTTGCACCTGTTGAAACTGTGCCAAAACATCAAATAACGTTACCGAACAACGGACAGTACCCGAACATACAGTGAAATGTTCTGGTTCTGGTCCGGGTACCGAATACCCAAAAGTCCGGTACGAACCCTAACAATAAAGTCCAAGTTCGCTCAACACCTAGCAATGACATCATGAAAATATCGGCAATATCGGTAAATCCAGAGGCCGATACAGATATATCGGGGAAAGTGCATATCGGCCCCCGATATATCGGTGTTGCCGATAATCGGTCGATCTCTAACTCTTATTGCTTTTTTTTTCCTTTCTTATTTAAGTTATTTATGTTTACATTTAGCGGGGTCAGGAGTCCCTTTTGTGGAACTGTTACAATGTTTGGTATTGAGTAATACTTTGGAAGCTACAGTATCTCACAAAAGTGAGTACATCCCTAACATTTTTGTTAAAATTTTATCATATCTTTTCATGTGACAACACTGAAGAAATTACACTTTGCTGCAATGTAAAGTAGTGAGTGAATAGCTTGTATAACAGTGTAAATTTGCTGTCCCCTCAAAATAACTCAACATACAGCCATTAATGTCTAAACTGCTTGCAACAAAAGTGAGTACACCACTAAGTGAGCAAATTGGGTCCAAAGTGTCAATATTTTGTGTGGCCACTATTATTTTCCAGCACTGCCTTAACCCTCTTGGGCATGGAGTTCACCAAAGCTTCATAGGGTGCCACTGGAGTCCTCCTTCACTTCTCCATGAGGACATCACAGAGCTGGTGAATGTTAGAGACCTTGCGCTTCTCCATCTTCTGTTTGAGGATGCCCCACAGATGCTCAATAGGGTTTAGGTCTGGAGACATGCTTGGCCAGTCCATCACCTTTACTCTCAGCTTATTTAGCAAGGCAGTGATCGTCTTGGAGGTGTTTTTGGGGTCGTTATCATGTTGGAATATTGCCCTGCGGCCCAGTCTCGGAACAGAGGGGATCATGCTCTGCTTCAGTATGTCATAGTACATGTTGACATCCATGGTTCCCTCAATGAACTGTAGCTCCCCAGTGCCGGCAGCACTCATGCAGCCCCAGACCATGATGCTCCCACCACCATGCTTAACTGTAGGCAAGACACACTTGTCTTTGTACTCTGTCCTCACCACACGCTTGACACCATCTGAACCAAATAAGTTTATCTTGGTCTCATCAGACCACAGGACATGGTTTCAGTAATCCATGTCCTTAGTCTGCTTGTCTTAAGAAAACTGTTTGCAGACTTTCTTGTGCATCATCTTTAGAATAAGCTTCCTTCTGGGACGACAGCCATGCAGACCAATTTGACGCAGTGTGCGGCATATGGTCTGAGCACTGACAGGTTGACCCCCCCACCCCTTAAACCTCTGCAGCAATGCTGGCAGCACTCATTCGTCTATTTCCCAAAGACAACCTCTGGATATGATGCTGAGCATGTGCACTTGTAATGTTCTGGTACCTCTGGTACCCTTGTTCCATATTACTCCTTTGCTAATTGCGTCCCATCTTGTGTAACAAGAGACGCATATACCTTTAAGACCGGATGACATCATTGCCGAGCGCCGCTATGAGCGGCTATTTCAATCGCCGGCTTTCTCTCACTCATCGCTCGTTCAAACCACATGTTCACCGCACCTTCTCCTGTGAAGTCGGAGCTGCTGACATTTCCTTTGCTGAACTGACGCCGGAACCTCACCGCTGATCCGTATCTCGCTACGGGATCACCTCTCTATCTATGGACATTGTTACTACTAACCTATCTAAGTGATAAGTACCCCACAGGGGATTCCTTACTAACCAATCTCCTACTGTCATCTACTGCAATTACCAGGACTATCTATCTATCTATTCCATACCATCTGCATAGACGGTTAGCTCTTGGGACTACCTTCAACTATCCTTGCACTAGGTTACTCTGTCTAAGTATACTCCATCTGTGTCCTCTTACCATCTGCACTATACTAGACATCAGAACCTATCTGCTTTACCATCACCTGCAACTCTCCTAATATTACTCCTAGTAATCACCATACAACCTGTCTCTCATCTATACATTCTCATATGTTCTATCCCTCCACTAAAACATCTGATTGAGTATATGTATATTGCATAACAGGCTGTACACCGTGATGAAGTCTTGAGAGTTGGATAGGTTTATTCAACAGTATCTCTACAAGGCTACTGAGAGTGATAATTCTGCAGCTGAAAATCCATCCATTAACAAAAACGCATGAACGTTACAGATTGAACGAGCCTTAAAAAAAATATGGATTCAGCAGAATTACCCACTCATGTACTACAATTAAAACAGCAAGTAGATGCATTGATCCTTGCGCTTACAGAGGTACAAAACGAAAATCAGACCTTGAGACAGCAGGTTGGCCGTCTCACACAGCTTTCTGCTACTCAGCCCCGTGAGCCTAAGATAAACCCTCCTCTAGTATTTTCTGGTGATCGGAGCAAATTTCGTGAATTTAAAAACGCATGTCGTTTACTTTTTTTGTTAAAACCTCTAACCTACACCACTGACCAAATTAAAGTTTGTACCATCATCTCCTATTTAACGGGTGAACCCCGGGCCTGGGCAGACGCTCTCTTTGAAAAGGATGATCCACTCCTTAATTCTTACCCTCTATTCCTAGCACAACTCGCTAGTTTATATGAAGACCCCAATAAGCAGAGTACTGCTGATACCCAGTTACGGGCCTTGAAACAAGGAAGGAGACCCGTTGAAGATTTCGTGGCAAATTTTAAAAGATGGTCCCCTGATTCAGGGTGGAACGACACATCTTTGAGAACGCAGTTTAGACTCGGCCTATCTGAGGCCGTTAAAGACGAGCTCGCCCGAGCGGATTTACCTGGCACTCTGGAGGGACTGATACAGACCAGTATCAATATTGACAGACGACTACGAGAAAGAAAGGCTGAGAAGATGGGCTCACCATTTTCCAGTCCTTCTCGGATGTTGCCTGCTGACCCTACTCCTATGGAGGTAGGAATGATACGCCCACCTCTGACCCTTTCTGAACGTGCCAGAAGGAAGACCGAACATCTCTGCATGTACTGCGCATCCCCGAATCATTTGGTAAGCGGCTGTCCCCTTGTCCGCAGAAAAGAGGGTGAGTGTTCAAATGTTTTGCTAGGCGAACTCACAACTTCCTTTTCTAATCCTTACCTTTTTGTTCATTTAACATTGCAGTGGGACCAAACTAGGATCACCACCAAGGCTATGATCGACACAGGATCTTGTGGAAACTACATTGACATTTGTTTTGTCTCCCTTAATAAAATACCTATTGTTTCAAAACCCAAACCTGTCTCCGTTAGTTTTATTAACGGTACCCCCCTATCCTCTGGTCCTATCACCAGTCAGACACAGGCACTCCTTGTAACTGCTGACGAGTCTCATGTGGAGACCACCACCTTTGATGTGTTAACATCACCACATTTCCCAATCATTTTGGGACTTCCCTGGTTACACATACATCAACCAATCATCGATTGGAAAACAAGAACGCTAGCGTTCTCTTCTCACTATTGTGAAACGACGTGTAATCTCCCCACATATGATAGGATCCTGTCTGTAGTGCCGGATGACATTATACCCAAGTGTTATCAGGACTTATCGGAGGGTTTCCTAGAAAAAAACGCTCAAATGCTACCTCCTCATAGGGACTATGATTGTTGTATCGATCTACTCCCTAATAGCAAGTTGCCCTTCGGACATGTTTATCCTCTCTCACAGGATGAACTCTCTCATCTTAAGGAGTATCTGGATGAGAACTTGGCAAAAGGATTCATCCGACCTTCTACTTCCTCCACTGCTGCTGGACTCTTCTTTGTCCGCAATAAGGATTCTAGCCTTAGGCCTATCATTGATTTCAGACAATTAAATGCCATTACAATAAAGGATCATTATCCTTTACCTCTTATTCCTGAACTTATCGAACAGGTGCGTGGAGCTTCTCTCTTTTCAAAATTGGACCTAAAAGGGGCATACAATTTAATTCGAATCCGTAAAGGGGATGAATGGAAGACGGCATTCAGAACCAGATACGGACTGTTTGAGTACCTTGTAATGCCATTTGGGCTATGTAATGCTCCCGCAGCCTTCCAACGGTTTATAAATGAGATATTCAGAGACTTGCTTGACGTTTGTGTTGTAGTATATTTGGACGATATACTTATCTATTCTCATTCCTTACCTGAGCACATAAAACATGTGAGACTTGTGTTGTCAAGACTACTTGCACATAACTTATATGTTAAACCAAAAAAATGTTTGTTTCATAGAGGAAGTACTATTCCTAGGATATATTATATCAAAAAATGGAATCAAGATGGACATGAGCAAAATATCCTGCATTCTAGATTGGCCTGTGCCAACCACTCGCAAAGCATTGCAAAGGTTCCTAGGATTCTCTAACTACTATAGGAAATTTATTAAGAACTTCTCTGCGATTGTGAAACCTCTCACACAACTCACAAGCACGAAGAAACCATTTAATTGGTCAAAAGAAGCAGATGGAGCATTCTGTCTGCTGAAATCAAGCTTCACTACTGCCCCCATACTATGCCATCCAGACCCATCCCTTCAATACATCTTGGAGGTAGATGCGTCAAATATGGCAGTAGGAGCAGTTCCCTCACAACGACCAACAAACACCTCACCTCTTCACCCAGTTGCTTTCTTCTCAAAGTCATTAAGCAGCCCCGAGGTGAACTACCCAGTAGGAGAGAAGGAGTTATTAGCCATAAAACTGGCATTAGAGAATTGGCGACATCTACTTGAGGGCACTCAATTGCCAATCCTGATATATACTGATCACAAAAACCTTCAATACCTTCAGACTAATAGAACTCTTTCCCACCGGCAGGTTCGGTGGTCGTTATTCTTTCTGAGGTTTAATTTTTTAGTGACTTATACGCCCGCAGAAAAAAATAAAAAAGCGGATGCACTTTCACGACTAGCCGAGAAAGATTCTACCGAAGTTCCCTCAGTTCCTATAATACCACTTGAACGTATTATCGGTGTCATTCGCTCCCTGAAGGAAGAGATTTTGCACAGCATAGGACTGGACTCACCTCCACCACAACTAACTACTGACGCAGAAGGCTTCCTCTATTACAATGATAAATTATACATACCCCCTACTATGCGAACCAAGATCTTGGAATTGTCGCATGATGTACCTATGGCAGGACATATGGGTATGACTAAAACTTTAAATCTACTTACTAGGCAGTTTTGGTGGCCAGACATGAAGACAACCGTAAAAAAGTTAGTTTCATCTTGTGATATCTGTGCAAGGTCTAAAATCGACAACACGAAACCATCGGGGTTACTTTGTAGTTTACCGATACCCCAGGTTCCGTGGGAAGTGGTATCCTTAGATTTCATAGTGGAACTACCACCTTCCAAAGGATTCAACACCATCTTGGTATCAGCGGACCATCTGACCAAGATGGCACATTTTACTCCTATCCGAAGACTACCTTCGTCCAAACAAACAGCGGAATTACTTGTGAAACATGTCTTTAAGTTACATGGTATTCCAAAAACACTGCTGTCTGACCGTGGTTCACAATTCATCTCAAAGTTTTGGCTAGCTCTATGTCAGATACTACGAATAGAGCGTAAACTTACTTCTCCATACCACCCTCAGACCAACGGACAGACAGAGAGAGTTAACCAGTGCATTGAACAGTATCTGCTTTGCTATACTTCGTATCTACAGGACGATTGGGCAGATCTCCTCCCGCTGGCGGAATTCGCCTATAACAACGCGACTCATAGCACTACTAAACAAAGTCCATTTTACCTAAATTACGGGTTTCATCCCACACTCCTTCCACCACGTATCTTGCCATCAAGTAATCCAGTGGCATCTGATTATCTTGCCCAGATAAAGGATTCTCTGGGATTACTCAACAATACCATATCACATGCTCATAGCCAACAAAAGAGGTACTACGACCTCCGTAGGAAACCCTCTCCCCAATATGCCATTGGGGATCTTGTTTGGCTTTCTACAAAAAATCTGAGATTAAAAATCCCTAGTAAAAAACTTGGACCTCTATTTCTGGGACCTTTCCCAATAGAGAAGCTTATTGGAAAAGCTGCAGTACAACTCACATTACCAGCAGACCTCAAGATACATCCTATCTTCCATGTGTCTCTACTGAAGCCCCATGTTCCTAACCAAGGAATAAGGCCTACTATCTCACCTCCACCTCCTGTACAAGTGGAAGGTGGAGAAGAATTTGAGATAAAAGAAATTTTGGATTCCCGTTTCAATAGAAGAAGACTCCAGTATCTTGTACGATGGAAGAACTATGGGCCCCAAGATGACACCTGGCTGGATACCTCCGATATACATGCCCCTAGACTGATTCGCAATTTCCACTCGAAATATCCAGAAAAAACAGTTCTAGAGGCCTTCCGGAGCCAGCCTTAAGGGGGGGGGTACTGTAATGTTCTGGTACCTCTGGTACCCTTGTTCCATATTTCTCCTTTGCTAATTGCGTCCCATCTTGTGTAACAAGAGACGCATATACCTTTAAGACCGGATGACATCATTGCCGAGCGCCGCTATGAGCGGCTATTTCAATCGCCGGCTTTCTCTCACTCATCGCTCGTTCAAACCACATGTTCACCGCACCTTCTCCTGTGAAGTCGGAGCTGCTGACATTTCCTTTGCTGAACTGACGCCGGAAACCTCGCCGCTGATCCGTATCTCGCTACGGGATCACCTCTCTATCTATGGACATTGTTACTACTAACCTATCTAAGTGATAAGTACCCCACAGGGGATTCCTTACTAACCAATCTCCTACTGTCATCTACTGCAATTACCAGGACTATCTATCTATCTATTCCATACCATCTGCATAGACTGTTAGCTCTTGGGACTACCTTCAACTATCCTTGCACTAGGTTACTCTGTCTAAGTATACTCCATCTGTGTCCTCTTACCATCTGCACTATACTAGACATCAGAACCTATCTGCTTTACCATCACCTGAAACTCTCCTAATATTACTCCTAGTAATCACCATACAACCTGTCTCTCATCTATACATTCTCATATGTTCTATCCCTCCACTAAAACATCTGATTGAGTATATGTATATTGCATAACAGGCTGTACACCGTGAGGAAGTCCTGAGAGTTGGATAGGTTTATTCAACAGTATCTCTACAAGGCTACTGAGTGTGATAATTCTGCAGCTGAAAATCCATCCATTAACAAAAACGCATGAACGTTACAGCACTCCGCTTCTTTGGTCAACCATGGCGAGGCCTGTTCTGAGTGGAACCTGTCTTGTTAAACCGCTGTATGGTCTTGGCCACCCTGCTGCAGCTCAGTTTCAAGGTCTTAGCAATCTTCCTTGAGCCTAAGCTATCTTTATGTAGAGCAACAATTCTTTTTTTCAGATCCTAAGAGAGTTCTTTGCCATGAGGTGCCATGTTTAACTTCCAGTGACCAGTATGAGAGAGTGAGAGCGATAACACCACATTTAACACACCTGCTCCCCATTAGAGATGTCCCGAACTATTCGCCGGCGAACATCGCTTGTTCGCGTCCGCCGCTGCGGGCGAACATATGCGATGTTCGGTCCGCCCCCTATACTTCATCATTGAGGCAAACTTTGACCCTGTACCTCACAGTCAGCAGACACATTCCAGCCAATCAGCATACCCTCCCTCCCACACCCTCCCACCTCCTATAAAAAAGCAAGGGCAGCATCCATCTT
The DNA here is from genome assembly GCF_965119305.1 of Pelophylax lessonae. Taxonomy (NCBI): domain Eukaryota; kingdom Metazoa; phylum Chordata; class Amphibia; order Anura; family Ranidae; genus Pelophylax; species Pelophylax lessonae. The sequence goes on from NC_138771.1 coordinate 432,158,041, forward strand.
AGATCATTCTGAAGCAGTGTGTTAGTGAGAGCAGGGAGAGTGCTGCTGCTGCTGCTGTTAATAGGGGCAGTGGTTAGATAGTGTTCTCAGTCCACTCCTGCTGTAAGGACAGCATCCTGACAGCCCCCCAAAAAGCCCTTTTTAGGGCTGGTATTTCAGTCAATTTTTTTTGATATATATATATATCTTATATGAAGGCTATCCTTCATATAAGATAGGGCCAGGGACTATTCATAGGATTCAGATATATTGGGCAGACTAGATGGGCCAAATGGTTCTTATCTGCCGACACATTCTATGTTTCTATGTTTCTATGTTTGATATATATATATATATATTGTGCAGTTGCCTGCCCGCCGTGTGTGGGAGGCCACAGACCCACCACAGACTGTACTGTGTGCACACCACACTCATATCGGGTGGCACAGTACCTTGCAGTTTAAAAAATAATTTTTTTTTTTCCTCTGTCATAATTGCAGTTGCCTGCCGGCTGCCAGTGAGTGTCAGGTCCACAGAGTGTACTGTGCTCACTGCAGCGCCCACCACTGATTTATACGGTGGCACAACACCTTGCAAATTCAAAATAAATTATTTTTTTTAATTGCAGTTGCCTGGCCTGCCAGTGAGTGTCAGGTCCACAGAGTGTACTGTGCCCACTGCAGTGCCCACCACTAATATATATACGGTGGCACAGCACCTTGCAAATTAAAAAAAAAATATTTTTTATAATTGCAGTTGCCTGGCCCGCCAGTGAGTGTCAGGTCCACAGAGTGTACTGTGCCCACTGCAGTGCCCACCATTCATATATATACGATGGCACAGCACCTTGCAAATTAAAAAAATATATATTTTTTATAATTGCAGTTGCCTGGCCTGCCAGTGAGTGTCAGGTCCACAGAGTGTACTGTGCCCACTGCAGTGCCCACCACTCATATATACGGTGGCACAGCACCTTGCAAATTAAAAAAATATATATTTTTTATAATTGCAGTTGCCTGGCCTGCCAGTGAGTGTCAAGTCCACAGAGTGTACTGTGCCCACTGCAGTGCCCACCACTCATATATACGATGGCACAGCACCTTGCAAATTAAAAAAATATATATTTTTTATAGTTGCCTGCCAGTGAGTGTCAGGTCCACAGACTGTACTGTACCCACTGCAAATGGACTGTTTGCGGTTGTTTGCGGTGCGTTAAACGGGGAGTTTGGTCTGTCAGAGTTTGGTCTGTCACTGTGAAGCGGGCATAACCCTTACACTACCTGATTGATACAACATCATACCTGATCTTATACACACACTGGATGTTTTAAAGCACGTTATTCCAAACAATTTAGGAATGTTAGGTGATTTATGCCCTTTATGGATTAAAACCCGACTCTGCGTCAACTATGTAATTTTCCATGGGAGTTTTGCCATGGATCCCCCTCCGGCATGCCACAGTCCAGGTGTTAGTCCCTTTGAAACAACTTTTCCATCACTATTGTGGCCAGAAAGAGTCCCTGTGGGTTTTAAAATTCACCTGCCTATTGAAGTCTATGGCGGTTTGCCCCTTCGCAGACATTTGTGGAGGTTTGCGTTCGCCGTTCGCGAACGGCAAATTTTAGGTTTGCGACATCTCTACTCCCCATTCACACCTGAGACCTTGTAACACTAACGAGTCACATAACACCAGGGAGGGAAAATGGCTAATTGGGCCTAATTTGGGCATTTTGATTTAGGAGTGTACTCACTTTTGTTCCCAGCAGTTTAGACAATAATGGCTGTGTGATGAGTTATTTTGAGAGGACAGCAGATTTACACTGTTATACAAGCTGTTCACTCACTACTTTTCATTGTAGCAAAGTGTAATTTCTTCAGTGTTGTCACATGAAAAGATATAATAAAATATTTACAAAAATGTTAGGGGTGTACTCACTTTTGTGAGATACTGTATATCCCACTGGATAGAGGCGTTCCTATCTTGTAGGTCTATTTCCAGTAATTAAGCTTTAAGGTGGTCTCAACCTCAAAATCTTGGGTTTTATTGTTTGATATTATGATTCAAGGGGTGATTGTATGGATGCCCACCTCTCAGTGTTTATATTGTTTTTGTTGTCCCATACCTATGCAATAGCGCAAAACATGTTATCCCTGTCCACTTCTGTTGGTGGCCAAGTGCTCACCTGTGACCTTAGAAAAGACCTAACCCAACTGCCAATATTTTCTGTTGTTCTGTTTCCCCCCATGTATGTACAATTTCTTGCTGTCTATACAGAGCTTGCAAGAATTGTTTGGTGCTCTTTTCCTTTTGTTCTTCTCAAAATAATAATACAAAACAATTGAAACAGAAAGTGTGGGAGCTGGGTGCCTCTCCTGGTTATAGATGATTGCTGATCACATTGTTCACAGAAGGATGCTAAACACTGGAGTGTCAGATTCGACTTAAAGTGGAACTTAAGTCAGAAAATTAAGACCTGCTAGATCACTTCAGGCTGGCCCTTTTGGCAGCTATAGCTACAGTATCTCACAAAAGTGAGTACACCCCTTACATTTTTGTAAATATTTTATTATAGCTTTTCAAGTGACAACACAGAAGAAATGATACTTTGCTACAATTTAAAGTAGTGAGTGTACAGCTTGTATAACAGTTAAAAATTGCTGTCCCCTCAAAATAACACAATACACAGCCATTAATGTCTAAACCGCTGGCAACAAAAGTGAGTACACCCCTAAGTGAAAATTTCCAAATCGGGCCTAATTAGCCTTTTTCCCTCCCTGGTGTCATGTGACTCATAAGTGTTACAAGGTCTCAGATGTGAATGGGGAGCAGGTGTGTTAAATTTGGTGTTAACGCTCTAACTCTCTCATACTGGTCACTGGTAGTACAGTATGGCACCCCATGGCAAGGAACTCTCTAAAGCAGCTATGTCCAAACTGTGGCCCTCCAGCTGTTCAGGAACTACAATTCCCATCATGCCTAGTTATGTCTGTGAATGTCAGAGATTTACAATGCCTCATGGGAATTGTAGCTCCTGAAAAGCTGGAGGGCCATAGTTTGGACACCCCTGCTCTAAAGGATCTTAAAAAAATTATTTTTGCTCTACATAAAGATGGCCTAGGCTATAAGAAGATTTCCAAGATCCTGAAACTGAGCTGCAACATGGTGGCCACAACCATACAGCAGTTTACCTGGACAGGTTTCACTCAGAACAGGCCTCGCCATGGTCGACCAAAGAAGCTGAGTGCACGTGTTCAGCGTCATATCCAGAGGTTGCCTTTGGGAAATAGACGTATAAGTGCTGCCAGCATTGCTGCAGAGGTTAAAGGTGTGGGGGGTCAGCCTTTCAGTGCTCAGACCATACGCCGCACACTGCATCAAATTGGTCTGCATAGCTGTCTTCCAAGAAGGAAGCCTCTTCTAAAGATAATGCACAAGAAAGCACGCAAACAGTTTGCTGAAGAGAAGCAGACTAAGGACATGGATTATTGAAACCATGGCCCGTAGTCTGATGAAATCAAGATAAACCTATTTGGTTCAGATGGTGTCAAGCGTGTGTGGCGGCAACCAGGTGATGAGTACAAAGACAAGTGTGTCTTGCCTACAGTTAAGCATGGTGGTGGGAGCGTCATGGTCTGGGGCTGCATGAGTTCTACTGGCACTGGGGAGCTACAGTTCATTGAGGGAACCATGAATGCCAACATGTACTATGACATACTGAAGCAGAGCATGATCCCTTTGGAGACTGAGCCGCAGGGCAGTATTCTAACATGATAATGACCCCAAAAACACCTCCAAGATGATCACTGCCTTGCTAAAGAAGCTGAGAGTAAAGGTGATGGACTGGCCAAGCATGTCTCCAGACCTAAACCCTATTTAGCATCTGTGGGGCATCCTCGAACTGAAGGTGGAGGAGCGCAAGGTCTCTAACATCCACCGGCTTCGTGATGTCGTCATGGTGAAATGGAAGAGGACCCCAGTAGCAACCTGTGACGCTCTGGTGAACTCCATGCCCAAGAGGGTTAAGGCAATGCTGGAAAATAATGGTGGCCACACAACATATTGACACTTTGGGCCCAATTTAAACATTTTGACTTAGGGGTGTACTCACTTTTGTTGCCAGCGGTTTAGACATTAATGGCTGTGTGTTGAGTTATTTTGAGGGGACAGCAAATTTCACTGTTATACAAGTGGTTATACAAGCGGTACTCTCACTACTTTACATTGTAGCAAAGTGTAATTTCTTCAGTGTTGTCACATGAAAAGATATAATAAAATATTTACTGTGCTCAGTTGCTCTCTATTTTTAGGCAGCGTGCCAAATTTGTAGAGGCTGATCTGCTAATAGCCTAAAGATTTGCTGCTGTTCAGGGGTTCTGGGCTTCAGCAAAATTGTAGCCCCCAGCAAGAAGAAACTGGTAGCATACTTTTTATTGTGTAATGTATGTTTCTTGCTAAAGAACATTATTTTTTATAAATTTATTATGGGTAATTCCCCTTTAAAGGCCCCATTTTCCTGTGATGTGACAAGTGAAGTAATGGAGTTCTGCTAGTCCTGAGCATTTGCAACCCTAAAGCCCCGTACACACGTACCGATCGTCGGCCGACAGAACGTCCTACAAATGTTCGCGGCTGGTGTGTTTGTTGTTTGTCTGTTGAAAAGTGCTCTAAACTTGCCCAGGACATTTGTCTTCCGACAGAAAATGACGTCACTACGTTCCACGCACGTTCGCCGCTACAAAAGAGGAAGTGAGTGTTTGGCCGTGACCCTTCTGGGCATCTCGCGCTGATTTCGGTAGCATTTGTTTGGTTGACGACATTTCGCTATTTTCCGAGACATCGTTCGAGAATTTATTATGGCGACCGTGAATTCGTCCGTTGCTGTCGTTAGTGTTGGAGTTTTGGCTCTGAGACGACGTACGAGCAATAGGAAGAAGAAGCGGACCTCCTGGACGAAAAATTGGTTGCTTAACCGTGATCAATTTTCTCATATGTCCTTGCTGAGGGAGCTCCAGGAAAATAATCCTGATGACTTCAGGAATTATTTGAGGATGACGGATCCCATCTTTTACCGTCTTCTTGCCCTGGTGTCCCCCTATATTCTGAAGCAGGATACTTGTATGCGGCTTGCAATTACTCCTGAGCAAAGGTTAATTGCGACGTTGAGGTATCTTGCAACAGGGAGAAGCCTGCAGGATCTGAAGTTCACCACAGGCATCTCCCCCCAAGCACTTGGTATCATCATCCCTGAGACCTGCTCTGCCATCATCAAGGTCTTGCAGAAGGACTATATCAAGGTATGTTTGATTTTTTACATTACATTACATGTATTACTAGTTTCACCCGAATTATGATGTTTTTGGATGTACAGCAATTGATACAGGCCATTATTTGTAAACTACCCTCTGTCCGCATGCACATAGTAGTAAAGATGTAGATTATCTTTAACCATTTGTAAAATTACCCACTAACCACCCCACCATTCTCTCCTATGTGTCCCTAAACGCATTGCCTGTTAACAGTATTTTGAATTTGGGTCATTTTATTGCTTTCCCTCAAACAATTATTCCTTGGCCAATGTTTTAGTACCTAGTTAATGATTTATCTAAAATACATCAGTCCATCCATTCCCACCTATGATTCTGTATGTTTATGTAATGATGTTAAAACCTTCACTGACCACAAGCCCTTATTGATGTATAAATGCCCAGTTTTACTTACCCATCCCCCACCCACATGCTAAATCTCAAAGTCAGCATATACCAAAGCTCAAGTTCAGAGGTCTTCAAACTATGGCCCACCAGTTGTTCACGAACTTCAATTTCCATCATGCCTAGTCATGTCTGTGAATGTCAGAGAATTACAAGGCCTCATGGGATGTGTAGTTCTGCAACAGCTGGAGGGCCGTAGTTTGTAAATCTCAGCTCTAGCTGGTGAGTATAATGGGCCATACACACTAGAAGATTGTCAGAACAATTTATCCTTCCGATTTACCAAAATCAAATAATATGAGGTCCAACAAACACTTTCAAATCCTATGCAATCTGGTAGGCCCTTGCACTACATAGAAAAGGTAAATCTGCACGAAAAAGTCTTCAGAGAATCTTCTAGTGTGTATGGCCCTTTACAATATAAGAACAATAGGAGGTTGAAAAGAAATGTATGTAGATGTTACATCCCCATATCCAAACCTTTGCCTTCCTGTTGTATATTTTTTTAGCAAGTTGCATAAGCATTTAACAGACAACTGTGTGTGTAATTAATAATGTGATGTGCTCAAGCACTAATTTTATTTTTTTTATTTTTTCCCCACAGTTTCCTTCAAACGCAGAGCAATGGCTGGAGATTTCTGATCAATTTCTGGAGAAGTGGAATTTTCCCAATTGTGGGGGTGCTATTGATGGGAAGCACGTCCGCATTGTCCCCCCTCCGAATTCCGGCACATTTTATTATAATTATAAAGGTTTTTTTAGTATAGTCATGCTAGCCATAGTTAATGCAAACTATGAGTTTATTTTTTTGGATATTGGCAAAAATGGCCGCAATTCGGATGGGGGAGTTATTGATCAGACGGAGTTCGCTCGTCGTCTAAAGAACGGCACTCTGAACCTGCCATCCAGGGAGCAAACTGTTGAGGGTATGAGCTTTGTGTTTATCGCAGATGAGGCTTTTGCGCTTGGGGAGCATCTCATGAAGCCCTACCCTCAGAGGAACCTCACCCCAGACCAAAGGATTTACAACTACCGGTTGTCCAGAGCTCGCAGAGTTGTGGAGAATGCCTTCGGGATAATGGCCAACCGGTTCCGGATATTCCTGACGTCCATAAACCTGGCACTGTACAAAGTGGATAATGTGGTCTTGTGTTGCTGCATTTTGCACAACTTCCTACGCAGGAATGCACAAAATTATGTATTGCAGCAACTGGATACTGACCCTGCTATGCCAGGTACAAGTGGAGAGGCCCAACCTTCTAACCAAGTGGAGTCCATGCCGTCAATGGAAGTTGGACGGTCAGCATTGGCATCACACAGGGCCCGTCAGATCCGCCAGGAATATCTGGACTATTTCGTGGGGAGAGGAGCTGTGTCCTGGCAGCAATCACTGTCACAAACACATTAATCTTGTTAAAGATTGGACACACAAGATAAATGTCAGAGATATATTATTTTTCAACACATTAAACAAAAATTGCAATGATTCTGTATTGTGGATTATAATCATTTGGGCACATATGCCAAACACAATTATTTGGGTTAATCATGTGTTATATATGTGTGACTTTGGAAGGGTTAATACATTCATCAGTGTGTTTCTTGACTGTAGTCTCTCACCAGCTGATCCAAAGTGATGATGGCCATGTGTTATTTTTTAGCCAGTGGTGTAAATACAAGGGCCTTCTGCACCCCACAAAATGTACACAAACCCTGTCACATTGAGAACTAGGTCACACCCAAGGTTCATCTAATGTCACCTTATATTGGTGTTCATTGTCCAGAAGTTGCCCATACTATATATTTCAGATAATACATTAGGGTATTAACAAAGTACCTACACCTGTTATGTTGTGTTCATTTATGACATCCTTCTCACTGCCCACCAATGTTAGGATATGTCAGTGTTATGTGAAACTTGATCATTGTTCATCTCAAAGTGTTATATATATATAGGTAATGGAAAGTGAACTAGAGCAACGAACAAGCAATACACTATAGATTACACTGATCTCCCTACACTGATTGCTACTGGCAATATCAATGCCATATTGAATCCTAGGACTGCTAGTACCTTGAGTGTTGAGTCACACTTATGCGATGCGGGAAGTCTGCGACTTTGCAGCCTTCCAGCATTGCATAAGGGTGACCCGCCACTTACTTTTTCCACAGGATTGTATTCCACAAGTGTTAAGCACTGTGCGATCCAATCCAGATACATCAGAAATAAAGGGTCATGTGCGACTTGTATGCGTGTTCAGTGCGAATGTAGCCATACAAAGTGTATGTCTCAATTCACACTGCACATCTGATGGCATGTAATATCGTAGCGCACTGCTCCTTTATTACATGCGATCAGATGTTCATGCGAAAATCAGCTATACAGTTTGTATGGCTCAATTTGCACTGCACTCGCACAAAAGTCGCACATGATGCATTTATTCAGCCGCATCAGGATAGGATCGCACAGTCGTTCAAACTTGTGTGATCCGATCCTGTGTGAAATGTCAGATCGCACTGTGATATGCGTTAAAACTGGGGGTATCTTTAACATTTCATTGACACCTCCAGCAACTTGCATATGGCAGTGTCCCAAATGCTTTCATTAACATGTAAATATGTGAATAGGACAGCCATCATACATTTAGTGCTTCTTTACACAGCTTTAGACCTCGACCCCCCAACAAAAGTCTAATAAAGAATTGAACACACATTGTTGAATGTAAAAATGTTTTAGTATCAAACATTCACAGGGTTAGGGTTAGGGTTAGGGTTAGGGTGTTGGAAAGTGCTTTTCCCAAACTTGGGTACACTCTTTAACATCTGAGTGTCATAAAACTGGCATAAAATATTATATAAAAATAGGAACATCCCAAAACAAACAGTAAAAAATTTTAAATTATTTTTTTTTAAAATTTGGCAAGCATGTCCACAAAATCACGCATCTTTCCTTGCAATGCCGTTGCAGTCTCTTTTATTTGCTCGAGGTCTGAGCAGCATTGAAGAGCCTCACGGGTCAATTTGGCCAATGTGCAACTATGTAATACATGATCTGGAAAATAAAATACAACGGAGTCAATGTGAATCACCTACATGAGGTCATAATATAGAAACATTTGGTGTGCAGGTAATCTTTAAATTCCTCTCGAGTTAATACCTACCCTGTTCTTATGCTCTTTTGCCCTAGGCTCTTCATCTTCCTCCTGACCTCCTCCAATGCTGTTGCTGATGATTCTGCCGGTCTCCTGAGCTTACTATATATTCATTAGGGGTGTGAACGCATGATGACGTCATTGTGAGGGCATGGTTGTAATGTATATATATTAAGATGCAGAGACCAGAGACGGGCAGAATGCACGGCAACAGCATTGGAGGAGGACAGGAGGAAGAAGAAGAGCCTAGGGCAAAAGAGCAGACAACATAAGAGCAGAAGATTGGACAGCAGAAGACTGGAGAGGAGAAGATCCAAAGAGCAGAGTGGAGAAGACCGGACGAAGATCTTTAAGAACATTTCATAAACGTCTCCTGTCGTTATTCACATACACTTCCATTTATGTGGTTAATGTGTAGGGGTACTATGTACCCCATACCCATTCACATAGTGATTGGGGTCTGGGATCTGGGGGCCACCCTTTGTTAAAGGTTGCTTCCAAAGTCCTAGGAACCCCCTGGCCGCATGACCCCCCAAAACCACCAGACAGGGTTGTGGGGATGAGGCTCTTGTCCTCCTCTACATGGGAGTAAGGTGCTTTTGGGTGTGCGGTGCAGAGGCCCCCTGGCCCAAAGCAACAAAACCCCCCCATGTTGAGGGCATGTGTCCTGCTGTGGTCCAGGGGGTGTTTGGTCCGCTTGCTCGTTTTCTTTCCTGGCCTGACAAGCTGCATGCTTGTATAAGGGTCTGGTAGGGGTTTTGGGGGTAACCCACGCTGTCTTTTTGTTGTGGGCATACCCTCAAACTCAATACCACACACAAAAGGCCTGGTTGTGAACTTGGGGGGACACCCACGGTGGGTTCTTCAATTTTTTGGTGTAGTTCCCCCTCAAAAATCTTCACAACGCAAGTGGCCCCGCAAGTCAGAGCATCCTGATCCGACTTACGGTGCGACTTCCATTCAAATAAAGAGGCTCCCATAGGGAACTAGTGTTGTAAATTGGAGGCTAAAAATAACACTGATAAAAATCATTCTGAAAAAACCTACGTGGGCACACAATTGGCTCTTGGACACTTGGTCCTGGTTCCTCCACAGTTTCTGAAGTGGCTTCCATGCTGCTTGGCAAGTTGCCAGGAGATATTGGTTCAGACCTGGCTGGGGATGCCACATCCTGGCATGACGCAACATCTGCAATGTAAATTTGTAAGGGAATACAAGAATATAAGGTTAAACAATCATTGCAAATACACATATTTCTATGATCCCACTACACAAAAATCTGTGACTACCAACCTTCTTGTTGCTCTGGTGTCTGGTCACTTGTAGGCTCCACCAGAATCACCTCAGGCATAATGTCTTCATCTACATAATACAAAACATTGGCCATATCATAAAAGTCACAAGAGGTACATTTGTTAGGACATGGTGCCCTGCTTGATAGCTCTTTTAGTAACAAATATGAAGACATGTACATGGTTATCTACGAAAAATATGGTACATTAATGTTTGACAGTGCATAGGAACCAATTACCTTTAGTGGAATCTGTGCCACCATCTGGGCCCATGTCCTCCTCTTCTTCCACAACTGCCGATGGAGCTGCCAAACCTCTCCTCCTCCTTTCCCATAGTTTGGCACGGAGTTTACGTTTTTCTCCTATTTAAAGGTTTGAATAATAATCTGTGATTAATAGGAATGTTTGCTGAGAAGATTCGTGCAGGAAAGAACGTTCGTTGCAACACAATACATATATTTTTAACTATGGCTTCCTGACTTTTAATGTCATATACTAAAACATCAACAATAGATCGATCAAATCACGACATGACAACTAAAATGAGTAATCTAACTTTTTACATAGACATTATAATCTAGACATGTTAATACAACATACACAAAATTATAAAAAACATATTTCATGATTAAAAAAAAAAAAAAAAAAAAAAAAAAACTTACTTTTTTTCAAAATCCGATGGATTTGGGAAAGCTGATCCTGCTCACGGTGTTTGAGGTCAGACCACCGTTTCCGAATCTGATCTTTCGATCGCTCGACACCGAATTTTTTGACCAAACAGGCCACCACCTTGTCCATGATGCCATCTTTCCTGGCATTGGGCCGATCGTAATTTGCCAACTTTCCATCGTAATCCATTTTTTCTAAAATGGAGACCATCTCCACCATTTCTGGCTTTGACATGGGTGTAGCCCTTGATTTTCGGGTGGCCCAATCACTTCGGCCCCCACTAATTGAGCTCCCAGATTGTTGAGACATGGTTCCTAATTAAACAATGATTATTCCACTGCCTCAGGTGTGAGTGCCGCATGTAGGCCTGATCTTCGGCACGTACACACCCCTGCACAAGCCCGCCACTGGAGGAGGAGTTGACGCCTGCGCTGTATTTAAAGGACGCCAGATCGTTCGGCCGACGATTCGCTAGCGGACATATCGAGAGTTGGAGCACGATCGAGCGGCGAATCACGACTTTTCCCCACAAACAAAGGTACGACTCTTTTAATAGAAAGTGTGTGTTTTGGGCCCTATACAGCTTTTATTAGGAATATCTTTATTATGTGCCAAAATACATGCTATTTTAATATGTTTTGTGTTGTTTTGTGTCTTGCAGGCATACAGTGGGTACGGAAAGTATTCAGACCCCCTTAAATTTTTCACTCTTTGTTATATTGCAGCCATTTGCTAAAATCATTTAGGTTCATTCTTCTTCCTCATGAATGTACGCATAGCACCCCATACTGACAGAAAAACACAGAATTATTGACATTGTTGCAGATTTATTAAAAAAGAAAAACTGAAATATCACATGGTCCTAAGTATTCAGACCCTTTGCTCAGTATTTAGTAGAAGCCCCCTTTTGATCTAATACAGCCAGGAGTCTTTTTGGGAAAGATGCAACAAGTCTTTCACACCTGGATTTGGGGATCCTCTGCCATTCCTCCTTGCAGATCCTCTCCAGTTCTGTCAGGTTGGATGGTAAATGTTGGTGGACAGCCATTTTTAGGTCTCTCCAGAGATGCTCAATTGGGTTTAAGTCAGGGCTCTGGCTGGGCCATTCAAGAACAGTCAGGAAGTTGTTGTGAAGCCACTCCTTCGTTATTTTAGCTGTGTGCTTAGGGTCATTGTCTTGTTGGAAGGTAAACCTTCGGCCCAGTCTGAGGTCCAGAGCACTCTGGAGAAGGTTTTTGTTCAGGATATCCCTGTACTTGGCCGCATTCATCTTTCCCTCGATTGCAACCAGTCGTCCTGTCCCTGCAGCTGAAAAACACCCCCACACCATGATGCTGCCACCACCATGCTTCACTGTTGGGACTGTATTGGACAGGTGATGAGCAGTGCCTGGTTTTCTCCACACATACCGCTTAGAATTAAGGCCAAAAAGTTCTATTTTGGTCTCATCAGACCAGAGAATCTTATTTCTCACCATCTTGGAGTCCTTCAGGTGTTTTTTAGCAAACTCCATGCGGGCTTTCATGTGTCTTACACTGAGGAGAGGCTTCCGTCGGGCCACTCTGCCATAAAGCCCCGACTGGTGGAGGGCTGCAGTGATGGTTGACTTTCTACAACTTTCTCCCATCTCCTGACTGCATCTCTGGAGCTCAGCCACAGTGATCATTGGGTTCTTCTTTACCTCTCTCACCAAGACTCTTCTCCCCCGATAGCTCAGTTTGGCCGGACGGCCAGCTCAAGGAAGGGTTCTGGTCGTCCCAAACGTCTTCCATTTGAGGATTATGGAGGCCACTGTGCTCTTAGGAACCTTAAGTGCAGCAGAAATATTTTTGTAACCTTGACCAGATCTGTGCCTTGCCACAATTCTGTCTCTGAGCTCTTCAGGCAGTTCCTTTGACCTCATGATTCTCATTTGCTCTGACATGCATTGTGATCTGGAAGGTCTTATATAGACAGGTGTGTGGCTTTCCTAATCAAGTCCAATCAGTATAATCAAACACAGCTGGACTCAAATGAAGGTGTAGAACCATCTCAAGGATGATCAGAAGAAATGGAAAGCACCTGAGTTAAATATATGAGTGTCACAGCAAAGGGTCTGAATACTTAGGACCATGTGATATTTCAGTTTTTCTTTTTTAATAAATCGGCAACAATGTCAACAATTCTGTGTTTTTCCGTCAATATGGGGAGCTGTGTGTACATTCATGAGGAAGAAGAATGAACTTAAATGATTTTAGCAAATGGCTGCAATATAACAAAGAGTGAAAAATGTAAGGGGGTCTGAATACTTTCCGTACCCACTGTATACTGTCCTGCAATATGGTGGACAATTTCACCACCCACAACTTTCTCATCAGTTTCATTGATGAATTCAGGCAACTGCCGTGTTTGTGGCAAGTCAAGTCCGCAGATTATAAAAATAGAAAACTCAGAAAACAGGCCATGGAACATTTGGTGGCCTTCTACAAGCCCGTCTGTCCTGGGGCAAATTTTGAGTATATACGCAAAAAAATAAACAGTATTCGCACTGCCTACAGGCGGGAGTTAAAAAAAATTGAAGATTCCACCCAGTCTGGAGCAGGGGCACGGAATGTATATGTACCACGGCTGTGGTACTATGATAACATGCGATTCCTGGCAGACACCATGGAATCCAGGCCGTCAATTTCAACACTGCCTTCTACTTCGGCAGAGGGCTCAGTGTCTGTAGATCCAAGCCAGGATGAGGATTTCCTGGAGGAGAGTTTTACTCAGGTATGGCATTTCACAATATATTGTCTGCTAAAATGTAATCATGTAACAAAATTATAAGCTAAACCATAATTGACCCTTTATGTAAACGGGCATAGCAAGGGGTTGGCATGACAGGCAACCGCCAGGGGCGCAGGCCAAGGGGGGTGGGTCACAAAAACATTGGCATTGTTTTATTGTTTATTTTAACAATCCACTCAGCCTGCACACCCCAGAACCCCCAGTTTGCAGGTGGATTCATGCAGGTGTAAAACATTGAGAGCTGCTTCATGCAGGTGTAAAACATTGAGAGCAGCTGAGCCAAAAGACCAGGAGACTGAGACTGCCTCTCACTGCATCCCCAGCACACCTCCGGTCTTACAAACAGTGCTGCATCCCCAGCACACCTCTGGTCCTAACAAACACTGCTGTAGCCTCAGCATTCCTCTGGCTCAACCTTTTTTAATACAAAACTAACAGCTCCTGCAAATGATCCATCCATCCTTGCTTCCATGTCTCTGGTCTCTCACTCTGGGTCAGCAAGGCAGGTGGCTTCCTTATTCCTGTTTCCCTGCACTGCTTCACCCTCAATGCCCTACATCAAGCCCTCTGCAAGTTCAGGCCCCTCTCTCTCTCTGCAACCCCCCTCCTCTCTCTCTCACACCCCCTCTTTCTCTCCCTCTCTCTATCTCTCAACCCTCTCTTTCTTTTTCACACCTGAGACAATGATTGCCCACTACAGAGCTCTACACTGGGCAAACAAGGGGCAAATTAGAAACTTTTAATGCCCTTTAATTTTTTTTTGGGGGGGTGGGTTACAGTTTTACATTGATCTTGGGGGGGGGGGGGGGTTGTTGCCAAATACAGCTCCTCAACAAGGGCACTGGAGACCCTAGATACGCCACTGTATGTAAAGTCTGCTATTTGTTCACAATAATATAACAAACATGCATTTTGATATACACTATAACATTCTAATCAATTGTTCATTTCATCAACAGGGAAGTGTCACTGAGGAGGAGCCAGGTTGCAGCCAGGAGCCTGGGGAGCCTGTGGAGCCTGAGGAGCCTGAGGAGCCTGCGGAACTCTTTCCACCACCACCTCCTCCTGCCAAACGGAGGCAAAAGAGGAAACACATCGACGACATCACAGATGAATTCATACAGGAGGCCACCATAGCCCTCCGTAGGAAACCGGAGGCAAATGAGTCCTTCGGGAATATGACTGCCAAAATTTTGGATAAGGTGGACCTCAGGCAGTGTCAGTATGCCAGAAAAATTATTCTTGATGTGCTGCAAAAGGCTGAAAACGGCATACTTACTGAGCACAGCCATGCATGCCAGGAGCACCCGTGCCCTCCACCTCCACCTCCACCTCCACAACACCCACCACCTCGCCAAATGCCACATGGCCAGTGGCAATATGGCCAGCAGGATCCAAACCTGCCCTCATGGCAACCTGATTACAGTTACCAGCAACTTTAATTTTTGTAACCCCCTATTATTTATTTTACCCCTGTTTGCCAGTTTCTAGTTTAATTTTGTCCAAATGGACCTTTTTTATGTTTAGTTTATTATACGGAAAGTATTGATGTTTGCTTTGGTTTTTTTTGCTGAGATCCAAAAAATAAAGAAATTGAAAATACAAAATGGCCTATCTGAATTTGTTAACATGTTTAATATTGTGCATAACCTGAAAAATATGTTTTAGACATTAATTCATACAAGAATAAAGGGTCATATCAATAGTTAGATCTTTGGTGTGAAAATACAAAAATAATGGTGAAGAGTTCAAATTATTTAATTCTAAAATTTGATAGAACAGATAGAATAGACAAACATTATCTTCATCATAACAGAACACATGCCTTTTTATTAGAAAAGTATGGCATTATGAGCAGCATCTTCCTTCTTCTCACATTTATCAAGATGAGCATGTGCTCCGCATTTCACCTATTTCTTGGACTTCCGCGAGCCGAAAGTTCTTTCTGAATAAAATGTTGAGTTTACTAGAGAAAATTCTTCCGGGAACTCATTTGGTTTGATCATGCGTGTTGGGATTTGTAGCTGTGTGTCGGCCGAATTGTGTACTGACAGGCGAACAATCGTCCGTTCTGGTGTCGGCATACAAAAATTTTCATGTTTGCAAGAAAGACTTTTGTCCGCGGATTGTGCGCAGACATCTGTCGGAGGCACCATACTAACACGCGTACAATCGGCAGATCCTTCGTCCACCGACGTTTGTATGCCGACGATCGGTACGTGTGTACGGGCCTTAAGCCTCTCTCCCATGGACTGTAAAATCATGAAATCCTTTTCGTGGTTCACCTAAAAATAAAATCTTTCTACATGTCTATGCCTAATTGATCGATCCCCTGATGTAAAAGTGGTGGTGGGGGGTGGGGGGGGGGGGGGTGCTACACATACAAGAAAAAAGAATGTAAAAAAGTAACATGAAATACAATTGTTTAATCCAAGTAGCCATGATAATATACAAGGGTATTCTTAAAAGAGTGTCTACAACACTCTTTACAACTCTGTTGTGCCTCTACATAACAAATGGTGATGCAGGCTACAGATTAATTTACCCGTTGGAAAGAGGATCCAGATATCTCTTCCCTCCCAGGTCTCCGCTTTCGATGTGAGTATAGAGAGGAAGAACTGAAAATACTTTGTAGGAAAAACAATGAATGTGAATTTCTCTTTTTTCCACACAGCAAAGCATTTGATTCACTATAAGCTTAGGTTCACAAATCTGCAGTGCAGAAAACGCAGCGATCCCTGCGAGTTTTCCGCAATGTATTGAAATTGCATTGTGTTTGCGATCAATACAAAATTAACGACACCCCAAATGCAGTGCAGTTTGCTTTTAGTGGATCGCATAGTACAAAATGATCATACAATCTGATTGCAGTGCTGCTTCAAAAAAAGATGCCTGCACGTTTTGGAACGATGCAGTCAGATTTGAGCCCATTCAAAAGGAATTGGCTCAAATGGCACCGCACTGAATTGCATGTGAATTGCGCAGGTATGCGCTGCGATTCCTGTGCGATTCACATGCGGGTTATAGTGTGAACTGGCTCTAAGGGTTTTCCCTATCATCAGCCTAGCCCTATACTCACCTTTAGTTTACTCCCTGACCACACTGTTGGGACTACAAGTGCTTCTGGATGTGGGGAGTACGTGCTTAGTGTTAGGCACGCATACACCCAAAACTGTCACGTTGGGGTGGGTAGAGAGTTCTCTGCTCTGCGAAAGCTCCAGGTCACGATAATTCTTTGTCTCCTTGCTTCTTGAGACTGAGCTACCATTGTAACCTATTTATTGATGTCGTGCTTTTTACACACATAGGTTCAACAACCATTCTCATATACAATACAGAAGCCAGCAAGGGGATTTTCTATATACAAGTACACCTAGTTGTCCCAGTTGATAATTGTAAGTACTGTTACCTTTAAGATGGTGTTTGCTAATACTCTTATTTTTGTGTTCTCATGTTGGTGTTGATATGTATGTTGGGATATTACTTTGTATATATTTTTTATAGAATTTTCCCTCAAGTGGATATCTTTACTCCCTGAAGAAGACAATCTGTTGAAACGTGTTAGGGTCTATGTGCCCACTTGTTCCAGTATTTTTCAATATGTATTGGGTCTATCCTAAATGTATTGTTACTCTGGCACTACTGTGTGATTTTTATTTTAATACTGTCGCTAATATGCTTTTCATCTTTTAAAGTGTTTTAACAATTGTATTAACCCCTTTACTTTGCTGTCTTACGTCCAAGCCACTTTTTGCGATTCGGCACTGTGCGACTTTAACTGACAATTGAGCGGTCATGCGACGCCGTACCTAAACAAAATTTACGTCCTTTTTTTCCCACAAACAGAGCTTTCTTTTGGTGGTATTTGATCACCTGTGTGATTTTTACTTTTTGTGCCATAAACAAAAAAAAAGCGTAAATTTTAAAAAAATAACAATATTTTTCACATTTTTTTATATGAAATTCCCCCCCCAAAAAAATGTAAAAATGAAAATTTGTTTTCTGCTACCTATGTTTGGTAAAAAAAAAAAATCACAATAAGCATATTTTGATTGGTTTGCGCAAAAGTTATTGCGTTTACTAACTAAGGGAAAGATTTCTGTCATTTTTGGTGTTTTTTTTTTTAACGAGTAATGACGGCGATCTGCGATTTTTTTTGCGGGACTGCAACATTTTGGCGGACAGATCGGACCCTTGATTGACATGTTTGACACTTTTGGGGGTACCAGTGACATTACTACAGTAATCAGTGCTATAAATATGCACTGGTACTGTAAAAATGACACTGGCAGGGAAGGGGTTAATTTTATTGGAGAGGGAGGGGTTAATGTATGCCAGGTGCTTACTAACGTGTGTGGGGGGAGGTGACTGAGTGACACAGGGACAGATCGCAGGTTCAGCTATGCTGAATGATTAAAAAGGGGTGGGTGTTGAGAGGGTAAAGGCCCTCTCGGAATGGTTGCAAAAACCAGGCTCACAAGGTTTACAGTGCATCAAAACATTTTATTAGGTGATTACAAAATACAAAATCAAAAAAGTACAAAGGATAAGGATGAGATTGCCGGTTTCCCAGCATAGGTCATCCAGGTAAAAACAAGACCCTGAGGACCTGGAAAGGTGATCTTGCTGAGATCAGCAGTACCCTAGCTGTGCCTCACCTACCCTGATGAACCAAATGAGGACTGATTCAATTGGCTGGGAGTAATCTATCACTGTGGACCTGTGATCACTTCAACCAGACCAGGAAATCAGATTGCCTAGATCTGCCATATACAGAACGATTGCTGGATGACTAGCTAATGAAAGTAACATCTAAATTGCTGTGTCTATTTGTTCAACATATGCAGAAACCTATTGTCATAATGATTCTTCCGACCCTGGATAAAGATGGACATGAACAATGAATGTCACAATGTGCCGATATGGGATATAATAACCCCTGATATAAAATGAAGCTGGTACCCAAAGTTGGCTTAAGCGTTGGAGCTCATATGATTTCATTCAGCAAACAAATGTGTCAAAATAAAGTCCAGCATTGAAATGTCCAACTTGTTGGCACTGTACAGTGGTTGAAACACCATAGAACCCTGCCTCAAAAGAAGTTGACATATGGAGAAGAACTGGTGGGATCAAACATAAAGTAGGGAAGATACTCTTCCGTATCGCTTGCAGAGCACTATTCGGCTGCTTGTGGACCTTGCTGCCTGCTAAGCGGAGAAGCTTGTTACACCCGGGACTGACAGTGGAGGGAGATAGTCCTGACGGTGGTCTCGGTACCTCTCGGTGTTAACCCAACAACCTCACCGTTCGCTGTAATGGTAAACAAATGTTTTCTTACCGTTACTCCCTTATTGTTGTCCAGGCAGTCTGCTTCGGTGTCACTGGGCTATATAGTCCCTCCGCTTTTCCGGGAGATGTCCAGGTTAGTATCTCCGTGCAGGGTGTCCAGCTATGGTCATCCGTGGCGTCCTGCAGCTAAGTGTCAGGATGAATCTACCATTCATGGGCTTCTCCTTGTTCCCAATACAGTGTGGGTTCTTCCTGTATCCGGAGAACAGTTTTCTCGGCGCCTTGGTGGCCGCATGTACGTGCTGTGCCGCGGTGTCCAATAGACTTCGCTTAGAGCCGGAAGATCGTTGGTAGGGTGGGCGGGCTCTGGCGTCTGACGTTGACGCGTTTCGCGTGCTGACGCACGCTTCTTCAGAACCTGTGGGTGGTCCGGAAGTGGTTATGATTTTGTTCTTCCTAGTGGAACTACATGGTTATGATGTAATTTTCTGTCTCTGTGTGCCTGTGTCAAATTAAACAAGGTATCAGTTATGTGTCCAGCACCATCTTGACTGGTAAGAGTCATATCTGCAACAATTACTAAATATAAAAATGTTTCATAAGACTGAAAAAAGATATTGGAGATGGTATCAGGCACATTCCAGTCTTCCGTTAAGTCGGCATTCTAGCACTTGTGCAGCCGGTGTGACTTCTCTCATTAAGTACATGACCCTAGTGAGTTTCATTTTTTTTTTATTCACTGAAAGTGAGGCCCGGAGGTGAAAATGGACGAAGGGGTGGCATGACTTAAGGAGGAACAGGGTAAGGGAAGGGTCAGCTAGGTCAGAGGGGTTGCAAGGGGAGTAGTCCTTACCTGATTTGAGGAATAGGCTGGATGGGCAGGGAGCAGATGTGAGGGTCAATGCAGATAGGTGATTTTGGGTTCAGTCCAAAGAATTCAGGAGAAGAGGTAACTTCCCTCCCACCCGGCCTTATGTTAAGGTTTGCAGAGGATCATGGGTTGTGGGAATAATTTTGTGTTTTTCGACTTTAATTGAGTTTTTACAAAAAAAAAGAGAAAAACAATATACATGATTATGTCTGTTGCACATTTTGTCACTGCAGTTGGTGGGTCAGTGATTACTTACAATTTACCTAATGGTGGGGGCCCATCTAGGGTAGGGCGCTCCCCATTTGGTTTGTGGTGGTTCTCCCAGGAGCTAGGTCCCCTGTGGGGAAAAAAATTGTAAGTATGTGTGAGGTCGTAACGTCTTTGAGCCAGTTGGGGCGCAGCTGAGGACATGGACGATTACAATTAAAATTGTGCATTAAGGACACCCAAAGACCCCTTGTTGTTGGGCATTGTTAGAAGTTCATTGTTGAATTTTGTACTTATTGTTATGTTAATGTGATGTTTATTCTTTAGTTAATAAATTGGCTGCTGTGGCTGTATTAAAACCCATGTCACGCAGTCTGTGTCTTTATTTTAATGCTTAAGGACCCAAGTTGACGAAGCCTTTAGTCAAGTGGTCCTATGTGCTACAGTGCTACGGTGCAAGTACAAAGTAAACACGTTATAAAGGATCCACACTGTTAATCTGTGGCATCTTATTAGTCGGGCTTTTCTCAGCATTTTTTGAAGATTTTGCGGTGCAGAAGAATATGTGTAAGCTTCATAAATAAAATATCGTAATTGCTTTTACACATTACCATAGCAGCAATGAGAACAAATATTTCCTTCGCTGTAGGAGATGCACAGCTTCTTCTGAAATACGTAAATACAGCTCGTCCTCTGCAGAGATCAAACTAAGTAAAATATTTAAACAGAGTATCCCCTAGAAAGCATCTCCGCTTAATACTCTACGACCTCAAACACACAGGTTGACACTCGGTATAGAGAAAAAGAATGTCCATAGAGGAAAGATGACAATGTTCCTTCTCACGTCTGTGACTTAAATGCAATAATTATCTCTAATTAGCTATTGTCCTCTGTACTATTAAACATTCACGCTATCTGTATTAGCTAAATTAGCATTCAGCTCCTGATGTCATGGACCACTTTCTGAGATACAATTCTCAGCAGAAATCGTACTGCAGCAAAAGATTGTTCTTTTCTCCTCTTTTGAATAAGTTAATTCCACATTTAATTATAAGGAATTTTAGGGCCAAATGAAGCTGTACAGCATTGTCAAAGAAAAAAATTTATTTGGTGAGAAAAAGACAATCCATTGAAGACCATTGTACATGCATTGCAAGAACTTTAGCAAACTTTGGGGCAGATTTCTGCCTGCTTCTATTCTCCTGATACCAAAACAGACCACCGATAGGGTCCTTTCACACAGGCTTTGGGCTCAGGAGACTCCGTTTTGCTCAGCGGGATCGATCCGCCGACCCCGCTGAGCAGGCGGATGACAGGTCCGTCTCCGCTCTTTGTGCTGAGATTGACCTGTCAGAGCACTCCTCTATGGGAGATTGGATGAAAACGTACCACCTGTCCGTTCTCATCTGATCCCATCTAATTCGATCCTCCAGACGGATGAAAAATAGGGTCACCATCTGTCTGGATTTCAGGATAGGACAGGATTGGAATCGGATAGCAGCGGGTGTGACCTTTAACATCTGCTGCCCCATAGAGGTGCATGGAGTATCCAATCATCTCCACCTGATAAACTGACAGGCGGACCTGATCGGAGAACCCGTATGAAAGGGGCCTAAGGCCTCTTTCACACAGGCGGCAGAAGAAAAGCTGGAGGGGGCAGTTCACAGGCTGTGGCTATGTTGCCTTGCATGCCGACAGTGGCATAAAACACAGCACGTTGAGTTGACAGGCAGCACTCCCTTTCAAGTTATTGAGGCCACACTACAAACACTTGCCTCAGAGTTTCAGTGTATTAGTCCCATTGCTATCCTACCAACGCCTAAAGGAGCACTCCATGGTTCTCCTCTTCCCATGCCCCACCCCACTAGCAGTGTTAATTTTGACGTCAAATTTCGATTAATTTTAGTCATAGTCTTTTGACTAAAATGCCATTTTACTTTTAGTCAAATAATAATAAATTAAAAATTAAAAAATTCAGCGCAACTGTATAAAATAATAATAGAAAGCTGCTATGCACTAAAGGATCAATTATTATTATTATTATTAAGGATTTCTATGGCGCCAGTAGTTTACGCAGCGCTTTACAATATTAAAGGGAGACAGTACATATACAATACAATAAAATACAAGAGGATTAAGAGGGCCCTGCTCAGAAGAGCTTCCCAATAACAAATATATAACAAAAAGGGCAGCGTTCTCAAATATGGATTATGAAGATAATATCAAGGAGAGCAGTTCACAGGTGCAAATTATGGTGAAGCATGCACAATATATAAACATTCAGTGCTCTTCAATGTGCTGGTAATCCTCCACCCAGTCTCATTAGCCTCTCACCTCACACAAAGGCTCTTTCACACGGCCGCTCCGCTTGTCCGCAAATCATCCTATTTTTTTGCGGATGATTTGCGGACATAATGTAAGTCAATGCCACTGCGGATGTCAGCGGAATACCATCCGCTGAGATCCGATTTTCTTCCTTTCAGTTCTGTTCCGTTTTTTGGAACGGAACAGAACCCTATTTTTTCATCCGTGTAAAAAACGGAAAGGAAGGAAAATCGGATGTCAGCGGTGTCATCCGCTGACATCCGCAATGCCATAGACCTACATTATGTCCGCATATCATCCGCAAACGGATGGGATGATATGCGGGCACACGGAGCGGATGACACAAATGTCATCCGCTCCGTGAAAAAAAAAACAAAAGTCCCGCAGCGGAGCTTTCACACGGAGCGGCCGTGTGAAAGAAGCCTTAGCCCCTGTGTCACCAGACAGGCTAGTAAGACATAAACTTTCTCCGAGGATATCACCAATATAGATCAGATTAGTATTCCTCTTCATCAGAAAATAAGGCTCACAGGTAACAGATCACAGGTCCATAAAGCGGGTCACAGGTCCATAGGAAAACAAATGTCCGGACATAGTGCATTATCGCAATAAATTACTTTATTGAACATAGCATAAAATCATAAAATTACCTTGTAAAGCACTATACAAGTGCATGTGATGAGCAGATCGTATTACACACAGCGGTCTCGACCGCAATGGATGGTGGGTGACGTCACCGGCCCCTCCCCCTTCGCGCGCATTACGTCCCACTGGGCGGGACTTCATCAGCTCAGCAAATCTGCTGTGGGTGGTTGCTAAGTGGTTAAAGTAGAAATATAGGCAAAACATTTTTTCTTCATTTGGGAAAGAGCAAGGGAAGGTAGTAACCCGTGTCAGATTTAATTTCGCCATCTCTACCCCATTACAGAGATTTACCTGTTACTTCCTGTCTAAAACAGAAAGTGAGAGGAAATCCCTGCAAATTAAGGGAATTTGTTGGGGACCTCCAGGTTACCAGAACTAGCGTCCCTATTGGAACAATTCCCCTCTATTACTTTTCTGGAGACAATCCAAAATTTTGGGATTTTTTTTACTGTCACTTTCAATGATAATGGTAAACAGGATGAATAGAGGGGGTGACACAGACAGCAAAAAAAACAAAAAAAAAAAACGACAGATGTTTTAATCTATCTCTAATCTATCCAAAACAAAACAAAAAAGTTTCATCTTTAGTTATAAGCATTTGTCTAGAATTGCCAAACTCATTATATACTCCTGTAAGGTTTGAACATGCACTACAGACACAGATTTAGCCATTGTGATATATAACGTCTTTATAAATAAAACCAAACACATTATTGATTTTGGCAAACAAAAGTGCAAAATATAAAAACCCCCCCAAAAAACTGTAAACTCTATTGGCTGTAATACCTTTGCACATATTACCTGAATATATTACCAAAATTAAAGGGTTACTAAATCCAGGACCCTGCATTCACTGTATCTGGTCACAGTATTAGTACACAGAAAATAGAAATGCAATTATTTTAGTAAATATAAACTGCTAAATACCGTTTCTCAGTATATAGCAGTTTTATGACTTCTATCAGTGTGTGGCTAATGCTTGTAGGAGGAGTTTTCATTCCACTCTGACTGTCCTATGAGGCTGCATGACCCCTGACCCTCTGTCTGGACAGTGCTGATTGGTCCTGTGCCGATCACATGCACCCTCCCATGAAAAAAAAAAAAAAACCTCCCTAGCAATACACATCAAACTGAGCATGTGTAGAGTGACTCTGGGGCTCTGTCTTATCACAAGATGGATTGGGGACAGTGGAAGAAGGGGATCAAACAGCCTTTTTAACCCCTTAGGGTCCATAGTGAGTATAATAAGCATGCTTTACTGCTTATACAGACTGAGTTTACTGTTTTGGGGTTTAGTAACACTTTAAATATTAAGGAAAACATTTTTTTTTCTTTCAGCAGCTTAGTAGACATATTCTTCTGTGGTAATGCAGTGTTAATTTTAATTATAAATTGTGATTTAGTTTTAGTCTTAGTCTTTTGACTAAAATGGCATTTTAGTTTTAGTCGTATTTTAGTCATCTGAACTGCTTTCGTTTTAGTCATATTTTAGTCTAATAAATAGTGTTAATTTAGTCAACAAAAATATTTGAGTCAACAAAATGAACACTGCCAGAGCAGCTCAACCCCTGTTTTATATACCAGGGTATAGAAGGTCCAGCCCAGACTGGCTGGCACCAGGGTATAGACCATCTTAATCGACTCTTACAAGGTGATCTATCTTTCTCAGCAGTGCCTGCTTTCCGCAGATTTCACAGCATCGTCCCAGTGAAGGATTTCAGCGTCCATGCTCCTCCCCCTGCAAATCTCTTCTGTCACTAGTGGCTTGAAAATTGGTACAGTAAATGTGAAGAAAATAGTGTAGACTGCCAAATACCATTAAAATCAGCAATATATTGCACTAACATATTTCTCAAATATAAGCACATGTAGAATCCAAAGCAAAGCATTCACAGGTCTTACTCACAAGTCCTGACCTGTGTTTCCAATTTCTGACCTCCTATTAAAGCTGAAGTTTAATCCGTTTATATCTTGCACTCCCTGGTTCATCCCTCCATCTATTAACATGCTAATGAAATTCCTAGATGAATCCTTCTTTTAGACCCAGGGAACACATCACTAAGGGCCCTTTCACACGGGCGCTCCGTATGTCCGCAAATCATCCTATTTTTTTGCGGATGATTTGCGGACATAATGTAAGTCTATGGCATTGCGGATGTCAGCGGAATACCATCCGCTGACATCCGATTTTCCTCCTGTCAGTTCTGTTCCGTTTTTTGGAACTGAAAAAATCCTATTTTTGTTCCGTTCAAAAAACGGAAAGGAAGGAAAATCGGATGTCAGCGGTGTCATCCGCTGACATCCGCAATCCCCATAGACTTACATTAGGTCCGCATATCATCCGCAAATGGATGGGATGATATGCGGACCTACGGAGCGGATGACAGAAATGTCATCCGCTCCGTGAAAAAAAAAAAAAACTCCCGCAGCGGACCTTTCACACGGAAAGCCCGTGTGAAAGAGCCCTAGGTCTGTGCTTCTTTATGCAACAAATTGTGACTGGTAGGGATGGGGGCTGGTAGAGGCTGTATATAGCTTCCTAAAAACATCTCAACAATCCACAGTAATCCTCAGCCCTGATGCAAGCAGGGCGCTATTTTTTGGGAGGAGTTATGCAAGTTTTAAAATGGCTTGATGAGTGGATGTCATTCTGGAGGCGTGTGCAATCCTAAGTAGGCTGCATTTACATGCCAAATTGTTTAGGCATGCCCTCATGTGATATTAAGCCTCTATGACTGAAAGATCCAAAATCCAATTAATGAAAAGAGCAGGTCAAGGGCAATCAGGCTGGGGATGAAAGGGCTATATAATGCTGGACATCCTCCAGCCAGGAAATGAGCAATGCCTCAAAGGATAAGTATGGCTAGCTCTACTACACCTATGGATCACAGAAGTGCAGTCCGCTCGGCACTCCTGTGATCCGTTTTCATGTCGGCTGATGTCATTTAACCACTCTAGGCTCATTAAAGATTCCAACCATATCTTCAGGATCTACTCAGATGGCTGGACTGGTACCTGGCTCAGACTCTCGGTGATCCACTGAGAGTCTGAGCCAGCCCCCACTTCCCCCTCCACAGCCCAGCTCTCCAGTGAGCGCTGGAGGGAAGGGCAGAGAGCCGCTGACTGACAGTCATGGCTCTCTGTTCAGAGTGGAAGGGGACAACTGAGCGATCAGCAGTGGGGGACACATGCAATATCAGGTCAATATAGAACCGGTGGGGGACACATGCAGGTCAAAGCTGCCTCCACCAAGGTGAGTATAATTGTTTGTTTTTTTTTAAATCCCAAACTTCTCTTTTAACTGACTTGCTGCAGTTTGCAATGCACATTTTGCTTTTCCTGTTAATCATGTGCACATTGAATTTTGGGACAAGCTCATAAAGAAAAATGCTTTTCTTTTTTAACTGCTATGGCTTTTTATGAAGTGCTATAATAACAGAGGAAAACAAATGGCCGGAATACTGGAGATACCTGGAGGGAGCAGCTTGACCTGGAGTTGTAATGAGCTGTATATTCAGGTTTTGCAGGCACATAAAACCGTAAGTGGTCTTTGTCTTTGATGAAGGTCCACAGCTTTCTGTAACTGCCATTGGATAAAGGCTGCATGAGAGGGAACCCTCCAGACTCATAAGCTTTAGACTGAGGTCTCACCCAGGGGGGGCAATGGTAACAGAGGGTTAAAAATCTGAGGTAAACAGTTGTGTGTGTGTGTGTGTGTGTGTATGTGTATATATATATATATATATATATATATATATATATATATATACTGTATACAGTATATATATATATATATATATATATATATATACAGTATCTCACAAAAGTGAGTACACCCCTCACATTTTTGTAAATATTTTATTATATCTTTTCATGTGACAACACTAAAGAAATGACACTTTGCTACAATGTAAAGTAGTGAGTGTACAGCTTGTATAACAGTGTAAATTTGCTATCCCCTCAAAATAACTCAACACACAGCCATTAATGTCTAAACGGCTGGCAACAAAAGTGGGTACACCCTTAGTTTAAAATGTCCAAATTGGGCCCAAAGTGTCAATATTTTGTGTGACCATCATTATTTTCCAGCACTGCCTTAAAGAGTTCCACCCTAATTTTATACTTACCTCCATCTTCTCGCTCCGGGTCACCTGAAAAAGAAATAGATAATCACATTTTTTTTTTACTTACCTCGTACCGAAGAAAATATACTTACCTTACTTCCTTCTTCCTCCTTCCTCGGCCGTGGCCCGTCGTCACTTCCTGGCTCTGCAATGATTCCTGGGAGCTGAACGTCATAGCTCCCAGGAATCATTGCGCCTGCACCGGCCCCGACGTCAGTTCCGGGGCGCGCGCGTCATCCCCTTCTAAACAGCTTCTGGGCATGCCCAGAAGCTGTGGAGGGATGACGCGCGCGCACCGGAAGTGACGGCGGGGCCGGCGCAGGGCATCGAGGGACCGAAGAAGGCAGAAGAGGACACCGAAGAGGATCTCGCTGGCTTCAAGCTACCCACATCTGAGATGGCAGCGCTGGACAAGACGTTTTCAAGGTAAGTATTTGTCCTAACAGGTAAGTGCAACTCGGGACAGATCAGAGGCTAGCCATTGTGGAATGCACTAGCCCTGACTGTCCCGGGGGTATTTAAAAAAAAAAAAAAAATTCCAGGGTGGAACTCCGCTTTAACGTTCTTGGCCATGGAGTTCACCAGAGCTTCACAGGTTGCCACTGGGGTCCTCTTCCACTCCTCCATGACAACATCACGGAGCTGGTGGATGCTAGAGACCTTGCTCTCCTCCACCTTCTGTTTGAGGATGTCCCACAGATGCTCAAAAGAGTTTAGGTCTAGAGAAATGCTTGGCCAGTCTATCACCTTTACCCTCAGATTCTTTAGCAAGGCAGTGGTCGTCTTGGAGGTGTGTTTGGGGTCATTATCATGTTGGAATACTGCCCTGTAACCCAGAGGGGATCATGCTCTGCTTCAGTATGTCACAGTACAGGTTGGCATTCATGGTTCCCTCAATGAACTGTAGCTCCCCAGTGCTGGCAGCACTCATGCAGCCCCAGACCATGACACTCCCACCACCATGCTTGACTGTAGGCAAGAAACATTTGTCCTTGTACTCCTCACCTGGTTGCCGCCACACACGCTTGACACCATGTGAACCTAATAAGTTTATCTTGGTCTCATCAGACCACAGGACATGGTTCCAGTAATCCATGCCCTTAGTCTGCTTGTCTTCAACCAACTGTTTGCGGGCTTTCTTGTGCATAATCTTTAGAAGAGGCTTCCTTCTGGGATGACAGCCATGCAGACCAATTTGATGCATTAATAAACAATAATATCCACCTTAATGGAGAGAGAATTATATATATATATATTAAAAATGGCTGCTGCCTACCCCTAAAATATAGACCGTAAGGTCAATATTAAAAATATATAAAATAGTGAGGTAATTGGCGCTGCCTAAAAGGTGTATAAAAATTCGGGTAAATCAATAGCTCATGTACAGAAAAAACATTTCATATATATAAATTCATATAAATATAAAGTGCAATATGCAAAACAGTGTATCCACAAAAAATATATATATGTGTTCTATAAAATTATATAAATATAAATATAAAGTGGAATAGTGCAAATACCAGTGCGCATACCAACAAAACTGTATATATCTAATATATATATATATATATATATATATATATATATATATATATATATATATATATATATATACGTGTACAAAAGTGATATGTTTGGCCAGTGGATTCTGGCCGGTGAGCCCTCAATTATCCAAATAAGAAAGTGATTTGGTCTTCCAGCTAAATAAATTAATAATAATTATATCATAAAAGAAATTGAGAGCAAGCGATTGGTGTAGTGAAATCCCAACTGAATTAGTGCAATGTGATATATATGATTCAAAAAATGGTTATAAATAAATAATAATAAAGTGCTATTAGTGCAAGTGATTCAGGTAAAAATTGTCAATCCTAGAATCCATACTATTAAAGGGTGAAAGGAATGTAATCTATATATAATTAGTCTGTAACAGTGCTCAGAAAGCTCAATCGATCAAATAAATAGAAAATGTCCAAAACAAGTCCATAGAAAGGTGAACTGTGACAGTACTCGGCTCCGCAGGTGATTTTTGTGGTGCTCCAAATGTTTTCGAGTGCTTTCCACACCCGGCACTCAAAAACATTTAACACACTTGCTCCCCATTCACACCTGTGACCTTGTAACACTAACGTTTTACATGACTCTGGGGAGGGAAAATGGCTAATTGGCCCCAATGTGGAGATTTTGACTTAGGGGTGTACTCACTTTTGTTGCCAGTGGTTTAGACATTAATGGCTGTCTGTTGAGTTATTTTGAGGGGACAGCAAATTTATACTTGTAGCACAATTCTCAGCCATTTTGCTGGATATGGGTCCCCCTGGGTTACCGCTAGCAACAACAGCACATTTAAGCACGTTTCTCCAAGTGTAAGCACTGAGACAATGACCAGTCCAGTATCTTTGGGTGCTGGCCTACTGCCTGTTAACGCTGAATTGACTTCTGACTGCTTTCCTGAATGAAGAAGTCCTCTTTAAGCTCCCTTACCTTCTGGAGTGGTCCCCTCTCCTAGGCAGACCCCTGGGCAGTTCCAAGTACTTACAAGACTGCTTTTCCCTGAAACTTCTGCCCAGCAGCTCCACTCCGTACACAGCACTCTGGATCCATCTCTGCAGCCCAGCTCAACCTTCGTCCTCTAGGCCAACTGCCCAGGACACCTTCTCTAGCTCAGACAGGAGGAGAGACAGCTGTCAGCCTCCTCCTGGGACTCTGCTACCTGCCAAAGATGCCCTGTCACATGCTCCCCTCAGACTTATAACTCATCCCAGGGTGCACTCCGCCCACTGAGACAGCTATAAGCCCTGGTGTGCTATTGGCTAAGTTTCCTCCACTGTCCAATAAGAGCCCTCATTGGAGACAGTGGGAGACTCCCCAGACTCAACAGGTCATACCTGGAAACATGTGACAGGCTAACTAAAATATCAGGCCCCACTGATAAGCAGACAGGGCCACATATATGCTTTTTCCTAGCATCCTACCTAGAAGGGTGCTACACACTGTTATACAAGCTGTACCCTCACTACTTTACAATGTAGCAAAGTGTCATTTCTTCAGTGTTGTCACATATATATACACAGTATATGTGTAGCACACTCCTAGGGAGGTGATAGTGTAGGTAGTTTTGGTTTCTCTGTTAACAGGGAGACAGACAGGTAAATCTAGGAGCGGTCTGCTTAACATGGAGCTGTGGTCGTTGGATAAAACCTGTCTAGTGTGCTCTGATCCTGCTCATCCTGGCTTGATGTTTCACACTGATCCAATAGTGTTACAATGTATTGGACAGTGAGAGGAAACCATGCAGATGAAAGCAGGTTATATCTGGCCAACAGAGCCGGTACAAGGGGTGGGCGGAAGGGTCGGGTGCCCTGGGCGGTACAATTTATTGGAGGGAGGGGGGCGCAGTGAAGTGCACTTCTAAAAAGGACAACTGTGT